>NC_048896.1:1494214-1811753 GCF_011077185.1 Oxyura jamaicensis
AGATTTGTGCTGGTGTCACAGTGTGCTGGGACAAAACACCCAGATTCATGCCCGTGTCACAGTGTGCTGGGACAAAACACCCAAATTCGTGCCCGTGTCACAGTGTGCTGGGACAAAACACCCAGATTCGTGCTGGTGTTGACATCCAGCAGTGTGACCCCTCCTGTGGCAGCACGGGTGGCAGGAGCAGGGTCACGAGCCCGTCCGTGGCGGCCCCCCGCTGCCTCGCAGGTTCCCGGTGTGGCTGTGTGCGTGTTTAACGCTGTGACAGGACCTGACTGTGGGGACGTGGGGTCTGGCACCCGGGGGGAGCCCGGCGGAGGGCGGCTTCGCGGGGGCACCCCCTCGCTTCGCCTTCCCCGTGGCGTCTCCCCGTTGTCCCGGCCCCACTGTGGCTGACTCCTTTCTTTCTGCTCCTTCCCCGTCGCGGCCCGGCCCCGCTGCGTGCTGACAGGAGGTAACCGAGCCCCGCCGCCCTCCCCTCACCCCCCACCCCCCGGGGCCGGGCACGGCGGGGCTGAGCGTGCCGTGCCCGTGCCTTGCAGCGAGGAGGACATCGTCATCGAGGAGTTCGCCCGGCAGCGCCTCAAGGGGGAGCGGGACGACGACGAGGACAAGGAGGATGCGGACAAGGAGGAGAGCTGAGCCCCCCCCCACGGCCTGGTGGACCCCCCCCCCCGCCGCCATGTTGGACCCCCCCCGCCATGTTGGAACCCCCTCCCCGCCATGGCCACGCCCCCCGCCATGTCGGACCCCCTCCCGCCGTGGCCACGCCCCCGATCGCCGTGACCACGCCCTCTCCCGCCCTGGCCACGCCCCCTGCCACAATGCCCGCCCCTTCGCCCGCCGCCGTGACGTCAGCGCGGCGGCGGCGGAAGTGACGCAGGCGGGGCGGCGGTGCCGGCGAGCGCTCGGCGGTGGCGGCTGCGGCTCCGGCTCCTCCTCGCTCACGGCCTGGCCCCGGCCCCTCCTTCCGCCGCCATGTCCGGCCCCGGCAGCGGCGGCGACTTCGGGAACCCGCTGCGGAAGTTCAAGCTCGTCTTCCTGGGCGAGCAGAGCGGTGAGCGAGGCGGCGGGCGGGGCGCGGCCTTGGGGGCCGTTAGCGGGCCGTTAGCCGGGCCGTTACCGGGCGGGGAGGCGCCGCCGGGCTGCGGCGGCCCCGTCATGCAGCCACCCCCTTCCCCCCGCCGGCTGCCTCGGCCTACGGGCGGGCCGCGGCTCAGGGCGGCCGCGTTCCGATCCCGCCCCGTGCCGGTTCCCGGTTCCCGGCCGGCTGCAGGTCCCGGAGGGGTTTCCAGGAGTTGTCCGGCCCCATCAGCCGTAGCGAGGCGCGACCGGCGCTGCTTGTGGCAGGCATTTGCCCAGCCCGTTTGTAACAGCTCGGCGTGCACAGTCTGACAGCCGCCTGTCAACCAGCGATTCATTCCCTTCCCTTTTTCTCTACCCGTGCCCTTTGTATTTTCCTTGGCCTCCTCCCACTCCCTGAGAGAGAATCCGAGGTCTTATCTTTGGTTCCCACTCCCCTCAGTTCTGCACCTTGCCTCTGTATTTGAATACATAAATTTAAACTTTTTAAGCGAGCTGTCAAAGTTTACTGCGTACCAAAAACCTCATTACAAATAAAGTTTGTAACGTCTAAAATCCAAGTGGTAAATGTTGCTCTTCTGTGGAGCCAGAGGCAGCCGAAGAGCACCCGTGTTGAATCGCCGTGCTGGATTCTGATGTTTGCCTCTAGGAACCCTGGGCTCGGTGATTACATAAGTGGGAAAATATGAATAACAAAGCAGGTTTACTGCTGCCTCAGAGCAAGCAGATAACTCTCTGTCACACGCATTGCAACGCACCTAAGCTGAGGACCGAGTTGTCATCATCATCATTAATTTTTTACTTTCATGGGTTCATTTGGCCTAGCGCTGTTCTGCAGAAGAAATTATTCACACGATGACAGGAGCCAGTGCCCGGGGAACGGCCTTCCGCTGGCAGCGTGCTTCTGGTGACCGGTGCTCCCGGCCCGTCACCCCCCAGCAGCGTTGTTTTTCCCTCTACTGCTTGGAAGTAATTTTTCCCTCTTCTTTTGTAGTTGGGAAGACCTCTCTGATCACCAGGTTTATGTATGACAGTTTCGACAATACTTACCAGGTATGTGGTGCTTCTGCGTGAGCGCGTCTCCTCTCCGCTGCTCGGGGTGTTCCTGGGGGAGCCGTTAGGGCAAACGCGCCTCTGCGGGAGATGTCGGCTCGGTGTCGTTTGTGAGGTGGTAAGGTGCCTTGAAATGGAGATGAGACCTCGTGGTTAAGCCCAAGGATCTTGTATGTTATCAGGAAGCGCGGCATGCAACAGAGCAGCAGGGTTTAAATCCTGTCTGGCTATTTGAGAAACTTGGGGAAAATGGGGAGAAACGGTGGTTTGTGGGGTCAGTGAACAGAGAAGACAGTGGGGAGGTAACTGCAGATGGACGTGAAGCATCAGGAAAGGGAGAGAGACAATAAGACAAAAACGTGCCTACGATAGTTTTTGGTCTCTTTCATCATCAGAGACCTTTCCATTTTAACAGGAGTAGTCGAGCCCAGAGCGCGTAGCTGGCTCCACAAGATGTCAGCATGGCGTATTCTCTCTCTCATGTTTTTTCCAACTCAAAGGCTATAGATAGAAAGAGCCAGGGGAATCTTGGCAGGGAGAGAGCAGGGTAGGGATGAAGAGGCTTCAGGCTGAAAAGCTGAGGATGTGTAGGAGGCCTGAAGATTTGGGGAAGAGTGAGTTGCATCAAAAGCACTTAGTGGTATTTAAGGGAGTAGCAAATACCTTTAAGGAAGACGAGACTGGGGTGTTTTCTTTTAGTGCAGGCCAGGCAGAGTTGCTGGTTCAGACTGGAGTAATTTTAAGCTGGACGAGAGAAGGGAAGGTGGTTTTCTTGAGGACAAGTCACTTACTGAAGCTGGATCCTCTTGTGCTTTCTGCATGGCTCTTTTATTCCTGACTCTTGTACGGCGCTGTACTGGGTTTATCTTGTCACCATAGTTGTTGTAAACTGTGTCTGGGCTGCAGAAAAGAGGGCACCTCGAAATAAGCGCTAACGACAGAAATTGATGGTTGTGGTCTGTTCTGCTGTCAGCTGGTTCGTGTTCTAATGGAGTCCTTCCAGGACAATCATGTCTGGGGATGGCCTCAAAACTGAAATCAGTCAGCTGCTTCCTGGGGCTGGGCTGGGTTGGGGCACCTGCTTGGTTTAAATGCCCGGGAATGTTGAATTCCTCTGGCTTCATACGTTTCTTGAAGTGTTTCTGAACGGGAATTGCCGTACAGCAGCGGAAGCATGAATGGAAGGAGGCCGGCAGGAAGAACTGCCTGGGAAACGAAGCTTCTGATTGTCGCTGAAAAGGAAGCGCGCTCCCGATTGGAAAGCCCTGAATCACCGTTGCTTTTTAGGTTTCAGTACGTTGCTCACCGTTTATGTAACTTGCTCTACCTTCTGGGTATTTCTAATAAGAGAAGCCTTAGCAGACTGTATTGCTGTGAGCCAGAGGGAGATGACGGGAGAGAGATGATCTGCGTTAAGATGCCTGAATGTCTGAGAGGTAAAATTAGGCTCGGAGGATCTGGTGTGGTTCGGAGGTGTTGGGAGAATAACGGGAGATGAAGATGGTGGAGATACCTCGATGGCTTTGTTTGTATCGACTCTATTGAACGCAAATGGCTTCAGCAGCTTAGTTACAAGTTAGTGAGTGTTTTTTAGAGATTGTACTGAAGGATCTGATCTGCAGGCGCTGGGAGGCGAGCTGCAGTTCCTAATGCTGTTTTTCTTTTCAGGCAACCATTGGAATTGATTTCCTGTCAAAAACAATGTATCTTGAAGATCGCACGGTAAGTGAGGCGTCCGTGTGATAGCGTGGCAACTGCAGTCGGGGGAACAGCCGCTGCTGCGCGTGCTGCTCTGCCCACCCGACCCTTCAGTGGCTGCTGAAATCCCCCGGCAGCCTTCCGAGGGACAGCCTTTGTGGAATCAAGGCGCTGACCCAGTCTCCCATTTCTGGTGCTCACCAGTACATAAAACCTCCAGAAAGAAGTCAAATCCGTTCATGCAAAACTGGGGCAAGCTAACGGCCGTGGCCTGGGGAACGGGCTGTCTGCTGCATGTGCCTCCCAGAGGCATGGTTAGCTCCCAGAATTTGCAGCTCTGCCTCTGGGGTTGTCAACAGAAATGGGCGTGAGCACAGCCCGGGTGGTTCCAAGTCCTGAAGTCCCGCAGGATAAGCAGCGGTGGCACAGTTCCTCCTCGTAGAAAGGCTCCATTTAGCACAGTTTTGCCTTACTGTTAATAAAGCAATTCTGGATCTAGCTTGCATAAAGAGGCCCCTCACATCCCTCTCCTGTCTTTCAGTATTTGTCTTTTTGCTAGCTCAGAGTTTTGCTCGTTCTTGCCTTTTTGCTAATTTTAGTACTGGCTGAGAAGAAGGAAGCTGCTGGGAGGAGGGAAGGGTGGGTGGTGCAGTGGGTGTCCTCTGTGTTGCCTGGGGCCTGTTGCTCCTGAAGAAGTCTCATCCCTGTGTGTAGTGAGATTCGAGAGTGCTTCTGTCCCACCTCACCACTGATCCACTGTTAGAAGAGACCTTGTTTAGCCTTCATTTGAGAGAAACTACTTGGGTAACGTTCTTCAGCACTGTTAGCAGGGGTGGAAGACGTTGGGAATGCAGCTGGACGCGTGTGGAGGCGAGGCGGAATGTCTGGGCGCTGTTTGCAGCAGCCCACAGTCCTCAGGTGCGCTCTTGGTTTCTTGTAGTTGTGTGGGTCACGATGTCTCTCACCCACAGGCCTGCTACCCAGAAAATGTCTGCTGTGCTTCAGCTTGCTCGATAACGTAGGTGGCCCGTAGAGCCCATAAAGCCCGTCAGAGTAACAGCTGCTGGACGTGTATGTATATATGTATACACCAGCACACCGAGCCAGGGAAATGCGGGCACTGAGAGAGTTTCTCAGCTGGGGCTCATGGTGGGTTTTGCAGTAGTCTTTGACTGCTGTGCTCGAGATGAATGCGAAGCCTCCAACTGCAGCAGATGCTTCGACATACTTGCGAAGCCTGTACACGCAATGATACATCCTGAAGTTATACCTGGGCTGGATCACCCAGCTCAGGACGGCCTGGGCAGCGTGCACTGGCCCGCAGAAGGAACAAACGTTTGAGCTGGGTTCTTCAGAGCTCTCTGAATAGCTTCCCCCCGAGTGTAACCATGGTTTGGTGTTTGTGGCGTGTAGTTAGTGCCCAGGGAGCTGTGGTGCCGAGTGAACCGGGGCCACGAGGAGCCCCATCCCCGCGCCTGTCAGGCTGGCGGCCCCACGCTACAGCTGCGGCCTCGCGCTTGGAACACAGCGGAGCGCTTCCTCCTCTCCCAGTTTAGCCCTAGACTGGTGGATTTAAGCACAGGATAAACCAGTCTAGAGGGTGGTTGCTGTCCGGGCTTATACCCGCTACCGTGTTTGAGCGCTTCACATCAGGCTTTCCAGCGGAGCGGTCAAATTGGCAGCTGGGTGATGCGCTCCTGACAATTAGGAGTGCCCACAGCAGCTAGCTGCGGGCTGCAGCCTGCCTGGGAGCCGTTCTAGCTGGGGTCCTGACACGGCAGGATGCACCGCGGTATGTGCGCCTATCTCCTCGTTAACAGATGGTGCTGGAAGGTATTTTAGGGATATCTTGGTTTCCTGATGAAATGAAGAATGTGTTCGTGCCTGTGAGTTATTACTGGGCTCGTGGAGCGGGGAGGTTTCTCTGACGTGTTAGGCTGAGGTGACCGCGAGAGCACTCAGAGGTGTCGGTGGCTCTTTTCACACTTCTGTTCCGTTTTAACTTTCCTTTTGTTACGTTATGTTTGCCTTGCAGTTTTTTTCTTTTTATTTTTATTTCACTTGAGTTTTGGTTTTGTTTTCCATTTTCCTGCTCCTTCCTTTCCCTCTTCCCTTGCACTTTTCCGTTTCCCAGATCAGGCTGCAGCTGTGGGACACAGCCGGCCAGGAGAGGTTCCGCAGCCTCATTCCCAGCTACATCCGTGACTCTGCTGTGGCTGTCGTTGTCTTTGACGTTACAAGTAGGTATTGAGCCTGAGCGTCTGCAGGGGCCGTGCTTTTAACGGGTGCCTTGTGTGCATTGGAAGCGGTGCTGCCGTCTGGAAGGAGCTGAGCCAGGCGTCAGCCCCAGCACTGTAGGTGTTTTGTGGGCTGAGGGGGAAGGACGTGAGCATCTTCCCCCACAACCACTGGTAGGTAACTCCATCTCATACCAAAACTAGGGAATCGTTTAACTCTGGTCTGCTCACAGATCACGCTACGGGAGACAGAGGACTAGCAGGTAGGTGAGCAGGGATTATGACCTGTCTTTAACAACTGGAGTAGCAGGTGATTCGTAGAATTTGGAAAGCTTTTTACTTTTTCTTTTGTTTTGTTCTTTTTAAACCTCAAAAGTCCTCTGCACTCTGGGTAACTAGAGAGCTAGCACAAGTAACATCAGATGGGAAACAAACGAAATCCTGTCGGACTGGGTGAAACAGCCGTTGCAACATCCGTTGAAATGGAAGCTGTGCTGTGACTGCTGAGGTCCCAGACTCCCGTTTCACTGAAGAATAGAGCTGACAATTCTCACAAGTCACCAGAGGGCTTTTGAGAGAGACGCAGCCGCCATCCATCATTTCTAAAGAATAAACCTTAAAGGGGAATTGGGTGTAACTCTTGGCATGAGTATTTAAGTATGAGATAGAAATACAATTACTTCATTATAGCTTTGTTGCTGATTCCACTTGATCTGTCTTTTTCAATTAAGCTACGATATCAGCATAAAGAGCTAGACTGGATTCAAACCAGTGAACAAAGTCAAAGGAAAGAGAAATCTGAAGATTTACAAACAAAAACCCCACAAACGTCTGGCCCATCTCCATTCTGCCCCAAATGTAGGTTAGAGCGAGTCTTTGTGGGTCGGGGGGGTTGTTCACTTCGGTCAACAGAAATGCTGAACGTCATAACAAACTGCCCTCGCTGTGTGAGATTAATCACGGCACAAAGTAATTGCATGCTCTCTGCTCCGCTCCTAGAGCTGAAGTGCTTGACTCCAGGAGGATTTGTGGCATGGTGCAAAATAAAGTAAAACTGATCCTTTTAGACGTGCGCGGGATGATTTATATGCAGGGAACAGATCTGGGTGAGACAGAGCAGCGGGCTGCATAGCTTGGCAGCATTTCCTCCCCGCTGTTGTGACAGGTACAGGATGCTGTTTATCCAGGCAGGTGGAAAAATTTAGCCATAGTCTAGGCTACTCTTAATGGCTTCCAGACATGTCAAAAATAATTAAGTGATAGCTGATCTCATTGTGCCTCGGTAATGGTCCGATCTTTTAGATAATTTCATTTTTTCTTGTTACTGCTTTTTGTTCTGATCTGAGCGACTAAGAGGCTTTTAGTTTTCTTGTGTCAGCGAGGGACCGTGCTCCTGCTTCTGAGGGCATGGTAACGGTGGCTGGCGGGGTTAGGAAAACAATTTCCTTCCCCTCTGAAGAGCTGTGCGTGTGCATTGTCTTTAACGTAACTGTATTTTGGAACCTCCAATACTCCTCTAACTCAGTGCACAGCAGGGGCAGTCCTACGTGGCGTACTCAGGTACCTGCCAAGATGCTCTTAGCTAGAGAGAAAGTGCTGGCTAGCGTGTGGTGAGCTGGGAAGAAAAAGGAAATTTGCTTGGTTATTGTTAATGCCTGGGCACCCTGAAGAGCGGGCGGCCTGTGGAACGGTCGGTGGTGGAAACCCCGCGCTGCGGCTTGGGCCGCTCAGCGAAGAAGTGACCTTGTTCCTTAGTGCTTGGCTGGGGACCTCTCATCCTTCCAGACCAGCAGTGTGTTCGTGCACACTGTCGTGTGTGAGAGGGTTATTTATGTTTTCTTTTTTCCTCCAAAATGGGCACACGCAAACTTTGGCTTCTAGCAATGACAGACCGCCGGAATATCGCAGGTAATTGCTTGGTTCCCTTCAGGGGAGCCTGCGTGCTACCTGCATACTGGCTGGAGCACTTCCCTCACATAATTTTCTTTCACTACAAGAAGATTGCCAGGGCCAGTTCTTCACCAGTGCTGTGGTACTTCCTCAGGTTGCCTCTTTGATTGTGAATCTGAAGGTTGGAGCGTTTAAATCACCACCAGGGTGAATTATCTGGGTGAACAGGCTGCTGTAGCAGTAGTGTCTTGGGGACTCCACAGGGAACCTCACTGCGAAATCTGAAGGCAAGAGCCTGAAGCAGTCATTGGCATCGGTCTGTTCTGCCAGCACTGCTGTAACGCTGTCCGAGTGCTTGGGGTTCATCACCCTGAGTTTCCAGGGGTAGTGAAGAGCCCTGACTTTGCTACTGTAATCAGTGCTGCCTTCAGGACCAGGAGCTAATTGCTTCAACGGTGAGCCCTCATCTTCCTGAGGTCCCAGGGCAGCCATGGGCATGCCTTGATGTAGGTATGACCTTGTTTTGAATCTGCTTGCAGCAAGAAGTTTTGCAGACACGTGCTCTGCCCAGCATCTGTTTAAATTTCTCTTAAAATCAAACTAATCATTGGTCCTTCTGAAGCTGTTGTATCCCTCGTAGCCAGTGTCCTGCAGGCTCCTTAGTAAGCAGCGTCCTGTGCATAAAGAGCCCCTACCCCGCATCGCCGCACAAGCGGCTCTGTGGGCACGTCGGACCAGTCCACGAACTGCAGCTCAGCACCAGCCTGCGAAGCTCGCGGCTGCCGGGAACACCGACAGCTTTCTGCTGGTTCTCTGGCCGCGTGGCGCTGCTCGGACAGGCAGCTGTGCGGGGTGCTAACTCGGGAGGAAATGGCATCGCTGCCAATTGCTGAAAGCTTTTGTTGGGCGTTCCTTGGGGTGGTTGGGCATTGTTTGGCTGTCGGTGCTTCAGGGAGGCAGGTCCCAGCACCAGGCGCGCACAGGGATGGTGATTGCCGTCCTGTATATGCACCAGGTGCTCGCAGAGACTAGGAGATGAAAAGGGTGAAAGAAGAGAAATAAACCAGACATCAGTGCTAGCATACAACAG
The DNA here is from genome assembly GCF_011077185.1 of Oxyura jamaicensis. Classification (NCBI taxonomy): domain Eukaryota; kingdom Metazoa; phylum Chordata; class Aves; order Anseriformes; family Anatidae; genus Oxyura; species Oxyura jamaicensis. Next base: position 1,503,269 of record NC_048896.1, read on the forward strand.
CTCAGTCTGTGTTTGGGTGCAGCTGTGGCTCTGGAGACCAAACTATCAAAGCTTTTGCTACTTGATTCTTAATCTTGCCCCTGTCAGAAAGGGAAAACCCCACGTCCTTTGTGTTGGTGACGCCTGCGCTGTAGCATTGCTTCTGCTGGAACTGAAGTTACTGATTGCCTAAACCTTGCATGAAAACGGGCACTACCACGGGCACCACCATCTTCTGGATACCTGGTGCTGTGAGAATGGATGCTGTTGCGCTGCTCGGTGTCAGAGCTGAGGAAGTTGCATGTCTGCCATGCAGGAGTTACCCAAATTGCTTCAACCTCAGCTTTGGTGTCATGGTAGGCTAGGAGCTCCATGGAGGCTCTGTACCTACCCCATAAATAATCCTGGGTAGACTCAAGAAGATGAGCTCCGTGTTGCATGCCTGCTACCACTGGCAGCAGCGGCTGGAGGTGGTAGCCACAGCCGTGAGCTCCTCAGAATGCCGTGGCTGAGGGAGTGGGAGAACCTGTAGGCAAGCTAAGGAGGTAATTAAAGCACGTTACCTACAAACAAAAGCAGAAAAGCCAGGTTCTGTGCTGTTTGCCTGTTTGGAGTTGGGTTGCAGGGTCGGTCTCAGCTTCTGAGCCTGAGCTGCATGCAGTGAATTGTAGAAATGGCCTTTTCTCTAAAGGACAGTTTCCTCCTTTCTTTTCTCTCCTGCGCTCTCTCTCTGCTCTCCCTGGCCTGGTACCAGCAGGTTCGGCTGCAGCTCTGGGACACAGCAGGCCAGGAGCGGTTCCGCAGTCTCATTCCCAGCTACATCCGCGACTCCACTATTGCTGTGGTAGTGTATGACATTACAAGTGAGTGATGCTTTGGTGTCTCCTTATTTGAAGTACCGCATGTAAGCAGAAGTAGTATGTTACCCCCAGAAGCTCTGCAAAAAGTTGATCTGGTTTTCTGTCCAGGCAGAAAACAATTTGTGGGTCACTTCTACGTGGTGTGGGGACACCCGGAGAGCACCTGGCTGCAGGTGTAGCTAGTTTCAGAACTGTTCTCCCTTACTTGACAGAAGCTTTATCCTTACGTTCCCATCTGCTTCTTCCCCGCAGACTTGAACTCTTTCCAGCAGACCTCCAAGTGGATCGATGACGTTCGGACAGAGAGGGGCAGCGATGTCATCATCATGTTGGTGGGGAACAAAACGGACCTGGCAGACAAGAGGTAAGGGAGGGGAGCTGGCAGCCTCGCTGCCCTGACCAGGCAAAGCAAGGAACTGGCCAACCGCTTTTTCTTTTTGTGCGGAGATAAAACTTAGCTCAGGTCAAAAAGATGTCTTGCAAAAGCAAGGAATCTACCTTTTTTTCCCTGGTCATGTGTGTATGACTCTTCCTGCGTGTGCAGCTGTGAGATCATGGTGAAGTTTGTGTGTTACAAGGTGTAGCATGAAGTATTTCCTCTGTCGGTCTGAAAGGTTTCTCTCTGAACGTAAATTCCGTGCCGTAATGTAACACAAACTGTGGTGTTGGAGGTGTCAGAGGAAACCAGATTAGCAAAAGCAGACGTCCCCAAGAGACATAAAAAGTTAATTAGACTCTTAAAATCACGTGGATTTCATGCTTTAGGACACGTTGTAAAGCATTCGGTTTTACAGTCCATCCTGGAATGCTGCTTCAGCTAACAGAACCAATTAATAGATTCGTAGAGGGCTGCAGGTCCGCACTTGTGCTTTGCTATTTCAAAATCATTTCTTGATTGCTGAATTACCAAAACTTGATTAATGTTTTCAGAGACTCTCCTTCTTTATGAAGACAGTAATACTGTAGATAAGGAAGGTTTTTCATTTCAGTGGTCAACTGTACTGGTAGCTGGCAAAGGGAAGCTGGTGTAAACCGCACAATTCCGTGCAGTCCCAGAAACGCATTCACACACACCAGCTGTTCCTAAAGGTGTGCTTCGTGTATCGTGGGGTATACGAAGGACTGAAGCGATGAGGAATTCTTATCTGCTGCAAAAGAGAGCGTGTCAGAAAAGCACATCTGGGAAATGCATGGACCTCATAGCAAAACGGAGTCTTTTCACATCAAAACCTTATTCTTTGCCTGTTCCTGAGACACTTGTGTTCAAAAGAGAATGCCTTGAAAAGCTGTTCTCTTAAAAAAATCCTGCGCTAATATCTCAGCTGCCCGTTTGTTCGCTCTTCTTGGCGTGATGGGCGTAACAGGAGTCGGATTGTTTCATTGTTGGATGCTGTCACATTTCTAATTCTGAACCTTGCTTTACTCGCTCCTGGTGTGTGAATACTGCTTCAGAATGTTCTGTGATTTGTTTTCCTGTGTGTTTCTGGTGTAATGCTCGTGGGAGACAATAGGCAGCATCCCTGGCTGCGCAAAATGGGAGATGCTTTTTGCCCTTTGTCTCTGTGCAAGTCATGCTGTCAGTCTGTAGCTTGCAAAGCCTAGCAGGAAAAGCACAGACAGTACGAAAACTGGCAGGTGGGGAAAAAGATAAAGGTAAGCTTTTACTGAGTGCCACGCAGGCTCTGTGCTGATGACACGCAGTGAAATGTGTCTTGTGTGCCCTACACAGGCCTCCTTAGTCTTGACATCTGTTTTGCTTTTCCCAGTTCCAGTGGAGGTCGTTCTAAGTAACCCGTGCCTTGCATGCCAGAAATGGTGGGGGAAGCCTGGAGCCTCAGAGCTTCAGAAACACGGTGATTGTATGTAGCTGATGGGGATTAGGAGGTCCAGGTAGCAAGAACTCAGAGCAGTCTGGTCTCTTCAGTCAGCTCACAGAAGCAACCGAACAAAATCGGGGATGTTGTACTTGAGACAGCTGTTTGTTGGCCAGGTAGTATCTCTAGTGCTGTCCTGGGAGCTGGAAATAACTGCAGCTCCCTAACGGAATGATCTGGGGTTTAGATTTGAGGCTTTCTGATTTACATCGCTCTCCAATTTCTTGTGGAACTGGAAAACCCAGTGGGGTAATTTCTGCCTTGATGCATTTCCCGATGGTTCGGAGGTAGTGTGTACGTGCAGGACCTCTGGCCCAGCACTGCCCTGCAGATAAAAATACCAGGAACGTGTGTGAAAAATAGTAACAGCTGGAGTTCATGCAGCACTAAAAATTCCTATTTTAGGAGTTTGATGTAAGTCAGTAGTCCTGCTCTAGGCATGAGTGTGGAATTAGGATGTACATCCAGCTATAGCTAAAAGAAGCCACTCTGCTTTGACCAGAGAAAAAGTTAGATCCGTGTTAGGCTGAAATGCTGGGCCTCCAAAAGCTGGACAAAGCCACAGGATCAGCTTGGGCCTGAGGACACTTTTTGGAGGAAAAAAAAAAAAAAAAAAAGAGCGTATTGGAAACCATTCACCCTGTGGTAATAACCAAGGGATGATGCAAGTTAAGTTCTGGTGCCAAAAAGCTGAACTCAGAGTAGGGCTGTTTGCATTTGGTGCAGCCTGTTCAGTTTTTCTCTCCTGCTAGCGTTGCTTCAGTTGGTGGCTGGTTTTTTTGCAGTTTTTTATCATTTTTGGACTATCGTTTGTTGGTTCGGTTTGGTTTTTCTTTCCTGTGATTTGTTCTCGTTGCTGTAGAGACAGGTTTCTGTAGAGGAGGCTGAGAGAAAAGCCCAAGAAGTGACTATGATGTATGTTGAAACCAGGGCTAAAGCAGGCTGTAATGTGAAACAGGTATGTACAGGGGATTGAGCAGAGACGCGTTTCCAGGCGCTTGCTCGCGAGCAGCAGCACAGCTCGTGGTGTTGCACTTGCTGCTGGAGCCTTTCTGATGTCGTTCTGTAATCTCGTGGAGTTCCTTCTGCTGCCTTTTGGGAAACCGCATTTTGCATCAGGTGGGGATTCGTCCTTCCCTTGGTGCTGTGAATGGGACAGAGCGTACCACACAACCTTCACCCTGTGCTGAGCATCCTTTGTTTGTGGTCCTAAGTCCGGGTGTTCCCCAAGTAACTTACCTGCGGTTGTTTCTGTCGTAGCTGGAGAACCCAGGGGGCTTAAAGACTCAGAGGCCCTGAGGCCTCCATCTGTGGGCTGTGCCCTGTTGGAAGGGGTGAAGACGCTCTCTGCTGACAGCGTTTCAGTCACATGTCTCTAATTCTTCCTGTCTGTTTTTCCTTTCTTTCTGCTTCTGTTTGCACGTTTGTCCAGGCAAATCACTACAGAAGAAGGTGAACAGAGAGCCAAAGAGCTGAATGTGATGTTTATTGAGACCAGCGCAAAGACTGGATACAATGTCAAACAGGTAGACCAATGTTCTGTTTTAAAGACAGGAAATCTGTGCTTTACTTTGTGCTCGTGGGAGGATGAAGCTTCTGCTTAGGGCTCGCATTGCATCAGATGCTTGCATTCTCTATTGCCAGGCCCTGAAATGCTTCTTCCCAGTGGTCAGTGCTGCTGCTTTGTCCAGGGGAAGCTCCCTTCCTGTTGTCAACAAGCCCCTGTTAAAGCAAAGGAAACTTAACTTGCCTTGAAAGGAAGGAGAATCTAAAAACAGCAGGTGCTGAGGAATAGGAATGTCACTACTGAGTGCAGCCCGTCAAACCTGACTTTGTGCGTTTCCTCTGCACTTCCTTTGTTTTCCTTTGTACTTCCCAGTTCGCTGCACACCAGCTGGCTGGGAGACCCTGACAGTGGGGTTAGGAGACTTTGGTTTTGTTTCCTTCAGCTGTTCTGGATACAATCCCCTTCAACCTTTGGTTCTAATTTACTGTTGCTTCATTTGCTAAGGGGGTGTTTGCAATGAGAATTTCTGTGGCTAAAACTGTTAAGGGCAGGTACTAACGGCAGCGCCGTGTTCGTACCTCAGTGGCTTGATTTTCCAAGTAATGCAATTTGGAGGTGTGGATGAAAAGGCCCTGCCAAGCTACTGCGAGGAAGAATCATCACCATCAGATGATTCCTCTAGTTCTTTAAGTAAAAGATCTTTGCAGTATTTTTCACCGTCTCATGGTGTCTGTACTGTTTGCTGCTTCGTTAACGTCAGCAGGAGGAGCTCTAAGCATTGACTAGAAAAATTATGCAAAACCCTTTTCTGTTTTTTATGGGGACGTGCTAGGCATTCCCAGCTCTCCTACATCCTGAATGGCCTGTACGCAGCTCACTTGAGCCAGCCGTCCTGCTCACACGTGGCTGTTCTGCAGCAGGACTGAACTGAAGGGCTTGGCTGTAAAACCGTAGTTATTCCATGGACTTCTTGAGCAGCCTCTCAACAGACCCAAGGTTTGTCAGCAGTCCCAGCACTGTAAGGTTGCTGTGCGCAAAAGCAGTTGAGTCTGGAAATGGGCAACTGTAGCCTCTGACTTGCTTACGGAGTGCAGGAGGGAGTTCTGTGCACCCCTAGAAGAACTGTTGCTATTGAACAGGAACTCCATGTTCACCTCGGTTAGGAACAGAAGAACATAAACCACCTGCCTTGCAGGCGTTCCCTAACTTCATTTCTTTAACCAAGCCTGTTAAGGTTCTTGTGGAAAAACACATCTGTTCAGTTCTAAGATCTGCTGTAGAGCAATGTGTTGTTCTAACGTGCATTTCTTTCTGACAAGCTTTTAGCTTACCTGTTGCTATTTTTCAGCTTTTCCGTCGCGTGGCTGCCGCCTTACCTGGGATGGACAGCACACCAGAGAAGAGCAAAGAAGACAGTATCCTTGTTTTCTCCTCAGCGGTTCTCCTGCTGTCGTAGGGTTTGGCAATTACCATTTGTCACACTGGGCTTACTGACTTTTTTTTGCACGTTGTGGGGCTGGCTCTTGCTGGGGTTCTGCAGACACATGGCTGAAACAGCGGAGTGTGGTGCTTACCTGTGCCCATAAACCGTGGCCCCTGCTTGTGGTCTCCGTATAAATACACATCAATATTAGAAGTGTGAGCACTCCACTTAAACGTGGAGTAAAGCCTGCGCAGTCTAAAAATCTCGTAATATTTTCCTTTCTTTGCACAGGGCTGCTTGGTGTGCAGACACGTCCTGTTGGGCTCTGTCCTCTAAATGGGCTTGACACGCCCAGTCCCCTGGTATTGCGCCTAGTCCTGTGCAGGCAGGACATGCTCCGCTCTGCGGTAGCTGACAGCCTTTTCAGATATGATGACGTTCCCTGCTCTCTAGCTCTCAGTTTTATTCTATTTCGCTCGAGACAGGCGAGTTCCTTAACTCGTCCCTTCAGTGATTGACATCAAACTAGAGAAACCTCCTGAGCAGCCAGTAACGGAGAGCGGGTGCTCCTGCTAACAGGCCCGTTCTGTAGCAGCACATCCCCAACCGGCCAGTCTCACCGAAGAACATCACTGCTCATTGGCTAGGCAACCCTACTGTGGGCTGGAAAACCAATCTACTAAGCGAGCGAACTCCCTGTTTACTGGTGGGGAGCAGCCCCGGCCGCCCCTCTTACTGCATGGTATGAGCCTTGAGTGCAGAATGAGTGTCCTGTCTTTGATTTTGGTTTATTTTTTTTATGTTGGTGCACTTTGGCACTGTGGTGCCCTTTACACTCTCTCTTTCTCTCTCTTCCTCTCCCTCCCTCCTCCACCTTGAGCCTGTCTGCTCAGATGTATCTTGTGAATGCAATGGAAAAGCCAAGTTAGGGAAAACAAAAACACAAAGCTTGGGGGTGGGTTGTCCACCTCCCTTTACTGCCTTGCATCTTAACTAGTTCCCCGTCCACTCCAGCCACATCTGTCCTGCATCCCCACTTCCTCTGTTTCAAGGCTGCTCCTTTTAAACCAGTCGGTCTGACTTGGCCTTGCCTTTCTGGACAGCCCAGGTTATCTGGTTCTAGGCTTTCGCTTCCCGCAGGGCGCACGCCGCACTAGCTCCTCGGTTTCTCCTTTCCGTGGATGATCTTGGCTAACTCTTGCTCACGACTCCTGAGTTGTGCCCTATGCCCAGCCCCTCATGTGACACAGAACACTGGAAACCCCCAGACTGATAGCTCTGACCTTGCTGCTCCCTTCGTGTAGCAGAGACGTCCCACAGAGCGCCCCTTCAGTCTGAACATCTTCCCATCTGGAGGATGTTGGTGCTTGGTGAGTGTTGGCTGTCAGATGTGGGGAAGGAAGTGGGTGCAGGGGCTTTGAAGCATGAGGCCGGTGGGGAGAGATCCTCAGGGTGGTTTCTAGGCTCCCATCTGTCAACAGCAAAAGCAGGCAGCTCTGTGGGGTCCATCGCTGCAGAGCAACACCTGCCCTGGGAGTCAGGGATGCCTTTCAGGTTCCCTTCCTCCTCTCCGTCCCGTTCATAGTCACGTAACCTGAGAGTTCCTTCGCGGAGGCTGGGAGAGCCCCAGCAAATCGAAGGCCAGTGGTAGCTTTTCTGCTCCTGTACCTAGGTTGCTGCTTGATGAAATCACACACAGCTGCTTCTGCTTTTGCGGTAGACTTATGGGGGGCGGGGGGCTGATAGACACGTCACTTTTGGGATAATGGTAAGCTGTAACATTGCCAAAACAGATCAGTGGTAGCAGGGATTTATTATCAGACACGGCTAGAGGAATGTACGCTGCTGAAGTGCGTCTTGTTGTCACTTCCGGACCTCCAGGGTTGGGAAATACCTCGCTCTTCCCCCAGCTCTCTGCCTCTGGTTTTGAGCAATGTTAGTAGAGCTCTTCTGAAACTTTTATTGCGGGTTTTTGTGTTTGTTTTTTATCCTCCCTGTTCCGTCTGCTCCAGAAGTCAGGAGGTTTGTCTGTTGACAGAGAGGAAAACAAAACAGCCAGATGGTTGTAAGCTGTTCACTGTTCCTTTTCTCAGCCGGCCTGTGTCACGCTGCCAGGGGATGCTGGTGGGCAGGAGCACGAGGTACTGGGCGTGCAGGGTACGAGCGGGCTCGGCGTTGTTTGGTGGGTTAGTGACACTCCCCCAGCAGGATGCCTTGTCGGTCACTGACACAGCGTGTGCACTTTGAAACCTGCGGGCTGGGGATGGAGGGGAAGGGGCGGCCTTGGGCCGGGAGCTGGCGCTCATGCTGGAGGAGCACCCGGTCACGCAGGGCCGGGGCTGCGCTCCGGCTGCGTTGGCTTGCTGCCGGTAAGTCACCGCGCTGCAGGTGCCTGCCCTTGTGCTCCGAGAGCCGTGTCCCTTCCCCTCCACATGAGCCGGCTGCAGGAGGAAGCTGGGATGTTTCCCATTTCACTCTGGAGTGTTCCCCCCTCTCCCCTCCTTACTCCTTACGTCCCAGCTGGCACAGCCGGGTCCTTGGTGCCCCAGCGGGGAGCTGAGCCCCCTCTCTGTACATACTCCTGTCGTGTGGGAATTGCTGATGTTTGTCGGTGTGTCCGTGTCTGCCGTAGAACAGGTTTTGCTGTCCCCTTCTTTCTCACGGGCAGGCGTGCGCGGCCCCTGCTCTTGTATTGTTCTGAGTCACGGACCTGGGGGGAGGGAGGGGGGGACCGTAAGTAACGGGGGGGTAACTAGTGAAATAAAATAGTTCACTTCCCGCTGTCTTCTCTATGGGTGTGTATAATATTGAGTGTGTGTCCGGCCCTGCTGTCTCCTAGCTGTTAGCCAAGTAAGTGTGACTATTACTCTGAGTATGGACTGTCTGACCACAGCCGTGTATCACACTAAATAAAGTTATTTCACCACCACCTCCTCTCGCCTGCTTCCCAAGCAAACCGAGGCTCCGGGCGGCCGCTGGGGGCGGGCACAGCGGGGGCCAGCCCGGGGGTGGAGGCCGGGGCTCCGCGCTCGCTCCCGGCACAAGGAGCGGGTGCCCCGCATGGAGCAGGTGCCGGTGCCCGACGCCGACGCCTTCCGCGCCTTCCGGCAGCGCTGCCAGGACGGCGGCTGGCAACGGGACTGCGGCGGCCTCGCCGTCTGCCTGGAGCCACCGCCGCCGGGCTGCGCCGTGCACCAGCTGAAGGTGGGTGCTGCGGGTGGCAGAGGTGCTGGGGTGGGTGGGCAGAGCCCGGCCTGAGCTCCCGGTGCTCCCCGCAGTGCCGCATCGACATCCCGGACGTGCCGGCGGGCACGGTGTACGACGTGCTGCACGACAGCGAGTATCGCCGCGAGTGGGACACCAATGTCATCGACAGCCACGACATCGCCCGGGTGGCTGCCAACGCCAACGTGGGCTACTACGCCTGTGAGTGGGGCCGGGGGGCAGGGTGGCACTGGCCCTCTAATGCTGAAGCCTCTGCTGGGCTCTGATCGGGCCCATCCTGCCCGCGTCTGGGGACGTTTGGGGTGCGGGGCATGGCTCAGGACTGCTGCCACGAGAGTTGGGCTGGTGAGGGGCAGGGGCAGCGCTGGGCAGAGGAGGCGTTGAGATCACAACACGAGCTCCGCACGCTGCTCGGGCACGGGAAGCAGCTTTCTTCCCTCCTTGTCTAGGGCGATGTCCAAAGCCCTTAAAGAACAGGGACGTGGTGACACTGCGAGCCTGGCAGGTGGAGGACGGGTATCACACCATTATCAACTTCTCGGTCAAGCACCCGGTGAGTGCAGGGGAGGCCGGGCTAGCAGGCTGTCCTCTTACAGGGCCCTGAGATCCCGCTGGGGATAAACTGGGACCCCCAGAGCCCCTCACAGGTAGGGGCTAATTCCTGGCTGAGTCCTCAGCTTGAGGCAGCTCCTCCAGCCTTGTTGCCCGGTATCTTCAGTGCCAGACCCGAGAGGGGCAGAGGGCCGGGAGGGTGGAGGACGGCGCCTGACAGCCTGCTGTGTCTGCACAGAAATACCCCCCGCGCAAGGACCTGGTCAGGGCAGTCGCGCTCCTCATGGGGTACCTGGTGCGCTCAACCGGGCCCAGCAGCTGCAGTCTCACCTACCTGGCTCAGGTGGATCCGAAAGGTAACCGCTGCTGCTGGCTTTGGGGCGTGCTGACGCCAATCCTGCTCACAACAGAAATCCTCCTCGTAATTCAGGGGGCAGCTACGTGCTGTGGCCCTCCTCTGCTCCAGCCCCCGGCACGTGTTGGTGCTAGCGCTGCAGCTTGCTCTGCGGGCTGCTGGAGGGCTGGGAGGAGCAGAGCCCTTTCCTGGCACGCTAACTTCTGTTTTTCCCCCCAATCCGTTAGGGTCGTTGCCAAAGTGGGTTGTGAATAAAGTCTCGCAGTACCTGGTGCCACAGGTGAGCGGAGCGGTTCCAAGGGCATGCCCAGCGCCTGGCTGGAGCACAGGGCTGCGGCGTGGGGGCACCCCTGGGTGGCGGGGCTGTGCTGGGGACGTGCTCCCTGAACCGAGGGGCAGAGCAGCGCTGAGGGTGTCCCTTGGCAGAGCAGGACAGGCGTGGAGCATTTCTGTCCCCTGCTGAGGGCAGATAGCAGGTTTTAATTTCACTCTGCTAAAGCAACTGGCATCGTCAGGGGATCTGAGCAAGGAGATGGTCCCACCAGGGAGTTAAAGTGGCCATCTGCCTTGCCCTGAGCCCCTCCTGGGCAGCCAGAAAAGAAATGGAGTAGGGGTTAGTGGTGGCTAGATGGGAAACGCCAGGAGTTCTAAGCTTTTGTCCCCCCTGTGCTCCCTGAGCAGGTGTTAAAGAGACTGCACAAGGCCTGCGTGCAGTACCCGGCCTGGAAGCAGCAGCACGGCGTGCACGTGAAGCCCTGGCTGTACCCCGAGCAGAGCAAGCTTCCCGTGCTGGCACTGGCGGAGCTGGCGCTGCAGCACGCTGCCTCGCTGGAGAACATCGACGAGAGCGGCCTGGCCGAAGCCAGGGACGAGAGCGGCGACCACGGCGGCGCAGAGAACTGACGGTGCTCCTGGTGCTGCAGGGAGGGACACCGCAGCGTGCTGCTCAGGCTCGTCTAGTGGGTTACAGTAAGGGGGGGGGGGGGGGGAACAGGGAGCTTTTTACAGAAAAATCCCCGTGTTTGTGGCCTTTTCTGCCATGCTGCACTGACCTGGTTGTCAGCTGTGCTCAGGGAGGAGTGCCATCGGTTTCTCAGGTGCAATCTGCTGTGCCGTAGCAGAATACAGCTTGTCCTGGGACTGTCCCTGCTGCTGCAAGAGGTCGAGTTGTGTGCTGTTCCTCTGCTCGGCTGCTTTACCAGCTCATTGGTTACTCATTGACAAGCCGAGGCTGCTCTTTGCCTCTGTTGTGTGAGCGGCTGAAGTACCCGGCGGTGCTGGAGCTGTCCTCCCCGCAGGAATCAGCAGGCTGCCCCACTCCGTCCCTCTGGAGGACGAAACGGACTGTGGTGACGTGTACAACCCATTCCCTGCTCTGCCAATTAAAGATCCTAAAGCCATGGATGGTCCTGGAAAAGAATCTGCTCCTTCCAGTCGGGGCCATGTGGTGGCTGCTGCAGAAGCACCGAGCGATTACCGGGGTGGTGCCGCCGGGCAGGGCCAGCCTGCCTGCAGCTCCCCCAGGCGAGGCCCTAACGCTGTAGGGCTGACCTTCCTCTTCCCCAGGAAACGTGCAGATGCTGCAAAACTGGTGTGAGCCAGGAGACAGACGGATCTCATGGAAGATCTCTGTTTACGTGCTCAGGCTGTTATTGGGGGTGGTCCTGGCTGCTCCTTTCCCTGGCAGAAAAGCTTTTATTTTTCTTACATTTTTTTTCCTAGCATATTTAATTCTACTGGCCCAACTTTATCCCCCCATGTTTGAGCTAAGGCAAACGCAGCTGGCAGGGCTGGGGTTGCGTTGGGGCTGCTGCTCCTGCCTCAGCTGAGGTGCTTTAGTGCCACCACAGACAAAACCCCGCGTTGCAGCGCTGTGTTGAAACGCCACTCCGGAGTAACCACGGGCCGACTTCCATCGCAGTCGGTGCAAAAACACCCTTGTGATTGAGCTGCACCTGGCACAGGTCCCACACCTTCCTCCTGTGGGCTGCAAGGCCAACTGCAGCCAAGCCTCGTCTCAGCTGACCCAGGCATTTCCTCAGGGTTGCGCTGAGGGTGGCAACGAATCCTGCCGAGACTTCCCGAGTAGGAGTAAGGCAAGTCTGGTTGCTGTACTAGCTTTATTACTTCAGTTATTACAGGTAAGTGGAAAACACCGCGTAGAAGGCCAGAGCAAGGGCTGTCCCGATACCATTTACAAGGTGATACGACCCCAATTTGCACCCAGCTTTGCTGGTAACCCCCGAAGTTTTCACCTGTGCTCTCCCAGCACAGGGCACCGCAGGCTTCCTCCCCTTTCTCGGTAGAACAGCCGCCACCCCCCCCCATCTCAACAGCAGGAGGGTGAATTGGCCCAGCAGGAGAGGAGATGCCCGAGGAAGAGGGGAGAAGTTTACCTCAAAGTAGCAGGGAGTTCTGATGGGAGCACCTGGAAGGGACAGGGCTGTGCCAAGAGAAGGAAGCAAGTCCGGCAAGTGAAACCCTTAACAACGCAAGCACCACACGTGAGGGAACCTGGCTATGTGTCACTGCAGCTTAGGAACGCGCTCCAAGTGTCCTGGTCCTGACTCAACAGGGTCGTTAAGCAGCACCAGGGTACACACATGCCTTGGAGACTAGTGCAGCTAGAGATGTGCATCGAGTTTGCCTGGATTTCACTCCTGTTTGCATCCCAAGCAAACCCAGTAGTGGAGAGCAGAGGTAGGACAGTGGAGAGGGAAAGGATTTCATGTCACCAGAGAAGGGAACAGGCTGATCTCTTGGAGGACTAAGGCCACGCTCTGCTCCAGCGCACTCAGACCCGGCCTCACATCCTAGCAATAAAAGCTGGATCCTGAACCCGCCGAGCACTGCAAGTTACGCCCTGCTAGAACAGAAGCACAGATCTTGCTGGACAAGCAGTCCTCTGGAACCCACTTCCACGCCGGCACCATCAGCTCGTTTCATCACCCAGTTCAAGGAGTACGGACTGAAGCCCCGTCCGTCTGCCAGCTAAACAGGCTCTGCGGTGCCCTCCAAGCAGGAAGCAGAGCCGAGGCCTGTGCAGTTGTGCCTCCAGTGACAGCTGAAATTTGACACGTCATCTCAGGTGTTGAGGAAAGGTAGTGGAGAGTTTCTTGCAGGACAGCCGCTCTGGAGAGGACCCAGCAGACAGCTGCCTACTAGTGAACAGTTCTTTCCTTCTGTCTCTGGTAGTCTGGAAGGGAAAGAGAAAGCAAGGCTGAAAGGGCAGGAGAGGTGGCTGTGGATGGTGAGGGGGAATTAGCTAAGATGAGCTGGTTTTAAAATAGCACATTTGCATCCCAGCCATTGCTTGAGTTTATTTTAGGGCATGTAGAACAAAAGGTTTATTTTGAAGTCCTCCCTTCCCTTGCTCCTTATTTTAATTCACTTTCCTTTAAGGATCAGTTTCCATTTTATGAAGAATCCTTGTCTGGCTTCCCTTGACTTTCCTCCCTTCTTCTCCCCAGTATCTCTGGGCGTTATGGGTTCAGCAACCAAGAGTTAAAAATGTGGCAGAGTTTTTCCCCCTTGTCAATATTTAAACACCCTTAGAGACAGAGCTCAGGTAGACTGGCAAGGATGCATGGGAGTCTGCTTCCCAGGGAGAAATGCTGCAAGGTGAGCAGACTCAGAGCTGGCAGGCACTTACTGTAGGGGAAGTAACGCACTCGCATGGTGATTTCACGGGCTGTCTTCAGGATCTCCACAGCCTGAAAACGAAAAGAGTTGATCAGTGACCAGGGAGGGCTGAGGACAGGAAAGAGCAGTGCATCAGTTACGCGGTGCCACCAGCTGAGTTGGCTGAGGGGCAGAGAGATGGGGTGTGCACTGCTTCCCCTTGTCCTGCTGGGATGGCAAGAGCATGCTAGGGAGCAGGAGTGCTCACCTTGCTGTGCTCGATGTCCTGGAAATCCACGTCGTTCACAGACAGCACCTGGTCCCCTTCCTGCAGCCCAGCTCTGTGTGCGTCCGAGTCAGGGATCACCTGTGAAGGGCAGTGCAGAGGCAGCACGGTCAGCACCACAGCTCCCTTCCCCTGGGGAAAGGAGACCCCCGGGACCCTTCCGAATGCCCGTGCAGTGCGTTCACAAGGGGCAGGGGGCCTGGAGAGAGCAGGGACTGCAGCTCCAGCAGCACGGCTGGGCAGAGGCGAGGCAGTGGCTCAGGACTCTCTGATTGCTACCTGGCGAGCTCCAGATTACAGCTCTGAGCCCGGAGACGCGCACAGGGCGTGTGACGTCCCCACACACACCCGGCCGGCCCTGCAGCACCCAGGGGACCCGGCAGGGCGCGGGGAAGGGCGGACCCACCTTGGAGATGAAGATGCCCAGCTGCGAGGCCTTTCCTCCGCGGATGTTGAAGCCCAGCTGCAAGACAAGGAACGTTAGCCCTGGGACACGGCCCCCAGGGAGAAACGCTCCCTGGTGTGTGTCAGGGCACGGCGCTCCCAGCCGCTCCTTCATTTCCTCGCCCCGTCCCGGGGGCCCCCTGGGACCCCGAGGTCCCAGGGGGGCCGTGAGGAGGGCGGGGGGGGGGGGGGGGGTGGCCGCGCCCTACCTGCGCCCCGGGAGGCTTCTTGAGGACGACGGTGCGGGGCAGGAACTGCGTGAGCTCGTTGTTGTAGTCGGGGTGGTAGAGCCGCTGCGAGGGAGCGAAGGGAGAGGAGAGGCGGGCGCTGAGGCGGCGGGGCCGGCAGCAGCCCCCCGGCGCCCCCTTGTCCCCCCGACCCCTTGTCCCCCCGTCCCCCCGTCCCGTCCCCACCTCGTGCGGCGGCACCCAGGCGGGCGGGCTCTCGTAGGGCGGCAGGAACACCACCGGGAAGTCGTCGTAGGGCAGCCGGGCCTCCATGGCCGCCCGGGGAGCGCGGCCCGCCCCGCCGTGACGCGCCGTGACGCGCCGCCATGCCGTTGGCCGCCCCGCCGCGCCGCGCCGGTTTGAACGCAACGGCCCCGGCCGCCGCCATCTCCGCGGGGCCGGCGCCCTCCCGGCTGGGCTCCGCCATCCCGGGCTCGGCTTCGCCTCGCTTTGCCCGAGATGGTGCGCGAGGAGGAGAAGGGCATCCCCGTGCGGGTGGCGCTGCGCTGCCGGCCCCTGGTGCCGAAGGAGACGAGCGAGGGCTGCCAGAGCTGCCTGTCCTTCGTGCCCGGCGAGCCGCAGGTGGTGGTGGGCAGCGACAAGGCCTTCACGTACGACTACGTGTTCGACCCGGCCGTGGAGCAGGAGGAGGTCTTCAACACCGCCGTCGCCCCCCTCATACGGGGCATCTTCAAAGGTCGGTGCCAGCCGGAGCCGGGAGGAGGCCCCGTGTGGTGCTCCGTCCTCGCAAAGGGCTCTAAGGAACCTGAAAGGGCCCAGGAGCTAGGCTAAAGGGTCCAGGAGCTAAGATTAAAACAGATCTAGGAGCTAAGATTAAAATAGATCTAGGAGCTAAGACAGATGAAAAAGATCCAGGAGCTAAGATTAAAAAAAAAAATGTAGGGGCTAAGATATATATATATATATAAAAGATGCAGATTCCAAAAGATCCAGAAGCTGATCTAAAAGATCCAGAAGCTAGGCTAAAAAATCCAGGAAATAAAAGGTCCAGGAGCTAAGCTAAAAGGCCCAGGAACTAGTGCAAAACGCCCAGCCTTGCCTACATACAGCCCCCTGAACTCCGTACTGCCATCAACATGACCTGCGTGTGGTCGCTGGGTGATTTTTTGTACCTGAATATATATTTTTATAAAGCCAGACGATTTTATTAAGAATAATGCCATGATTTAACAAGCATCCTGTACCAGCAGCTGTTACAGTTGCTGAAGTGCAGCGGGAATGACAGAAAATTTACCTCGTGTTTCTCTGATCACTCTGTTGCTTTATTAGTTAGTCTTCTGAAAAAGAAAAAAAAAAAAAAAAGGAGAAAAAAAAGCTGGTATACTAATTTTATCTATGTTTTTTATTAACTTTTTTTCTCCCTTGATGTTCCTAACTGTGACCAGTGCACGAAGGTTTTATGAACGGCCAGTGAGTGATAGTGCTTGTTCGGAAGGATGCTTTTCCTGGAATGCTGCTTTGCTTCTCAGTTTCTTCTGGTTTCTCTTTGGCTCTCTGATTTGGGTGTTCTTTGTTCCCCTAGGGTACAATGCGACTGTCCTAGCCTATGGACAGACGGGATCTGGAAAGACGTATTCTATGGGAGGTGCCTACACTGCCAGTCAAGAGCACGAGCCAAGCGTGGGGGTCATCCCTCGCGTAATCAAGCTGCTATTTCAGGAGAAGGAGCAGAGGCAGGACTGGGAATTTGTCCTCAAAGTCTCCTATTTGGAGGTAAACATTGTGTTGATTTTCAAACTATTATAAACTTACGAGCTGCAGGTAAAGTGAGCTTTAACGAGGCCACCTCCTTCAGGTGATAGGTGCTTAGGAAATCAAAACCTAAGACTATATAACGGCTTGTCAGAAACAGGATGCTGGGTCCTAGGTGTCTTTCTCTAAAAGTAAGATGGGTATGGCATCGTGTGAGATTGTCCCTGATTTCAGGGCAGTTGTACATCATTTTTATGCGAGTTGTTCTCTTGAAAAACTGCTGATTCTGAGCTGCCGTTTTGATGTTTTCAGATCTACAATGAGGATATTCTAGACCTGCTCTGCCCATCAAGGGAACGGTCTTCTCAAATCAGTATACGGGAAGATCCTAAAGAAGGCATAAAGGTCTGTTGCCCTGTTAGAAAGGGGTCGATAAGGGGGCAGTATTGCCGGGGATAAATGTTTCACTGAAACTGCTTGAGCACTGCTTTTTATTTGTATGCATGAAATCACAAAAACTGCTCCTTTCTTTCAAAATTGAGCTATCGATGATCTTTAAGTTTACTCCAAGTGTAATGCTAATAGGGTTAGACACTTGTGACAAAGTCACTTGCAAGTCAGATTATGACTTCTTGTTTGAAGGCTAATTGAGGCGAATACCTGAAAATGTTGTAATTCAGGTCCCTTCATCAAGCTTCAAACCCTGTTGCAATTTTACTTGCTAAAGCCACGTGCAACAAAGGGATCCTGACAGAAGCTGTTCAATTGCTAAAGTTACTTTCTTAGCAATTTCCTATAGATGGATGTTTATAGTGTAGAGCAGGAAAAAACCTTGTGCTACTGCGTGCTCTGTGTACTTGACTTGTTAAACCTGTGTCCATCAGGTATGCTTCGTTCATGCAGGTTGTTTGTAGTGGCGGGGAGGCTGTTGGTTGTAACACCCAGCAGGTAGGTGTACAGGACACCTGGCGCTTTGATCTGCTGGTACTTTGTGTGATCTTGTGCTGCTCGCTGTCATCGCTAAAGAGCTGCGATGCAGCTCCTCCGTGAAGTGAGACGGATGCCTGTGAGTGCATGCGTGCACAGACTTCACTTTGCTGTTGGCTTAGGAAGGAGATAACTTTCCTGATGTGGAAAATCAAAGTTGAAGAAGAAGGAGAGAATAATTGATGCTTTCTTCCTGGGTATAGATTGTAGGATTGACAGAAAGAAATGTCGCCTGTGCACAAGATACGGTATCCTGCCTAGAGCAAGGGAACAATTCCAGAACGGTGGCCTCCACGGCAATGAACTCCCAGTCTTCACGGTCCCATGCCATCTTCACCATTTGCATCGATCAGAAAAAGAAAAATGACAAGTAAGTGACACCACAGCTGCTCTAGCGGCTGTTGGAGGCAGACTTGCTCAGGATTTCATTCTCTTGGATTAATGCAGCTGAGCTTCTCTTGAGGCACTACCTTTATGTAGTGGTTTCTGGTATCAGGTATTCTTTGAGCACTGGAGCTCAGCTGTAGTAACCACTAAACTGTCCCTTTCCTAGCTTTGTATTCATTTGAGAGAGTAAAATAGTCTGTTTCTGCCACAGGAACAGCAGTTTTCACTCCAAGCTACACCTGGTTGATCTTGCCGGCTCTGAGAGACAAAAGAAGACCAAGGCTGAGGGAGACCGACTAAAAGAAGGTCTGTAGGAAAAGGACTGGTGTAGCTTGGGTTTCTTTTGAGTTCATAAATCAAGTCCTTACCAAGAAAAGCCACGTGGTTCTTTAATATTTAAAAAGAGATCTTTTTTTAATTAAAAAAAATGTTTTGTAGGAAGGGCAGGAATTGACCAATTCCTAGCCACTGGGGTAGCTCTACTCACCATCATCTGTTTATGTGCAGGTATCAACATTAACAGAGGTCTCCTTTGCCTGGGGAATGTAATTAGTGCTCTAGGTGATGAAAATAAAAAGGGTGGTTTTGTCCCCTACAGAGACTCAAAGTTAACAAGACTGCTGCAAGGTAAGAGACAGATCATGACAAAGCCTAAATCTACCGATGCACTTAAAAACTATCATAAAAACTAACAGCCATGCAACTACAGCCCAGAGTGGGAACTGCTGTTGACAGTGATTGCGTTTCTTGGCTTGCTTCCTCTTCTCACTGTTGCTAGATCTCTTCTGTACTTTTCTTTTTAGGTTACAAATGATTTGAGACAGGGGCTCCTAAGTCTTGCTCTTTCACAGTTACTCTGTGATGGGAGGAAACATGATAAATTCAGTGCAGTTCCTCTGGTGGGGAGAAGGAGGATGAGAATTTTAAATCCGAAAGCATCAGAGATCTGTTTTTATATCCTGATTAAAATTACGTACTGGAGAATATCACCACCAAAATGAAACTCTGTGCCTTCAGCGTGCACTTCAAATGTGGTTTCGTTTTGTTTTGTTTTTCCCTTCGTTTCTTCATGGTGCTTATTTTTAATAGTTGCTATGGTCTTTTAATACATATTATTCAAGATAATCTTTGATGTGGGTGTAGCTAGAATAATACAATTTACGGGAATTTTGGGATAGTTGAGTGATTTTTGTACCAAAAGATAGGCTTTTCCAGTATTTTTGTATCGAAAGATATCTAATGTAAGGAAAGTGGATTATGCAGAGCTGGATGCGCGGAGATGTGCTGTGCTGCCTTAAGTATCTTAATAGTGATATCTGGCTAATTATTTTGCTCTGTCAGAGCACTGACGGTGTCCTGTTTTCCTTCTCAGATTCTCTGGGTGGTAACAGCCACACTCTCATGATTGCCTGTGTAAGCCCAGCAGATTCCAATCTAGAAGAAACTCTAAATACTCTGCGTTATGCTGACAGGGCAAGAAAAATAAAAAACAAACCAATTGTCAACGTTGATCCCCAGGCGGCTGAGTTGCATCATCTAAAGCAGCAGGTACTGGATGCTGTCTTCATGTGGTAAAAGCAAACGTAGCCTTTTGGTAATGAGCTCAGTGAACACCAAGCAAAGAAATAGGACACCTACACAACATATGGGGAAATATTCACTGTGTGTTTCTCCACCTCTTGAGATGCTGTGTAAGTGCTGGACAGGGAATACGTGAGTGCTTCTTGTAATTCTATAGCAACTGTTCCCTGTTACAGAAAAATTGTATCATTAGTGTGATTTACATTTGCCTTCCACTGGACAAAACGTTGCCTGCCTGTTAGCCTACAGGCAAAGGCAGAAATGCAGTGATGGTTGCCGTGCTGCCCTCACCTGCCTCCATGCAGCAGAGAGGGAAGTGAAGAGCAGCTTGTGGTCAGCTTTGGAGGAGATAAGTTGCATAAACTGGAATTGGTTAAATCCAAAGCCAGAAGTGCTAGAGGGCTTATCTACTAGAGATTGCTAACCCAGGCTTACTTGGCAGCAAGTGTATGATACAGCTTTCTTAGCTCTCCATGGGAACGGTCAATAGCCTGGTTTTGAAATTGAGCCAGTAAAGTGGTTTTGATTTTGCATATAAGCATTTGCTGGGGTCTAGTGGCCACTTATTAATGTACTGTAAGTTCAAACCCTGTATTCAAGTAGCTTAGGAAGGCAAAGGATCTGACTATCTCATATGAAATGCATCAGCAGAGCATTGTCCAGTAAAGCGTGAGACCTCTTTGACTCAGCGGGATTTCTGTCACCCCGCACAGAATGGTGTGTTAGCTGCCTGCAGGCTGAGCATGCTGAGCATGCTGAGACCTGAGCACTCTTGCTGAAGAGAAAGTATTTTTTTTTTTTTTTAATGAACAAATTACTTCAAATGCAGTAGAGACACGATCCTTTCCCACAGGAAGCAGCCAAATGCAGTCTTGGAGCAGGTGACTCATTAAGACTAAGGGTCTGAATTGTGTTCTTTCAGCCATCTAGTTACTGTATGAGACGAACTTACAAGCAGTAATTGTGTTTATAGGTACAACAGCTACAGGTGTTGCTGCTGCAGGCCCATGGAGGGACCCTCCCAGTGTCTATCAAGTAAGCTTTGTTGATTACGCTCAATGTAGCTAACAGCCATCACACACCAGCAAAGGCTTTAGATCTTCTTTGTTCCAGACAGTACTGTAGAGGGAGGCTAGAGCAAAATTATTGCCTTCTAAGAGGTTCTCAAGGTTTTTTTCTCCTTCTGTACGTTTTGCCATACTAATTGAAATTCCATGCATGTATGGGTCACATTGTGTTGTAGTAAACCCCTTAGGATTGCAGAAATCAATTGTAGGAAATAAAAAAGGAAGTAGGCAATGAATTCTAATTAAGTATGTGTTTCTCAATCTTTCCACCCCTCCTTTCTTCCTCACCCTTCTACCTCTAAATATTTGGCACCTCTGTGTCCATCGATCTTAAAAGAACAAAGCAAATGGAAGAGTTTGAACTGTGTGGATGTTGTCTAAGGATGTTTCAAAATCCACGTTAATGTAGTTTACAGGCTTAGTGTTGGTTAAACAGCATTATTTTTAAAAAGGGGGCTGTTTTCTTTTCTTGCAAATGTCTTCTTTCAGTATACTGTATTCTTCAGAGATTTTCAATTCAGATTAGACTTCCTCCAGTCTTTCTACTCATCAGCTACAGCCTATATATGCTGTAGGCTATTTAGGGAACTTGGAGGTAATTTCAGTGCTATTACAAACCTCTGCAGTCATGCTCACAAGCAAACTGGTCCTTGATGTTTCAGTAGTATGGCACCGTCAGAGAATCTGCAGTCCCTGATGGAGAAGAACCAGTCACTAATGGAGGAGAATGAAAAGCTGAGCAGAGGGCTGAGCGAAGCTGCTGGTCAGACAGCACAGATGTTGGAAAGGATCATTCTGGTAAGGCTCAATTACCTGAGAGGAGCCTTAAGTTGCATGGCTTTCCCTCTTAGCTGAAGATTGATAGCAGCTCTTGTACTAATGGCATGCTAAGAGTGTATATTCCTGCCAAAACTGGTGTTAGGACTTCCAAATTAGTGGAAGAAATTGTAGAAGATGTTTTAGTGCATTGATTTGCAACAGGCTGACAGCCTGTCTTTTGCTACAAATAAATTAGCTGCCTCTTTTATCTCATGCTTCCTATAATTCAGTATAATTCTGGCTTCTAGACAGAACAAGAAAATGAGAAGATGAATGCCAAACTAGAGCAACTTCAGCAACATGCCGTGTAAGTCTGTTTCCATACCCTACTTGTGCTGAGGAAATGCCTTTCAGCATTAAATGTTCTTGTTGGGATAAACTGGATACTGTCTACTTACGTTTGTTCATCCAGAACTCATTTGTGTGTTCTGTGGGGAGTTTGTCATGTGTGACACCAACCTGCCACACAAGACTCACGGACTTATTCCTGTGTCTGCATTGCAGATGCAAGCTTGATCTCCAGAAGCTGGTAGAGACTGTGGAAGATGAGGAACTAAAAGAAAACGTAGAGGTGATTCGCAATCTGCAGGAAGTGTTGGTTCAGCTGCAGGTAAAACTGAATTTGAGGAGATAAGAGTGTGTGCCAAATGAGTTTACTAATGGAATTTAGTGCTCTTAGGCTGATGTGCTGAGCAGTGGATTTCACTCATCAGAAGCTTTCTTTGAGGAGCCCAGGAATTGAAAGTATTAAATGACTCTTAACTTCCAGTTCCAAACAAGCTGCACTTTTAATGCAACAGAAAGGCTACTTGTGGCTGCACGTGTTGGTGGGATGGCAGGGGGATGGAGGGAGAGGAGAGTTTCCATAAAATAATCTGATGGTCGGAAAGTAGTGTGGATTTACAATCCACAGACTGGAAGCTGAGTTATAAACTTGGTAGTTATAATGAGCAACCTTAATTACAGAAGCATGGAATTGTTGCATAGGAGTTACCAAATCTTTGTGTGACTGGCAACTTCTCTGTTCTATCGCACTAGAAGTTTTCCCCCAAGCTGCCTGTCTTGTCCAGGCAGCCTGGGAGGAGTCTGCTCACTGTACAAAGGAAGTCAGTGATATCCTCTTTTCAGGGACAGCTTTCTGGACAGAGGAAAACAACCTATGTTGTCATTATAGACCAACAGGCTGCTATTTACTTCATACTTTCTACCTTTATACCAATATATTTTTTCCTCTATCCTATATAGAGTGAAAGCGCTGCCACAGTGGAAGCTGTTGCAGAGATGGCAAGCTCTGAACAGGATGCTCTAACTGTAAGTGAAGGGAGTCCTTAGTCTGCAGTGCAGACCCAACCAAGGCATGTCTCTATCCCATTGCTCCTCTTTTATTTATGTCTATGCTGTTTTTTTAATTCAGGTGACTGGTAAATAATGCATCGCATTTGTATGTGCTGCTTTTCTACACCCTTGTTTGCTCAGATAGTTCCAGATCAAGAACCTGTTCTCATTTCTGAATATCTTTTTTTTTTAATGTAAAAATTAATCTGAAGTGATCTGCAGAAACTAATCATGTAGCCAAAGAGCTTTAGATTGGCCTCTGCAGCTCATTGCTATGTCTCCTACAGAAAGCAGAAATGGGACAGGATACCAAGAGATCTTCAGATGACTTCAGCACGCAACATGCCCTCCGTCAAGCACAGATGTCCAAAGAGCTGATTGAACTGAATAAAGCCCTGGCTCTGAAAGAAGCACTTGCCAAAAAAATGACACAGAATGATAGTCAGCTGGAGCCCATTCAGTCCCAGTACCAGGTAAACTCTTACAGACCCTAACGAGCTATTGCTTCAAGTTTCTTTTTCCCCAGTTCATGGATTCACTTTGTGTTGAGGAAGGAAGGGAGAAGATCTGTCCTTTCACGAGCATGTTGTTGGGTCTTTTTCCTTAAGTTATGGTCACTGCCCGCCTTGGGCATGGGTGAGAAGTTGACTACAGGTATCAGCAGAGAATGAGGAGAAACCATGTCTGATTATCTACACATTGTCCTACCAGCTAAGGATGGTTTTTTTCCCTGAAATAAGTTATTAGCCAATGCCTGTTCTATGGGAAATGGGTTTCTCAACTTTTTACTGAGAGATTAACTTGGCCACCCTGAGCCAAAATGCAGGTACTTTATTGTTAAACTTCATAGTGCAGCCAGCTGATCTGGCGTCCCTTATTCCCCAGTTGTGATGGGATCTCTCAGATTGTAACTTTTAGTTTATGTTAGGCTGGTTCTACGGACTATGATTTTGGTGTATTGAGGACTAACACTTTTGACATGTGCTGTTTTTAAAAAAATGTTTTACAACTTATTGGAAAGGGACATGGTTCCTTAAGGTCTTCTGTCTTAAAGCTTTGTCTCTGAGGTTGGGGTTTTGAGTTTTTTCTTGTGAGGCTTACTACTCCTGTCCTTTCTAGACTAATATCAAGGATCTGGAATTAGAAGTCAGCAATTTGCAAAAAGAAAAGGAGGAGCTGATCCTTGCTCTGCACATGGCAAAGAAGGATGTCAACCAAGCCAAGTAAGACTGACTACACGAACTGCATGGCTTATAGCACTGAAAATGGTGTTAATGCACCTGAAAAAAATCACTGTCTTGGCCTTCAGCTATAAGGAAAAGCTCTTATTTTGGTGTAAGCACAGGATTAAGAACAGTGCACCCCTGATCCATGGTAGCGTGACATACCAGGGAATACTTGTATAGACTGAAGATGTCTTTGGTAGAGTACGTTCTAAGGCTTTGAAGGAGCTGGTGCTTAACTGTAAAAGAATAATTGGTGTTGGAAACTTACCTTAAACTAGCAGAAAAATCTGTGTTTGTTGTTAGAGTTCAGAGAAGCAGCTACGCATTTCTTGCATACATGTTAAAAAGCAAGCAAAACAAACAAAAAACCACGTATGTATCAGGGGAGTTATCCTGCCCACCATTCTTTATGTGGAATTGAAAAGAAGGTCTTTATAATTCAGTTGTGAGGTGGGAAACTGGAGAAGTAGATAGAATATGAAGAAAAACTGGATTCATCTAATGTGGACAACTCAGGCCCTTGGTGCCCTAGCATCGCTTTTGGTAGCACTGTAGTGATCTTCTTGTTGGAGTCCCGACTGTGAACGGTACTGGTTTTTGTAACAAGACGGGGGGTCGGCACAAGGTTTTTCTGTGCTTCAACTCTAAGGTGCTGAGTCACTTGTAAGTAACTGGCCTTTTGCCCGAGACATTCTTAGCTTACAGAAGACCGTTCCCTGTCACCTGGTAAGTAGTCATTGAACCGTGAGGTACAGCAGGCTTTCAGGGCCCAATCTTCCCTTTCACATGCCATGCGAGTTGTGTGAATTGCAAAGAAGCCTGAAAGGATCAGTGGGAAAGATGATACAGAATTGCTTCCTTTGTCATAAGGTATCTCTAAAGTTGGAGAACGCTTGTGTGAGAGTAACAGTAATTAGGGGCCTGTTCTCAAAGTGTGGTTTCTTTACAGGCTGAGCGAACGGCGTCGGAAAAGACTTCAGGAGTTGGAGGGGCAAATTAATGAGCTGAAGAAAAAGCTGAATGAACAATCAAAGCTCTTAAAGCTGAAGGAATCTACGGAACGCACTGTCTCCAAACTGAACCAGGAGATCAGGGTAACTAACCCTAGCAGTTCTCAGGCTTACCCCAATGTAGACAAAGCGGTTTCCAGACAGTAGACATTCACAACTTCTGTTAGACTGAGGACAACAGTCTTTTGGTGAGATGCTTTTGGCTACATGACCATCATTGCTAGTGTGATGCTGTAGGCAGATGACTACTATGACTTAGACGAAAAGATGTCTGAAGTGTCTTATGACTATCCTGATAATTTGTTGCCTTAGTCAAGTCACTTCACTTTGAGTCCCATGAGTGCGTCATGCGTATGTGTGTTTTACTTTTATAGCTTAAAAAGGAATTCCTGGATTTTAGCGCTTTGAAAGCATCCTTAGGCAGATACTCCAAGGGAGCAGCATATTGTGGTACTTCCTGTCCACCACCACCCCTGACACCCATATCCACAAACCCATGGCAGGGAAATGTAGGTCAAAACTACCCAGAGTCAAAGCATTAGAGAATTTTTCCAGCCATTTCTATATTCCAGGAAATGAAAACCCAAAGGGTACAGTTGATGCGCCAAATGAAGGATGATGCTGAAAAATTTAGGCAGTGGAAACAACAGAAGGACAAGGAAGTGATCCAGCTGAAAGAACGGGTGAGCAAACAATAAGCCCCCAAACAGTACCTCCCTCTTCAGAGAGAAACAAATCATTAATGGCTTTGCTGCAAGGCTTTGTTTAATTTTGCAAGCATCTGGAAAAACATCTGGGGAGTGCTTTGAAGATAACAAAACGTTAGCTCATACGGTTACCACCTTTCACCACTTGTAAAAGGACTTGCTTGCTAATGTCTGAAGCACTTAAAACTATCAAAAGTCATCATCACTCAACTCTAAAGTAAAAGCCAAAAATATTTAATACCTTTAAGTATTTAAAGTTGTAGGGTTGGGCCACAAAATGGGAGGTATTCAACCTTTCAAAGGAATATTGAATCTCCAGGTAAACAGCGAGTTAATGAAATACATCTGGCTTGTATGTTCTACATTATGCATGAACGCTACATCTGTATATCTTGATTTCTGATCTCGCAGGAATTCTTGCTGTAAAAATCTTACTCTCAATATTTTGGAAGATACGTTTTAAGCTCATGATTTGTAGTCTCTTACAACCTTCAGGCTCCTAAACCTTTTTTGGTGGAAATTGTGGAGCCTCTTCTCTAGTCATTTGAAGCCTAAGAGCTGGTTGTTCCCAATGGCACCGCATGGCTTAAGCTTGTAATGATCAGTGAAATTGTTGTCATGAGGCTCTTACACCTACTGCTCTGTAATGCTTCTCTGCTGTTTCAAGAAGTGTGAAACTGGCCATCGGTATTAAGGTGAGACGTAATTTTCCATCCGACATATTTCTGTGCAGGATCGCAAGAGGCAGTACGAGCTACTTAAGCTGGAACGAGACTTTCAGAAGCAGGCCAATGTCCTTCGGCGCAAAACAGAAGAGGTAGGGAGTCAAAACCTGCTACAAACTCCTGAGCGGTTCCTAAATGTCTGCAAAATGTGGTTGGAGGTTGCAATCTGAATACCTCGTGTTTTCAGTCAATAGATATTAAGTAACTACTGTACCCTTTTTTGTGTAAACGATTTTGCAGGCTGCAGCTGCTAACAAGCGCCTAAAAGATGCTTTGCAGAAACAGCGGGAGGCTGCGGATAAACGGAAGGAGAGTCAAAATCGGGGAATGGAAGGAGTTGCTGCACGGGTAAAGGTGCGTAACAAGTTTTTGTGCATCCCAATAAGCAGGAGGCAAACTTAGCTTTGTTAACTCGTGAAGTGCTGCCGGGGTTGGTGGCTGGAGAGCAAGGTTGTTGGAACACGGAGTTACTTATTAAGGGAAGCAACTTGATTATGCAGTTCAGCTGTGAAGGCGTTTCAGAGAAGGAGTCAGTCCTGAAGTCGAGACTGCAATGAACCACTACTGTTTTTTCTGCAGGGCTGGCTGGCAAATGAAGTAGAGGTTCTCGTTAGCACTGAAGAGGCTCGACGGCACCTTGCAGACCTTCTGGAGGACAGAAAGATCTTGGCACAGGAGCTCCTTCAGCTTAAAGAGAAAAAAGACGCTGGGGAAAACCCACCTCCAAAGCTCCGGGTAAGAGGGAAATGTCATGTTACCTGTCCCACATCGACGATTGCTTGGCAAGTACCGTAGCTTACTCTTAATCCTATTTGACCCTTTCCCTCAGAAGGGAGATAGTGATGGTTCCTTTTCTGGAAGAAAGGATTTAATGTTCTTACTGTCCTGTGACGTGTCAGGGAACCGCTGCTTAAGTAACCTGTTACTTAATGCAGTGAATCTGATGGATGTGAGTGGGTCACAGCTGTTACTGGCTGTGGAAGGAACAATGGGATTTAAACTGAAGAAATACTTGAGGGCTTTTATGATACTACTACTACTTTTTGCTGAAATGCCTATAAACGAAAGATCGGCTCACATGCATTGCTTCAGATACTGCTCACTTCTGTCTGTTGCTGTAATTCTTTAGAGGCGCACCTACTCCATCGCAGATTTGCAGGCATCAGAGGCAGACCTTTCTCTATCAAAGCAGATAGAAAGCCTGGAAACTGAGATGGAGCTCAGGTAAGATATTACTATAAAGCTGATTTGCAGAGCTTGCACCTTAAACTGCTGGCTTTTTTTTAACCTCATCTTTATCTGTAGCTGTACTGTGAAACAGAAGAGAAATTGAAATAATTCATTCAATGGCAATGAAGCTTATGAAATAAGACCATATGGTTTTCCTGGTTTTATTTATTTATTTTTTAATGCAGGGATTTAAGAACACAACTCAGTCACTAAAATTGTTTTATTTTTAGCTGTTTATAAGCATTTGTGAGTGAGGGAAACACTTCTCTTTTAATTGGAGGCATGGAGGGGAGGAGAGACTGATGTAGTGTGACAGCTGGAGTCTACATTGCTACGCAGTCACAGTATTAACTTGAACTATTTTGTCTAATATTCTGATAACAACAGTTTTAGCCCAAGTTCTGTCCTGTGTTGTGACTTGAAATATGTGTATTCTTCCAAAGGAGCGCCCAGATAGCAGACCTACAGCAGAAACTGTTAGATGCAGACAATGGAGATCGTGTGAAACAGCGCTGGGACAATATTGCAACAATTCTCGAGGCTAAATGTGCTTTGAAGTATCTCCTTGCAGAGGTAAACTGAGGCTACCTATTTTAGAACTTTAATTTTTAGTAATGAAGTCTGCTTAGCCAGGAATGAAAGAAGTGAATAACAGGCTGACAGCAGAGATGACGAATTCAGGTGAGGTGTTTTTTCTGAATGAGGTTTATTTCCCTCACAACTTCTGATTAAAATATTATTCTCTACTGCAGATTGTGTTGGGGAGTGAAAAAGATGAGGGAAGAGGGAAACAGTGTAAACCTGGGTCTGGAGGTACCAGTTAAAGCTGTGCTTGCAGAACACTTACATGATAACAGTAAAAGGGAAGAGACACATCTCAGATGTGGAAGATAAGAGAATAAAGTACCTGGAAAATAACTCCTGAATAAATAGGCAACCTGCAGGAAAAAACAAGGCAGTACTGTGAGATCAGAATGGATGTTGGGAGGGGAGAAGATCGAACAAGATTGTCATTCAGTTGATTCAACATTGGTCCAATTCTTACTCTCTTCTACTGCCAATCACGTGGCAGTCCCTGGCACCTGGAGACTAGTGGAAGAGAATAATGGAAATTATATGGAAGAGCATTTGTTTGGGAGGGGGTCATCCCTTCCCCCCTGTGCTCGGATTTAACATGCTGTAGGAAAGGAAATTAGGAACTGTTTACAAGGTCTCCTGCTATCTGTTTTGCGCTTCTGTACTGGCTGTCAGATCTCTAGCTCTGGATGTCTCACTTATTCCCCTTGTTGAAGTGGCTATTCCACTTCTTAGGGTGGTTGGCAGTTAAGCAGAAGTGTTGCACCTTCAGCCTGCGTTGTTTCTGTCCCAGTGCACGCTATGAAATGTGGAACCAAGCAGCCACCTTGCTTTTGTCTTTCAGCTGGTCTCCTCCAAAGTGCAGGAAAGCAAGCTGGAGAGCAGCCTTCAGCAGAGTAAAGCTAGCTGTTCAGACATACAGAAGATGCTGATTGAAGAGCGAAACCACATAACAGAAATGGAGGCTGAATTCCAAAATCAGCTTTTGGTACAGGAACAACAACACCAGGAGAAGGTAAAATGGGGAGCTCTGAAGATTTCTGTCACTTGCATCTTAGAACTCTGATTCCCAGATCTGCTCATAGGTAAAGGCAGTGGAGACATGCTGAAACTGATCTGTTGCTTTGTGGTTGATGCAGGTTTGCTGGACTCTTGCAGGATAGGTAACAAAAGCCAAAGAAATCTCCCTATTCATCTTCTGTCCCTTGCAGGTTATCTTATTCAGTAACTTCTCACAGTGTTTTCAGTGTGAATGTTACATCTCAGCATAAGATAACTTTTAAAGGAGATCAGGGCAAAATAATGCTAGAAATAGCAGAAAGCATCTTTCTGAAAGTGTCAAGGCCTTTCATGTCTGAGCTGCCAGATATCTCTTTAGGAATTCACGCCTCTTTGTTACGTGAACTTGCTTTTAGGTTCTGTACCTGCTTAGGCAATTTCAGCAAAAAGAAGCAGCGGAGAAGAAACTGGAAGATTCGTTAAATGAGCAGGAGAAACAGCTGCAAGAGCGACTTAAGTTTCAGGTAATGTCTGGATGTGGTTTTTGTTTTTTTTTTCCAGAGGCTACTCGTTACGGCTGCATGTTAATTGGAATAGTCGCTTTACAGTGAGGAGCATGCAGAGGAGTTTGAGGGCTTTTCCATTTGTAGCTAAGATTAATACATTTACAGTTATTTAATGGAAAAGGAGACATTCTTATGTGAGCCTGAAGAGCAACTGTTCTCCAAGACCTACAGAATCTAACTGGCTCATGCAGGCTTCTATGCTCAGGATACCTTTAGTTAAGATGGTCAACATGTTATTACTAATGTGCTGAGCGCAGCTCCACCGTGATATCGGCAGTAGAATGGCTTTAGCTAGACCATATTAGCATGGTACACACTGTACCTTGTCTTGTCACTTCCTGCAGAAGGGCACGTTCAGTAATGCATTAGGGTAACATCAGTCCTAGGTGCACCTAATTTGCCAGTAAGCCTTGGCCATAGAGGAGATTTTAGATCCTAAGTTGTCAGCACAACTGAAAGGATCCAACATTATGCATAAAACTGGGTAGTAGCACTAATGATTCTCCTGATCTAGAACTCAGGCCTGATGTCTTATTGTAAAATACAGAGAAACCCCTCTGATGTTACAAGAAAGATCCAAACATAAAAATCTGTCCCAAACTACTACTTGTCCTCCCCCCATGTAAGCCTGTAGATTTCATTTTGTATTGTGAACAGGAGGAAGAGCTGGAGAAAATGAGGGAGATCTGCGAGAAGAACCAAGAACTTCTCCAGGAAAATGACACTCTTAAACAGGTAGAGATCTGTACAGACGTAAGTCACATGGGAGCATCTTGGCAGTGGGGTTAGTATGCTTTGCAAAGCTGACTTTTGTCCCTCCTAACAGAAATTGCTGCTTCTCCAAGTTGCCAGTGGACAGAAGCTCCGTCGCATTCAGCAAGGGCCGCCCGAGTCTCCAGATTCTTCTTTTGATTACATTCCACCCAAAGTAAAGTTGCTGCATACCAATTTTCATTCTTGGATTGTACCTAGGTTTTTTCTGGATGTTAATGCTGGCCACTAATAATCTTGGTATCTTTCACCCATGTTGCTTTTTACAAAGCACCTCGTTATGCTTATTGTAGTAGGCCTGTTCTCTGCATCAGATGGTCCCTAAGGGTTCTGTTTTCAGAATAATTCTGAAAGTAGTTTGCATTTTTTCCATCTTAAAACAAACAAACAGAACAAAAGTCAACAATGACAAAAAAGCCATATTTCCTCAGTTTAATTTTGTCTGGCTCTGCATGCTTCTTAGTAATCCAGGTGTCCAGGTGTTTTCTCTGTAGCATTTCTAGTGTTTGAATCCTGGAGCAAGGTACCTGGTACAGCACACTTAATCATGGCTCTGCAAAAGATCCAGAGCTTAGTGCTGAGAAGGATAAATGATACGTGTTATAGTCTTGGCAAAATAGTTTTATACCATTTCTTCAAGGATTTGTCAACTGTATTTTTATGGACTCTAACGCTTCAAACTGACTGCTTAATTGAACTTTTAATCCTTGCCAGTTTGATCATTTGTCTCTTCCCTTCCCTAACCTTCTTGGCTGTCTGAGAGGAACAGGGATATGGTGGCGGGACTCGGAAGTGCCTTAATCAAATGTAAATCCACTGTTGTTTCTTCTGGGGCCTCAATCCTGGTAATTTCTCTGTGTGTAGCCAAAGACCCGCCGGCAAACAGTAACAAAACCCCGCGCACCAACCCCAGAAATGGATATAGAAGAGCTTTTTTCTGACTCTGCGGAGTCTGGAGAGGAGAAGGAGGATGCAGAATGGGTTCCAATAAAAGCAGTCAAAGGAGCAAAGAAGAGCGTCATGGGGGTAAGATCTAGTTACTCTTTGTCACTTTACTGCTAAGGGAATTGCCTGCATCCCTGAGCATCTAGCATGTGTACAGCACAACAGTGAGACTGTGGTGTCTCCACCAACTGTTTATTATAGTAGTATGAATGTAATAGAACTGCTGGTATTGGTTATTTGTGGTCTGTCAAAAGGGAGGCTCTGTCATTTATCTCTATATGCTGTGCCCCCAGTGGTGTGCTGTGGCTCCTTAGTCCTACTGACAGAAGCTGCAGCTTCTGTGTTCTGTTTCCATCAGCCTGCTGGGCTTTGAAGCTTCAGCTTGCTGCTCAGTGTGGAGGGGTGACTTGCTGAATGAAGTCACTCTGAACCAATGGGCATCTCTGGGTTTGAACTGCTATAAAGCTGGACCTCTGTCGTGAGATGTCTTTGTCCCCTTTTACAAAGGGTAAATTACTGCATAGTTTACTGTCACGTGACTGACGTCAGCAGTTACTACAGAAAAGCTTAGGAATTTGAAGGGCTAGCTTTAGTTTCTTTCACTGGTGCTTGTCACCCTGATGAATTCTGAATTTACTCCGAGTGGTTTGGGTTTTGGTGCGTTCTTTTCTTCCCCATTGCAAGAACGAGGGTGTGCATTTGGCACCCGGCTCTTCTAAGTTCATGCACACAGCCCAGTGGAACTCCAGGGTTTTTCCTAGTGCTTCAACGTTAGCTTGTTCAGCTGGCACTGAAGCTAGGCTCCTTTCGGATAACTTGAAGTCGGGCACGGGATAATCAAAGATTCTTATTTTGGGGATACTAAAGCAAGAGATGGCTCTGTAGGTGGAAAGACCTTACTGCTTTTCCTGAGATGTGGGACTAGCAATGAAATAAAAGGCTTGTGATAGCTTGGAATAGTACTGTCCTTCAGGCTGCTTCAAGCACTGACAACTATAGCAATCTGCATGAAGTCTATAAAACGCCAAAGCTTTCTGCACAGAACTCTTCTCTTGCTTAGTGCTCCTGCAAGGGCCGGTGTGGAAACAAACAGTGTGGCTGCAGGAAGCACAAGGTGGGCTGCACTGGAGGCTGTAACTGCGACTCAACAAAATGCAGAAACAGAGACCCCGGCTTTCCGGTGAGTAGCGCTTGTAACCCAACATCCAGACTGCACAGTATGTCTGGGCAAGCTTGGATGAATGGATAATCAGTTCCAGTGCTGGCATACATGCACGCTTTGTCAAGCTAAAGTGAACACACCTTTCTGAAACCTTTGTGAATGTCGCTGTAATTCACTGTTTTATCCACGGTAATTGAGTCCAAAGTTTTCTACTGCAGTGCCAGGCTCTCACGCTAAAGTAAAGAAATTTGGGCAACGTCCAAAGTATATTCACCTAGTGCTAGTTGTTAGCCACCAATCTGAAAACAAGCAATTGGTCCTTTCTAAATCCCACTCAGTAAATAAGACTTGTGTGTTGTCATTAAGCATGAAAGCTTAATCTGTTTAAATATTTATTTGTTCCTTTTTTTTTTAAAGGAGTAGAAGGGATAATTAAGGGAGGTGGGTTGTAGCATCAGGGTGGTTCGTGAACAACCTCTTGCTTGAAATGTCTGCTGTATTCTTGGATCTTAAAGATTTGATGCAGAAACCTCCATAGCAATTCTTTAATTATTTGGTATTTCATGGAAGTGGTTGCCTGACAGAGGCACCTAGCACCCTGAAACATGAATTAGTTTGGAACTAGAGAGAAGGTGGCTTAGAGATCCTTAGAATCTCTTCAGCTGTTGGTGGGAAAAGAAGGGCTAGATAGTGTAAAAGGGCTTCAAAGAACTCTGTCCCTCAGGATGCCAACTCTGTCCCTCAGGATGCCACGGTGTGCGAGGACCACACAAGGGACTCTGAAGGTTCCTTCAAACTAGAGGACCCTACTGAGGTGACTGCAGGAGAGACCTTCTTTCAGCCTGTGTGTATCACCCCAACTACAAAGGTACTTGCTAAAGCTTTTTTTTAAAAAAACAAATAAAACACCATGGTATATACACATTCGGAACCACTCGGTATGTTTAGTGATTGGATCTAAAGGGTGGTGGTTAACCAAGAAAGCAAACTGTGCCAGAAACCTGAACGGAATACAGCTGTTAGGTCAGCTTGTCTTTCAGTTTTGAGTCTGCTGAATTGTTAAGTTTTCATACTAAAACTGCCACGTAGGCTTTCTGTGAAAGGAATTGGAGCCAATATGCTGACTTCACCCCTACTGACTCTTGTATTGCCGTACAGTCCTGCTGCACCTCCCAGCAGTGAAGAGAGGCTGGGAACTGAGGAACTAGGGTAAAACGATAGCCACGTCCAAGCTGGTCTTACGCCAGTGTGCAGTCTGACTTGGCAGATGTAGTTTTGCCTCAGGTAAACTGAATGACTTCCCTCATACGTACCCTCTGCACCCTGTTCCTAACGCCGTCTCATCCTGCCCAGCCCATGAAGACCGTGAGAGGCCTTCAGAATTTTGACACGAGTCAGGAGATTTAGCAATTCTTGACGCTGGCCAGACAACTTCTGTATGCGCTGTCTCCGTGCTCCAGTGCACGCTGGTTGGCTTCAGGGTCGTGACCGACTCCGAAACTGTCTTTCTCACTTTCCTGATAGGTCCTGAAAGATATCACAGACCAAGAAGTGTTCATGAAGAAGCCCAGCACTGCTGCTTCTGTGCTTGTGACGGATGAGGAGTCCCAGGAGAACCAGCTGCCGTTTATGAAGAGAAAGAAGAGAATGCTGAGTAGCAACACCAGCTTTTTCTCAGGTTGTACCCCTATCAAAGAGGAAGCTGACTGAGCCACGACTGACAGCTGGGTCATGCTGCACTTCTTTACACCACAGATGAGGGTGACTTTTTTAAAGGAAAAATAGTGTTGGGAACTCTTGCTGCAGTGTAGACTTGTCCATCGTCCGGCCTGACAGCTGCAGGCAGCACCAAGGGAGTTGAGCACTAGTTGTTGCTAGAGTGTGTCAAATCTTTGTAAATATTTGTATGTGTGGGGCTTGGGCAGATGTCTTCTCCAAGGATGATGGTGAAACTTTCCTCTTTGGAATTTCTGGCGTGAGTGCAGATGATTTATCCAGGTTGTTCATTACAGCTGCCTTCCTCACCCTGAGCTGTGAATGTGTTGGGTACAGATAATTCATGATCTTGAAAGAACTTCACATTTGCACTGGAAATCTTGGCTCTGTCTCTTCCAATACAATATGAGGAACTGTTCTAAACTGCCACGTGGGACCCGCTGGTGCTTGATTCTGAGGAAGCACTGTCTGTAGTCTTAAAGTAGCTAGCAGATATGAAATGCTGGTGTTCTTGTTCCGTTTAGGGCACTGGTCTATTCTTGTTCAATGAAGTTAGAAACTTGCTAGCCCTATGTGAACATTTTAGTAATTTTAATTTGTTTTTGTAGCTTTAATAAAGGAAATACTTTGGAAAAAAAAAGGCCAAACAAACAAAAAAAAATGACCCTGTCTTTCTTTCTTGGTATCCACTCCAGGATCTCTGTGATTAGTATCTCTTATTAAAACTGGTCTCAGAACTGTTTTGTCGGCTGCTGTGTTCAGCTTTAGAATTTTTCTGTTATATCTTAAGAAGTAGGCAGCCCAATTTGTGTAATGCTGCTTTCTTTTCCTTTGCAGCATGAAGAAAAGTGTAACTGTTTGCTTTTCCTATGCTCGTTTCTTTTTCTCCAGTGGAAGCATTGGAGAGAATTGGTAATATTGGAGAGAATTACCGTTGGTAATGGTAACAACTGAGCTCTACCCGTGTCTTGTGGATGAGTGGTGCATTAGCACTGTGCCTCCCTTGAGCTTTGTGTGCCTTTGGTTTATTTTTTGGGCTTGGTGCTGTATTAACCATGGCTACGTGGCTTTTGGTCTGGTGCAAGCTGAGCAGTCTTCTCAGCCCGGGAGCTGTTCAGACATGCCTTTAATAAACATCAAATGGTAAGAGGAAGGTTTCTCCTAAATGAGGTTAGTATCACGGTGAGTGAGCACCATGCCTCTCCCTTTGCTCTGTTGATGATGGGTCAGAGCAGAGCTGGGATCTGTGCAGGCCCTTTTGTGTTTGCAGCACAAGTGGGGTGGTGCAGGCCCTGCAAGTGTTCCTGGCGTCAAAACTGCTTGGGTTCGGGCCGTAGGCATGTGCTGTCTGTGAAAACTGCCCACATGGGGCCTGCTCACCAGAGAGCTGTTAGGTGACATCTCTGCTGGACTCTTTACTTTCCAGGTAAAAAGTCCTGGATAGTTGAAGATGATTGTTTCAAAGTGATTTAAACAAGCTTGTGAGTAAGTTGTGAGCCCTTGTGCGAGGGGAAAGGTGTTCATCTCACCCCACAAGCCTCCTCCCCATCCTTGATGCAGGGATGTCGAGTGACTCACGACTGGCTCAGAGCTGGAACAAAGACGGGACAAAGGAAACAAACCTGTGCAGGTAAAAAGGTACCAAATGCCTGTGGCTTCAGTAGACTTGTCCTGCCTGTCGAGAGGAGTGCACTGCTCCACCCGCGTGCTTGTGGGCTGTGTGTGCAGGGAGCCTGGGGGGTGGCTGAGGTCCCTCTCCTGCCCCAGCCCTTGCAGCTCTGCGGGGGCACTGCCCACCCGGAGGGCACACGGGGCAGGGCTGTGCCTGGAGGGTTCCCTGGGCACCCCGGTGCAGCCCTGCTCTGTGGGTGTGTGTCAGCTCTAGAGGTACAAGCACAGCTGTAACTAGACACAGGTACCTAGGTACGCAGCCTGGGGGGAACTGATATACAGCTCTGCTTATAATATACATGATATTATGATTTTAATTATTATATTACACACTTACATCTGCATATAAAAGCATAGGTGTCTGTGAGAGTGTGTACATACATGAGCATTGCTATAAATATGAATAATACGTATTACATTACACGATGTGTAGTATGGTATGCTATATGTAATACACTATAAAATGTTTTAATATGTTACATACAATTCTGTATATCAAATAGTATTGTAACAGATATTGGATGTGCTATGTAGATTGTGAATATATACTACATATATAATATAAAAGGGTGTCTGCGTAGGTGTGAGGAGAGTGAGAGCAAGGTGTGAGTATAAAACTACACACAAATATATATACACGCACATCTAAGGATATTAAAAAGGTAGCTGTACGTGTATGTAGGAGGATATAACTTAATTTCCATTTATGTTTTGGAGTGCTTCACGTATAGCTATGAACGGGTGCCTGACGGTGGTGATGGCTCTATATTCTATAGTCTATCATGTGTTAAGTTATGAAGAAATATTTAAAAAGACATCGCTGTAGCGAGAATCTACACATGTACGTATGTAAGTGTCTGAGTGTATGTTTTTAATCAAATATGATTGATATATTTGTTACCTGTGTAATATGCAGGTTATGTGGATGTACGTTACATATATTAAGAAGGGTCGGAGTACAAGTACATGTAGCTATATAAATATGCATATTCCAGATAAAGAAAAGGGTGTGAAAGCATGAGAGTCTAAATATGTGAGTATGTGAGAGGAGCTTCGTATACACGTATTCAGAGAACCTAATTCTATACACGCATCTATTACAATACATGCAAGGCTGAGGCAGTTGTGGGTATGGCCGAGTATGTGTGTGTATAATTCTGTAAGTGGAGACACAATTCTGTACGGCTAATACATTATATGTCATACGTTATATTGTAGATATGAAAAATGGTGTACGAGACTGCAGAGTATAAAAATACTCATGTATGCACGCGAAGAGCAGGTGAGTGTGTTGTTATGCGTTATATACAGATATTACACAATAGGGATAGAATATGCACACTATGTAATTCATAATTATACAATGAACTATTATGTAGTGTGTTATTTATTATTTTATACAAATATAAAGATGAAAGGGTGCCTGAGACGGGCTGTATATATAGAGGATAAATGTATGCCTATAACAGGTGACCACACTAGTGAGTGTGTGTGGAACAGAGCTACAGCTGTAGCTGTGTAAAATAGGTGTAAGCAAACAGTTACATTAAAAAGTAGGCGTGTATGAGAATATATAATTGTCTACATACACATTTTATTCTTATACACTATAAGAATGGTGTCTGTGAAGGAGTACGAGGTGTATATAATGCATATATGTAATACATCATGTTGTATAGCTTTATAAAAAGGGTATATGGGATATAAATAGATTATGTACGTGTGAGATGTCTGCATGGGTGCGTGTATAATCCAACGCTGTGTATATACGTATGTATTTCTCATATATTTAAAAGGTGCCCGAGGTTGTGCTTATGTGCCTGGCTAAGTAAATATTCCCTCGGGTACACGTGTGTAACATTGATGTCCATGCATGTCTAAATTGGGGTGGGAGTCCGAAACACTTTTTTCTTCAATCCTTCTATAAAGCCTCACACTGAAAACTCACCCATCTACTCTTCCTTTTTTCCCTGGGGAAAAGCAAGCTTTATTCAGCACTTCTTCAAGCAAAAACGACTGAAAAATCATGCCATAACCATGAAGGACACATTCAGCAGCCTCAAAACCTGTAAGGAGTTAGCCGGTGGTAAGGGGCGGGCAGGTTGTCATTGACTCATGAAAAAGTAGTGGTGCGAAGAGGTAGCATTCTCTTTTGTATCCTTGTAAACACCCGTACATTCAATTACTTGTGACCCTCTAAGGGTTTTATTAGGAAAACTGGTTTTGCATTTGTAGTCTAATCCAAGTTCTCACACCAGCTCTTCGAGCCCAAGTCATGTCAAGAGAAGAGGCATTACAAATTAAAGCATTTATTAAGAGACATCATTACAAAAGCACACCACTTCAATAGATATAAAAAACAATTAAATTTGTACTTTTTTTGTTTAGCACAGCATACCTGGGATCTTAATGCACAACAGAAGCATCTTCAAGTACCTAAAGCACCAAATCAGACACCTGAAGTCAAGCTGGGAACGGTTTGCCCTTCCCCAGATCCTGCTTCATGCCATGACAGTGAGTTTACTCAATTCACGTGTAAAAATGGAAGCTTAGCCAAATGACAGCTGAAAGATAAAACTCTTTGGAAATAAATAAAAAGAAACAACTTGGGGTGGGCTTTTACCTCTTACACTAACTTCAGTCAGAGGTGGGGGTATTTTAGTAGGTGTTAAGGCCAGAGTTCATGTATTAATGAATACAGGCCATCAGGCTGTGTCCAGACAAATCCTCCTTACCTCTCATCAGCATTTCGATTGTTAAGAGACCATCGGGAACTGCAATGGAGAACAATGCATACAACTAAAAGCCAGAAGCTGGACGTATGTTTCAGGGGGAAAAAAAAGCACCCCTGCATCCGTCCCTCCTCACACGGGACTTTTTTTTAATTTAATTTGAAGTTTAGCATCTATGTCACATCCCACACTTCCTAGCCTTTCCTAAACGTTAGTTTTATTTGGCACAGAAGAGTGCTCCAAGCAACTGCCTCGCCAGTCTTCAGAAACTGAGACTCTTCTGTCTGAAGCAAGGCAACAGAAGAGAGGTGAGGACTGCACGCCTGTGTAACAGCGAGCAGTGCTCAGCCCTGTTGTTGATGTCCAAAAGCCATTGAAGACCTGAAGATTGCTTGCTTTTTAGTCTTTCCACAGGCTGATGAGCTCTCTCACCCGCTATACCCAACTGCATCCTACCCAATTATTTACAAGCTATGATACAGTTTACAGCAACACTCAGAAATAAACCCTCTCAGACTCAATATGAATCACTGAAGAAGGGGAGGGGAGGGGACGGTCTCTTCACAAAGTGTCATAGTCATCATCGTCTTCATGCTTCCTCTTCAAGGGATTTGTTTCATTAGCTGTATTCTGCGATGAGACCATATTTGTAGTAATAAGAATGTTCTTTGGTCCAATTAATGAAGGATTAATTAGGACATTCTGAACTGTCGGTGTAGTTGGTGTGGCTGTGAAAGAAAAAAAGTAATTAAATAAACGGTTTGGAAAATGATTTTCCCACACTAAAACCAAACTTCCAATCTCCGAACTATTCCGCTAAAAAGAACACAAGAAGCGGTGCTGCTCTGAGAAGGCAGCGTCCTGCAGCGTCCTGCAGCGTCCTGCAGCGGGCATTTTACCTGCTTTGACCGTTGTCTGAGAAGACGGGATCTGCACGGTGAACCTCTGACCAGTCAGCGACACGGGGGTGCCGACTTTTGTTGAGACAGACACTGTTTGTGCTGAAGGTGTACCTAAAATTTAAAACAATTCAGTCAAAAGGTAGGAAAACGCACGTTTCTAAGCCTGCTTTCAGAACAGAACTGTTTTCACAGCAATGAGACCACACAGGAACGCACTGACACCGCATACTCAGGAGTCAGATTTTCAGGCAAGACAGCATGTTTACCACAACCACCGATAGTCTGGGCTAGCTACAAACGCACGCATCAACAGCGAGGTGCTCGTGCTCAGTCACTGTTTTGTCAACCCTTTAAAAATGGATTTTATTTACTGCCGTTTGTAGCGCCATGTAGCACTTACATTGAAGAAAAAAACTCATTTGTTTCTTGAACAGTCTCTTCACACACAGAAATGATCAGAAATACAGGAATAAAAACAGGCCAGTTACAGGTACAAATACCAGATTACGACCCTCTTCTTGAAATGAACTTAGGCTGTTATTAAGGTGACAAATACCACCAAGTTCAGGTGGCACCCAACACTAGCAGTGCTTGAAGCAGGCTTTAAAAACATCCCCCGAGCCTTTTGCCTTCATAAAATCAACATAAGAAACCCCCCAGGGATCTGTTTCTTACCTAAAGTAGGTGTGCTGGGCCTGCTGCTCACAGCACCGACACTCAGGCGAGGAACTGTTATTCTTCCTGCAGAGGAAGACACCTGGCAAGTGAGAATATTGAGTTAACATCACGTTAGGAAGTAACAGTTCTTAACGTGAAAGTAAGAAGTGGTTCCTCCTGCAAGACTACGGACAGCTTATTTCACAGCAATAATTGGTTAGATCACAATTTGTACTTGAACACAAAGTTCTAAAAGTCTTTGCGGTGTGAACACCACGGATGTGAGCTGGAGGGCTCGTGGCTCCATACTAATGCCTTACCCTACTTCTGTGTTTTTCAAGCTGATGTATGACTTGAAAACGTTGCTTTAAGCCTAAGGAGACTCACTTTTGCATACACCTGTCCTACTGAGGTGTGAAAAACCCAGGCCCGGTATCTCTCCCGACACACCATGTGCACGTTTGGTGCACGCCGCCCTGCCGACCCCTCACCTTCTTCTGCAGGGACTTAAGCCTGTAGTTGGGCGCTGTCAGGCAGTATCTGTCTGGCGGCAGCCTGGGCCCGGAGTACGGCTTTATCAGCGGCAGCGGCGTCTGGTTCTTCTGCCTGGCGATGTCTAGGAGGAACTGAGGGCACGCGGTGAGCTCCGGGCCGCCGGCGGGGCCCCGCGCCGTGCCCGCCCGCCGCACTTACATCGCGGGGCGGCGGCGAGGTGAAGGACTGGTCGGTGCGGCACTGGATGGCCAGCCGCACGTCCTCGGCGTCCACGCTCGGCTTCTTGGCGTGGCTCGAGTACACCTTGGCGTCCTCCAGGATGGTGGTCACGTACCCTGCGGGCACACGGCCGCTCGCTGCCGCCCCCCGGCCCCCGCCCGCCCGCAGCCCCGCCCGGCCCGGCCCCGCCGCTCACGGTAGGCGAACTCCAGCATCTGGTTGATGACGCGCGGCTCGTACTCCGTGATGCCCATGTCCTTCAGGATCTGCGCCATCACCTGCGGGACAGAGGCACGGCTCGGCACGGCTCGGCGCTCAGCCCTCGGCCCGGCGCGGCGCGGCCCCGCGGTACCTGCGCGTCTTTGGGCGCACTCTTGGGAGACGCCATCTTGGCCGGCTCCATGGCTTCCACCCCCCTC
Organism: Oxyura jamaicensis; assembly: GCF_011077185.1. Lineage (NCBI taxonomy): Eukaryota > Metazoa > Chordata > Aves > Anseriformes > Anatidae > Oxyura > Oxyura jamaicensis. The sequence continues at coordinate 1,544,239 of NC_048896.1, forward strand.
CCCCCGCAGCCCGCTTCCGGCCACGTGACCGGGCGCCGGGCGGGCGGCGGGAGTTGCCATGGAGACGCGGCCTGGCTGGGAGGGGCCCTTGGCGCTCGCCGCCGTCCGGCCTTTATTTATTTATTTATTAAAGCGGTGCGGAAATTAACTGTAGTTTTTAAATAAAGATACCTGTGACAACAACGTGACACACCAAAGCATGACCAGCTCAGGGAATTGCCCCCCACGCTTCATTAATGCCCCCCTCAGCCCAGCGATGAAGCGGCCGGGCTGTTACCTCACTCAGGACGTCTCACAACTCGTTAAATGTCGGCATCCCCAGGATTAAAGAGAGCCGAGAGTTCTGGCAGCACAGCTTTTAAAGCTTGTTTTCATAGCTTAGAAGCTCCAGAGGATCTTTATATAAATTCCATGCAAGTCTCGTCAGAAGTTCCTCTCTCGCTGTCCAAGGGAAAACAGAACAACAACAACAAAAATTGGTTTCATGTCATTTGGGCCAACACGGGGATTAGCAGCATACCAGAGGCTGCAACAGCGTTGTCATTGGGTGCCATGATCCAAATGAAGCAAGGTCTGGAGAAAGAACGGCATCCACGTCAGGCCAACTGCTGTAACGGGGAGGGGAGGCCAACCTCTTGTCAGAGCAGGGAGAAATAAACAGCTGTTAAATGGTTCACGCCTATCACACACTGCGAAACAGTCCAGCAGCAGACTCTGTTTCTCATCCATACGGAGGATGGCATTTAACACCTGGAAGCAGGGAACTCAACCTACACGGCTGTAAATGCAGTGTTCAAACCCACCCTGGGCTCCCTCAGTATTTAATTAAATGGTGGCTATCAGCAAACCCCAGACGTGGGACCTGAGGGCTGTGCTGGGTTCAGCAGGGCAGGGGTCCCCGTGCTGGGTTCGGCAGGGGGCCAAGCCGCAGACGTGTGCTGGGTGTGGGGAGCAGCTTGCCAGCGCAGCCCCACGGGGACCCCAGAAGCACAACGCCCCGCACGGTTGCTTGGACACAGCCTGGACTTTGGCACAAGGCCCTTCGGAAAGAGCCTGGACGCAGCCCAAGCAGCTGCCTGTCAGCCCCGAGCTGTGGCGTGGCGGTGGGTGCGGGTGCTTCAGGCATGATGTGGCCTTCCACGAGCGGGACGGGCTCCGCACGGGTTTGCTGTGGAGGGGATGGGCCTGGCACGGGCCCCTTTGCTCTCAGGAGGGCAGAGGCAGCCCCACAGCAGCCGTGGTGGCTCGAGGAGCTGTAAGCCCACATCTAGCACGTGCCAGCACCAGTGCTGGACGTGCAAACGGCCAGAGAGCTGCTGCTGCTGCGGCGCTTTGGCTGGAAGTACTGTAGCATTGTAGTCCAAGTCATTTGACTTTCATGAGTCATAGTATGTTACACAAAAACATCCTGCTAGGAGGGAATGAAGGATGAATTCCAGACACTGACCTTAGACAACAAACAAAACCCACTTTTTCCCCTCATTTTGGGAAAGAGGGGGAGGGGAGCTTTTCCACCACAGACAAGACTCAGGCTGTGGATTAGGCTGGAACTCGGCATCATCAGGCCATCTGCTGTCCCTGCCATTTATTCCCGATGCATTAGAAAAGCAAGGTACTTCATATTGCCGATGGGCTCCGGGTTTACCTCAGAGAGCAGCCCAAGGGGCTCCCCTCCCGGCTGTCACCGCGCTCCCCAGGCAGCCCTGCTACACGAGGCAACTTTTCAGGCCGAGCAGCATGAGCGAGAGCTGTGGCCACTCACAGCATGGAAAGCTGTGGCCAGGAGAAGATGCAGAGAGCCGGATTCCCCAAGGGAGACATTTGTCCCCGAGGCCACAGATACCTTCTGTGTGGGCAGCCGAGTAGCCACTGCCTGCAACAGATCTGCTGCTGAGCTGGACTGGGGCTGCTTGGCCACGAAAGCTTCCTCCTCACCACCAGTCCTCTGGGGCACGCGGGCCCCGGCACTGCTATGAATGCCTGTGTTCAGCTCGCTGTGGGCGCTCCACATGCTGGCCGAATAAAAGAGCAGTCACCGTTCATCTCGGCCCAGACACTGAGGTTTCTTTCAGCATTACAAAACAGGAAACTGGGTCACGGCGTGGCCAGGCCGAGCGCTGGCTCCTCCGTCTGTCACCGCTGAACTGGGGACATTCATCCGAGGTGACTGTCTCCCAGCTGGGAGCGATCTGCTCAAATAAAACAGGCCGACAGCCGCCCATTGTTGAGCCTGTGCACTGCCCATAGCTCTGCCCAGGGTGTGCTGTTTAAATCCCCACCAACAGAGTCAGGTGGTGGGGATTTCTCTGCAGGTTTTCTAGAGGTGTTTAAGGTGCAGCAAAGCACAGCCTTTGCACACAGACAGCTTTTTTGTTTTTTAGGTATTGGGTTGCCGAAATGTCTTTAAAAAAAAAACAAAAAACAAACAAACAAAAAAAACAGCCAGTGCTTCTGCCTCTTGGAAATGGCAGCAGAAATCCTGCTAGCGTTCAAACCAAAGCTCTGTCAGCATAATGCAGTGACTGTTCAGCACTGACCTTTTAAGCTCAAATCCCACAGCATTTGGCTCCGCAATATGCTGGCTTTTGAATAGTTCTTCAGACAAGAAAAACTGCAAAGAGTAGAAGTCCAAGGAAGAGGGAAGAGAAGAGGCTTATTTCGTGCTGGGTACCCCACTCACTTCATCCAGCGGCCAAGTTCCTGAGATATGGAAGAATTTCCAAGGAGCGTGGCAGGACGCATCGTGCTCTCAAACCAAGCAGTGACTGCAGTGTCTCTGATGCCGAGCATCGCTGCGCTCTCCTGCCACAAGCAGATAACCTCCAGCTTCCTGGAGTCTTGCCTTGCTTTCTCTAGCACTGGCCCCATTTCCCCTTGCCTCCCCCACACTGGTGCTTCCAGCTTGTAACCTCTGATTTCTTCTGAAGTGGAAAGTAAATTAAGGCTAAATGTCAGATTGTCTCGTTTGGAAGACGCATGCTCAAATAAAGGCTTTCCCATCCTGACTGAACCAGCTCATCACAGCAGTCAGTAATTTCTCACTCTGTGGCATCTGCTGAGGCGGGGCTCAAGTGGGAAGGGCCCTAAGTAAACACAGAAAGTTGTGGAACTGGCCCAAAAGGGCTGATTAAATTTCCACCATCGAAGAACAGTTTTAACTCACCGGGTAAGTACAGGCACCTTCTTGCAGGTTAAGGAGAAAAGCAGAGCGAGGGGTGCACATTTAGTGCAGCATCATGAGCAGTCGGGGTGTAGGCGGGGAAGACGGATTGCAGCATGCCGGGCAGCATGGGAAGCAGCCACAAGAAATCAAACAGCTCCAACTGACGTCCTCAGAAATCGTGCTGCATGACAGGGCGCTCTGGCAGAACCCATACTGGCGTAATTCTAGCAACCTAAGCATTCTGCCACCTGTTGTGGGTTAAAATCTGGGTAGATGCTGGAGATGGTGACTGGAAGGCTATAAGGCTATAAGGCTTTCCTTTTGGCTTCTCACCACACGTTTTCTGAGAAGTGTTTGTAATATTTTAGGAGATCTGGGAGAATGCAAGGGCAGGCAGCAGAGGATAGAAGGCATTCACCTTCTCCCTGGTTTGTGAAACAGGCAAACACAGAGTCTAGATCACCAGGGGCTGTCCCAAGCCCTGCCTGATCTCACAAAAAAAGCGTTGAAGAAATGGCAGTGTGGTGCGCAGACATCTCTTAGAAACAAGAGGACAGTATTGTGCTGAAATGCAAGCCCTGTCCCTGCCAGTCCTCTGATCAACTGTTCCTGTGCTACACCCGATGATGTTCGCCTCACCTGCTTTTAGACAACTGCAGAGATGGAGTTCACGTTATTTCCTATTCCTCCCCCTTCATTCTAAAGGGGAGTAAAGCCTCATTGTGCTGACTCGGGTGGAAAATGTTGTCAGTCTGCTGGGAAAGTCGTTTCCTTACAAAGGCAGCTCCTGCAACCCACTGAAGTGCTGAATTTCAGCCTGTTTTCAACCACCTGCTGTTCAGCACGGCCTCCAGTCAGCGTCCCTGCACTAGTCTCAGAGGAAGAACAACCTGCGAGGGATTGAACTCGTAATTTGGACAGGATTTAGGGCTGCAGGCTCACAGAAGCAGGAGAGCAGCACTGGCTGCACCCTCTCTCGCCGAGTCCTGAAGGCAGAATAAAGCCATCCTTTAAGGAATAAAAGGCTATGTACCCTTCATGGTATGAGACGAAACCTAAGCAGTGATAAATCCACTGCAGTTTGGACAAAAATAGCTGGAAGAAAGAAGTAAATCTGCATGTTCCTGCTCTGCATGGAAATGCCTGCCTGGCTGGAACCTGGTGTCCTCTTCCTTGTCCAATGTAGAGAAAAAAAAAAAAAAGTAATGGTTTGAGAAATAGCAGCCAGTTTTGTTGCCCACAGGTGCAGCAGACTGGGGACACAGGTGGTAAGGGGTAAGGGTGTGCATCTTTCCCTGATTTTCAAGTCGTCAAAACCCTCTGGGACACCTGCCTGGCACACCTTCCTCATCCACAGGCAACCAGACAGGTTTAAGTTGTGCACTTCAAACAACTTTTCATCCAGAATGATTGCTTTAAAGACAGCTATTCATGATGCTCAGTAACCACACTGAACTTGTTTCTTCAGCTGAAATTACGTGCTCTATGAATGACTGGTCCTGAATAAAGTTAAAATCCACAAAAACACGCAAGCCGGTAGTCAAATTTGAATACATTTGTATTATTTATTGGCTGTATTAAATATATTATCTATTTGATAGTTACAATTTAGTAATACAATGCATGGCAGCTTTAACATAAGTTTGAGATACCTCAAAATTACAATACAAGAAAAATGAAGATACCTAATACATTAATGCCACTAGGGTATATCGTTCTGGAATGGATAACAGCTGATGTAAAATCGGTATTTCGGCAGGTTTCCCGGCATTCTTCCTGGAAACACAAATATTTTGTGGCAATTACAGAGGATCTTTATTTTACTTTTTAGGAGTCATGACTTGTTAGTATTTACTTTGCAATTCTAATTTATCTTTTAAAATTATCAGAAAAAGTATTGCCAAATAAATCTCTACAAACTTCGTTCTTAGAGTTAAAGAAGTAACCCTTTGGCAATAGAGATTTGCTGAAGGCAGTCTTATTTACTAAAAGTAGACTAGGAAGGGGAAGGCAGATTGTAAACCCTTCTGCAAACTAAAGACACTAATTTCTGTATAAAACTCTTTTGAACAGTGGAGGGAGAGATTTCTATGATATAATAAATGATTAACTTAAAGTTCTGCTACAAGTAGAACAATACATTCAAACATACATTTTCCAGGACTTTTAATCAAAATAAATAGAGTACAAAATGAAGAGTACATTTTGAAAAGATTAATTTCAGATTGCACCATAAATCTACTTTTAAGAGTATTAAGCGATACTATGTCATAATTTAGGTTTTCCACATCTGAAATACAACACAATGCCTCAAACTATAACGCAACATTATTCATCAACTGCCATAGGAGAAAGACCCTTAAAGTGATTAATTACTGGAAATACTTCGCCTGTAGCACTAGCACATCCAACATTCCACGTACAGGTGCATCGCTCTGATGGATATAGTGTAGCCGCAGTCTTTGCAAATATAACGCTAAATCTGCCTTTCTAGGGCATATGTCAATGCTATCATGAAGACCCATTCTGAAACATTTTCTAAACTTGCGAGTTCCAGCTTTCAAAATCTTTGATAAAAAGAAGAGAGCCGTCAGGCTCGCCTTTAGATACTCGTAAGCAGATTTAACAAGAACAGTCATATGTAGTGCACAGTGTCCACAAAAAAATACCCCCCAGACAACCAGGACGCGTTTCAGAAAAGTTCATAGCAGGCTGAACATTCCCATCTAGAAAACAATGGAATGTGAAGCTGCTACCACTGGGATAGCAAGTCATTTAAAACATTGTATAAATGTTATCTAAAAAGAGTTCTTTCATGTACAATTTGATAATCAGATTAAGATAGAAGGGCATCCAAAAGCAGTTTGAACTTTTATTTTTAGGTTAATAATAGTACAAAAACATTTGCTCAGTTTGAGCCAAATAGTGTAACATTTATCATAAATGCACTCTTTCTCCTTAAAGACAATACCTGTGCTTTTCTGAAAACACTGCAAAGATTTAATCAGAAGCACAGGAAATTACTTTTCTCTCAGGCACTGAGAGTGAAATGTGGATTGGGCCAACAACTGCTCACCAACAGCAGAAAGCATTTCATTCAGAAATGTACAATACAAAAGGGGCCTTTCTGCAACGTTACATACAAATGCAATCGCAGTATGTACATTACATCCTGCTAACATTTTGTCTAGCATTTTGATTAAAACTCTAAAAATGCTGGCACCCTCTACTTTAACGCTTGAAATGATTATTACTGAATCCAAAATATTAAAATAACTGTAAAGTAGTAATACCGCTAAGTCAAAGTCAATACTCTGCTTTCCTTCTACAGTATATTAAATGTGGTATGCTCTAGTAATGTCTTGCAATACAGAACTGCTCTAAGCTTAAGCATTTGTGCTGCTGTATTTCATGTATACCAAACTACGATACCTGATTAAACATTGCTGATCTGCTACCACTGGTCTAGTTGTACTTGAAAAGGACTTGCTCCAGGAACGCCTTCTCTCTCTAACTGGCCAAAGGCCCCGCTTGGATTCGGAGAGAGGAAGAATGTGCACACACACCCGTGTGCATGATAAGGCAGTTTTTGCTGTTTTATTAACAGCTAACCCTGATTACAGAGGACCCAGGATTACCCTTTCTACAAGAAATCTGTGTTCAGTATTTGGAAAGGATCTGCCAACCCAGCCTCACTGTTAGCCAGCAGCAAAAGTGGAAATGCATGTATCTATACATCCCCACCTAGGATTTTAATTAGAACTAACCATAAATACCCGAAATAGCTTCTGTACAAAAAGCTGAGTACTGAATAGGCTCTCGTCTACTTGATTACAAAGTACTGAATAACAACAGCAAATAAAATAGCAACCACTGCAAAGCCACAAAGAAGAACGATAGCAATGAAGCGCTCTTCACGCAACGTCTTCTTACTCTCTGCCAGCTCTGTTGTCAGATCAGCACACTGCGGAACCAGCTCCTGTTTCTGAGATGAGAACACTGTACTGGGACTGTAAGGTCCATACAGTTCTTGGGATCCAGTAGAGTCTTGGGACTGACGGCCAGCGCAGACTCTGATCCGATATTCACAGTTTGTCTGCAGGCTTGTCAGACGGAAGGAAGTCTCGGGTCCCTTGTATACCTAGGCAGAAGAAGAAGAAAAAGAAAGCACTTTAAATGGGATTCATCTCACAAACATAAAGTTCTACTTCCCATTCTGCCTCACAAGCACAGGCAGCACTGGGTGTGGCCTGAAGTCTTTCTCCCCAAGCCAACTTAATGAAATCTCAGCTTTTATTTCTTAAGAATTGAAACATTATGACCTGTACTTTATAGATTATTTCCAGTTAAGTGCTTCTACATGAAAGAAAGAGTAGAAGCAGCAGAAATTTGCCTGCTAATGAAAAGGACAAACTGAAGAAAACACACAATTGTGTAAACAAAGTCTTCAGAACAACGCTCTGAAAAGCCTGCCCACCCGTCTGTAGTGACATCCCCCTCCTGGGTGTGATTAAAAATGCACAACTAGCATGAAGACAGGCCAAAGCGCTCCTTTGAACAGATCTCCACAGTGAGCTAAACAAAGGAGACAGTATCTGCAATGTACTTGGGAATAACTTACTTACGTTTGGTTAAGAAAAAAAACATAAAACAATCCTCAGAGGATTTTGTTTTCCTGTAGTAAAACGCCTCAAGTTCATTTTGTTAAACAAAAGGTACCTGATCAAACTCTCTCCCAGCAGCAAGCTGAAGGATGTAAACAATGGAATCTCCTTTCATCGGCTGTAAAGGTTCCCATGTGATTTCATAAGTGTTTTCTTCCAGCTGATTTGCTTTGGGTGCTAGAAAAAAGTGATTTCTTGTTATTTTGGAAGAAGAGAATGGTCTCTGTCAATACCGAAAATCTCTACGTAAGATTGCCAGCTTCTGTTCAGTCCCACAATGGCCATGGAGAGGTCTCACTGGGAAAAGTCAGGCTTTAGCATTCTACCTACTACAAAAATGGCTTGCAGAGGTTTCTACAGCAGTGTAAGCTCACCTTTAAGAGATGCGGGTGGAGACTTAGTTGTAGTGAAAGCGTAAACTTCAGAAAACTCTCCCTCTCCAGCATCATTATATGCCTGGATTTTAAAATAGTACGTAGTGGATTCACTGAGTCTCTGCACCTTGTATGTGTGACAAGGACCGCTATAAACAGTAACAAACCTGGAAAACAACACAAACCAAACAGAATAGATACGAATCAGAATTACTCAGTAACCACAAGTTTGTACATCAATATCGTGAGCTTGGTGAGTATTTTTCGATCTAACTTTAGTACAAAAGTAGTGAAAACACTATACTAAACTTACTACTTAATAGTAAATGCTAGTGTAACAGCTATTAACAGCACTTCCGGTTGAAAGATGGGATGCAAAAATGCACACTAAGTGGAAAACTTTGGGATGCCCAAATAATTTACAGGTGCAAAGAGAGGTGAGAATACTTAAAAAGGTCTTAAAAATCTTGACACGAAGTTTTAATGCAACTGTAGCATCCTTAGTGTTCTGATTCTCTTACCTGCCAAACCTGTCCTCCATCTGCAAGTTGAATTGTGTAGGGTTGGTAATTAAAGCTCTGCTGGGACCTTCACCCCATTTCAGTTTAAGGCTCTGGTAGCTGAAGACCACACATTCAAGATGAGGAGGGCCAGGAGGTAGTGGTTTCGTTTTGGCTTTAATGGAATGACTGAAAGGACCAACTCCAAAGCTGTTTATGGCCTGTATTCTAATTCTAGAAACGCGAGAAGAGTGATATGGTTAATTTACTGAGGGCATGAAAAACACTAATGAGGCAAGAGTTAAAGTTTGTAAAGAATATGACTACAAACAATAAAGCAATTAAAATGCAGTCAGAAATTAACTATACAAATTATCTATTTCAAAACAGGTCAAAATAATTACATTGTTTTCTGCACAATGCGACTTCAGTGTTTCTCAGAATTGTTCAGGTTTATTCCATGCAGTGAGCAAGTGCCCAGGCGCTCTGAGATCCCATTTACTTGTACTGTTTGTTTGCCTCCTGCTGACATCGAAGATCCATAATCTGAGCTAAGCTTTAGTCAAACCCAAGGAAACACAAGAACAACCACTCGACTCTTATCCACGCACACATCCTCTTTTTTGTGAGATACTGACTACATCGCTGTATGCGCTGCTTCTGAATAAAAAGTTATAAACCCAGAAATTTTAGAATAAAGCCTTGGCTTTGAGATGGAATGAATCTTAACGCAGCAAGCTCAGCTCCTGCTGCTGAACTTCATGGTTTATATCAGGATACGCCAATTTTATTTCTGCAGAGTTGTAGAGTGAATCAAGCAAATATTCAGTAAGTTGAATGAAATTGCTATAAAGTTTAAACACACTACCTTCAAAGCTAGTGACTGCAGGTTCTACAAACAAGGTTTTGGAATAAAATGATTATTACCTGTACAGAGTATCAGGCAGCAGATTCTCAAGAACATGGCTTGTATTTCTTCCAACAGTTACAAGCTGCTTCTCCCCATATTCTATATTATATCCAGTGATCTCTGACCCATGACAACACGGTTCTTCCCATTGAATTGCAAGGCACGTTGATAAAGGAAGAGAAATTTCCATTTGATCTTCCTCAAGTAAATGCAGTACTGACACTGCTGCAGGCACTGATGCAGGGGTTGTCACCACACCAGTCTCGCCAAACAACCCAACTCCAGAGATATTCACAGCCTGAAAGAGAGACTACGTGTTGTTTACTGCATCCACTTTTTTCTAATCAGTCACATCTATCATGCTTTCCTTTGCATGTCATTAAAAGGAACTTGGAAGAGCATGGGAAATTTCCCAAACTCGTAAACGTGGCAAAATGTCTGCTATTTAATAGAACACTTGACCTAAACCTCATTTTTACATACATGCAGTTAGGAGGGACTCGGGAGAACGGAAAGGGAGAGTGAGTTTTTAAGGCAATATTGCCTTAATAAGTGACAGCATGTAGCTGTCATCTCTGACTGATTTTTTTTCTGCAAACTATATGTGCTTCCTCATGTGTTTAGTAACACATAATAAAAGGCTTTTCATACCTGTACTCTGCAGTAATATGTGGTTGCAGGTGTGAGACCCTTTACTTCATAGCTCTGGCAAGGGCCAGTGTAAATGACATGCATTGATCCTTCCACCTGACCCCAGTCCAGTCTGTATTCACTGATTTCTGCACCATTGCATGCGGGACTCTGCAGGTTTAAGTGACAGTTAATTATCTTTACTATTGCACATACACACATGTTCAACATACAAGATCTCTCATTACACCACACAAAGACATCAAAACAGAAGCACTGGGATTGAAAAACTGAGTTCTTTTTAGAGAGCAAACTTCTCAGACATGATACTTGGGCTCTTTCCGACCATTAAAACAACGCCAGTACAACGTGCCCATGTGCCTGAAGCTACTGCTGTAGCCTACTGCATGATTTCTTACAACCACACTGGAAGTTTAAGCTCAAACTTCCAGCAATACTCAAGAAAATGACTTTAAGGTCAACTTCTTAAAAGGCTTCCATGTATTAACAGCATAACACTAGTTACCATACCAGGAGGAGAATTTAAATGGCACTCCATTTACTCAGTTTAAAATGGAAACTGGTAGTGGACGAAATCTACACAAACAACGCATGGCTCTACAGAGAGATGTTTAAAACATCACACCCATACCTTTGTCAGTCCTTCAATTTCTGTGTGTTACATACGTGTTACTATGATTCTAAAAGCCAAATGTTTATTCGTGTGTTACTGAAAAACTTAAAAACTTACCTCCCATGAAACTATAACAGAAGTTGCATTTTTACAAGTGATTACGGGTTTGCAGCATTGATCAGGAGGCCCGGGAGCAGTGGAGATCTCGGCTTTGTCCGAGTGAGGACCAAACTGAAAAGAAAACAAAACTGCATGAATTTAGCAACAGTAGTAAAGCAAAAACTGATGTGCAAGTGTATAAGCCAAAGAAAACAAATTATTTTTAACTTGATAAAGAAGCAAATAGAAGATTTCAGTGCTTCGTTTCATAGCACCCTTTGAAATTCCTTTCAGGGAGTTTACTCTCTTAACTGGCTCCATGCCTACAGGATATCTGTGATCCTCCCACTAACTCACTCTCTCCTATAGTCTTGTAACTCCTCCTTTCCCTGCAGTCAGGATTTTGCTTCCAAAAGCAATGGTAATGCTTCAGAAAGACTTTTATGCAACCACCATTTGTCCTAACCTAACCTTGTTCAAACGTGGCATTGTTTGTCCGCACCTCTCCACACAATACTATTCCCACACCACCAATCTGTAAAAGTCGACGCTAACTGTAGAACACATGGCAGCTTCTTAAGGCACAAACATCACGTGGTTATTCGCAGCCAGAAATGCCGGGTTTGGACTGCAGGCAAAGAAATGACTGAAAGTAGTAATATGTAGCGCTGGCTTTGGGCTAATTAGATGCTGACAGTAATCTGCTAAATACCAACCCAAACGCACCACTCAGCAAACACCCCTGCAGTCAGTGACACTAAGTCCTTCCTTCAGCCCTGTCTCAGGGAATCCACATGAGAAATCCTGCTCCTTCAGTCACAAGCCACAAAATATGATCAGGCTCCTAACACGATAGTACCATCACTATCCCTTGCATAAAAATATCCGCTCTCATTAGCAGAGTGGTTACCCCAACTTTGTTGGCTGCTCGTATCCAGAAGCAGTACGTTCTCCCAGGAAGTAGATTGTTCACTGCGAATTCCGATGCTGGACCCTGATACACTTGTCTGCGCTCATCTTGTTCCGAGTTTGCCATCTCTACAATGTATTCTGTTATGTCGGAACCTCCGTCGACAGATGGTGGGCCTAGGAAATAAAAAGGGATTTTTTCTATTCATTTCACAAACCACTTTTTTCTTTAGCTTGTTTATAATTAGCTTTCTCAAGCTGCACATCAAGCCAGATGAATTCTAAAAGTGACAGAATCACAATGTAGGCATTTACTATATCTGAGCAGAAACACTTCATGATGCTCCTGCCCTCCCTCCCCAGTACTGTTATATTATTCAAGATAGCCTTTATCAGGATCTTTCATATATTTTTCATACATTTCCTTCAAAAAAGAATGCATCTTCATTACTGTTTATTATGTTCACTAAGATAAAAATTAAAAAAAAGAGGGCTGATTCTTAAATTGCCCGTAACACATCAGTAACAAGGTAGTCAGTCAGCAAGCTTTCCTCCAGACCTTTATTTCTGTTTAGCTTTCTCCGTATCGTTACACATATATGTATCACTGAATCTTAGTTGGTTAGCATGCTTTGTCTCATTTTTTTTAAATGAAACTAGTAACAAGGGCTCTATGATTTACATTCTTTTTATATTAAAATACTTAAACATGTAAGTAAACATTTTCAAGAGTTCTACGGATTTTAAATTTTTGTTCTGATGTTTAAAAATGAGGAAAATATTTTGCTGGAGCTTACCCCACTGTAAAGTGATTTCCTTGGGTTTAGCTTTGCCTGCCAGGCACGGAGCATGACACGGTCCAGGAGGAACAGCTGATGTTGTAACAGTCATAACATCAGAAGCCTAGCAGTAATACACATGGTTTTAGCATGAAAACACAAAACATTTCACTAAACAGAATAAAGTGACATTCAGAACCAAATTTATTCTCGTTTTTCTCACCTGGCTTTCGCCACCTTTACTGACACAATAAACTCTCAATCTGTATGAAGTACCAGGCTTGAGATGATCACATGTGTGCTCTCTCTGGAAACCACTGTAAATGGTATCCCATTTACTCCCTGAGGTAAAAAGAAAATATTTTATACTTCAAAGTTTTTGCAAAAATCAACCTTGAACATTCTCACACAATTATTTATGAAGCTAATCAAGCCACAGAATCCAATTTGAAGTATCAGTTACACAAAGAACACGTACAACAAAAAGAGACATGAAAAAGGAACAGTAATTACTAGAGCAAGGAGGAGTGAATCACAAGTTGAATTAGTACCTAATGATAATGGCTTACCAATTAATGCTTCGGAGATTTCCAAAAAGTATTTAGAAATGTCTGATCCTCCATTATCTTTGGGTGGTTCTGAAAGAAAACAGCATCTTAAAATAAATTACTGAAGATTTAAAGACAATGCATTCATTTGCTATCATCTGTTTTCAGAGAACATTTTCATCTGTTACAGAATTCATTCAAGTAGAAAACTCAATTCAAATAGTGTACACATGCACTCACAGTGCATTTTACAGAACAATCGCTTTTCTATTATTAATTGTGATTATGTGAGGAAGAAGTGCAACTAAGAAAATACTGCCGATTTCAGAGGTAAGAGTATGTTAAAATTATTTAAGCATCACGGTAAATTTGGTGCTATGAAAGCATGTCTAAAATGAATACTGCTGACTACAGCCCCCAAATCATAGTAAGGTGCATTTTTTTAGTCAACCTCATACACAAACGTATGCAAAGCACTCGAATACAGCACTAACGAAAGGAAACCTACCCCATGCAACTTTCACGCTGTGCGAATGGATCTTTCCCTTTACGGTTGGTTTACTTGGCGGTCCAGGTTTGTCAGGATTGGTGCTGTGTTCGACTGTCTCACTAGGACTACTTTTTCCTTCACTGTTGTAGGCAAAGAGCTGTTTCAGGAGTGAAGAGAACACATAAGCAATTGATTTCATGACAGGTAATACACAGCTAGCTGATTTACAAAATTCTTCCATGCAAACAAAACCAAACACACAAGAATTGCAGGTTAACTTCTCCAGACTCCATGAAAAGTGTTTTAGCTACACAGAAATGCTAAACCCCCTGAAACGCATACAGTCATAATTAAATTAGAAATAAAATATAGTACAAACCCTGAACTTATAGGATGTACTCCTCCTAAGATTTCTTAAAGTGCATGCAAGTTCATCTCCATTGTACTGTGGTTGGAAACCATAACCCTGTAAAGGAGGAAAAAAAAAGAACAAATGCAGACACTAATTTTCCATGAGAAAACAACAAAAAATATTAGACTTTTTTTAACTGGAACTTCACCTTTGTTTCATAAATACATGCAGTACTTGCCAACTGTTGCGCTATTTTGCATCATTTTATTTAGAAGTAACACATAGGGTTCAATTTTTATTACGCACTACTGCATATCAAGCTTTTACCCACGCAATAAAAACCAGCACTTACGGAACCTTCTTCCTCCATGTCTAAACTGTAAGTGAGAGAGTCATCTGAAGACACCCCGTGGGGTGGGCTCCACTTCAATGACAGCCAGGTCACTCCTGCTTCAACGAGCACGGGGGGCGCTGGGGGTGGTGGGACAATTCCTGCTGTGTAGTACGTCACTGTCTCGCTAAACCCACTGGAAACATATTTTTTAGAAAGTTAATGACGGCAGATGTAGCTGTTGAGAAAATGAATGATATTATAAATTGCATTCATTACCTCATTCCAATATCGTTTTTAGCAGCTAGTCTAAGTGAATATTTTGTAGAAGGAGAGAGTTTGGTAAGTTTATACTGCTTCAGATGCCCGTAGTAGCATTCTTTGAAGGGTCCATTCTTCCCCTTTAAAAAAGTGAGAACAACCTGAGCAACTTTTTGTACTGGGACTGTATGCTCTCTGCTAAGGTCAGTTTCTTCACCTCTAACTTTTCCTAAATTTTGTTTCACAATTTTAATAACAATTAAAAAAATAACTGGAAGCCTTAAGAATGTAAAAAACTCATGTCACCAGGGTCACACTGAGTATGCCTGCTAGCAATCCTGAGTGTTCCAGATAATAAAACACCGCGTTGATTGAGATGTGATGATTTTTTAGTGCTGGAGTGTGACAAAATGGTCATAAATAAAACTGCAATTGAGAACAAAACACACTTTTGAAGTTTTTAATCATTTCGGAATACATTTCTGTAATAAGTTCAAAATTTGAGTGGTATTTATGACAGCTACTGAGATACAAGCCAAACAATCAGCCATTTAAACAAAGCATAGGAATTAATACTCTGAATGACAAGAACCAAATGCGGAAGCTTTGCACTATCCTCTCAGAGGATCTGAAAGGATTATCTACTTGAATTGCAATACTGGCAATTTGATTTAAGCTTTTTCACTGGCTAGTCACTTTAAAACTGTCTCGACAGTTGCACCAAAATAGTGGATGTACCTAAGCAGAAAGTATTTTTAGGTATAATTGGCCTAGAGATGCCATTATGACTTTTTTTTTTTTTCCACTAGAAAAGGGCTTACCTCATCCCATTCTAAAAGAAAATTAGTTATTTTGGAACCATTGTCATTTGAGGACTGAAAATAAAGAAACAATGAAAAAAGTTAAAATCAAATGATTGAACTTTACACATACATATTGCATGCTAAAACAAAGCATTTTAAGAATTGAATATATATATTCCCACCGCCTTCCAAAACGTAACCATTTAGTGTACAGCTGGAAGGAGTCTGCAAGAGGCATACAGACCAGCCCTCTTTTTCCACAAAGACACTTCTGATAACCTGGAACGCTACTGTGGGCACAGACACACGTACTCAGTAAAGCGAACTAGACAGGGTAAGCACTGGCAGCTATTTCAATTCCTTGTTCCTGGTGGCCCTCCGAACTGTTACGCTAACTATATTAATTTTGATAGTTTATAATATGAACTTCTAAGCATTCAGACAAGCAACATTTTTGTTTTCTATGACACACAAATGGGAACTTTCTGTCCTTCCTAAGTATAGATACAAATAATTTAACTGATGTTATTCATTTATAAACCATTCTTTCCAGGTATAAGCATAGTCATAAGAAAAACATGAAATGACAATAAAATATAGTTACCAAATCTTCATAGGTTATACTGTATATATTCAAAAAATTACATTCAAAAGTTAAGGTAGAAACTAGACAAAGATATTCACCATGAGTTGGTTCGAGTAACTAACATTATAATTCCTGAATTATTTTAAGTCGTATCTATCCAGGAACTCCACCCAAAAGTGTCAATTCTCTATCCTTTCTTATGCTGCCATTCAAGAATAAAACTTTCCTATGGAACAGCCGTTCATACTTAGAGAGACCTGCTACCAATTCTATCATACTAAAGTGATATGCAAAACAATAAGGAAGCAGTAAAGGAAATAGGAAGAAGCGATCATGGTTTCAGCCTTCAGCCTTAGCCAAACAACTTAAAAGCCAACACCTAAAATCCACAAGTTATTGATAGAGCTAATGTAAACATGCCATACATTAGTCTACTTACCTTCCACTGCAAACTCAGGCTGTTTTTGGTTCTGTTAATTAGCTTCGGGGCAGCTGGACAATCTGGCTCACAACTTTCTGTAGTGAAGCTCACTAATTCTGAAACGGATTCTTTTATCGAACTGCTGGTTGCTGAAACTCTGAACACAGGACAATTAATTACGTTATTGCATTCATTAGCAACTGAAAATTTAAGGAAAAACTGGTCAGCTTGAGAAATTTACTTAATTGCAAATTGTGGTTACAGCAACAAAACCAGAATGCCTATGCTATTGGAAAAAGTTCCCAAAGACACTGATTCCAAAAGACAGTAATATCATGCCTTTTCAGCCAAGAATGAAAAAGCCAAGTCTGAGTTTATGATCTTACTCCAGGTTCCAGGAACTGATGTTCCCATCAGAAATGCTACTGACCATACCATGCTCAGCAGGTGTGTACTGACAGAACAGGGTGATGGAGCTCGCATGTGGACACTTACCACGTGGAGCCTTCTAGATCAATATCCTTAATTTACAATTATTTTGAACTAATAACTAGTGAGGAATCCTTTCTATTGTTTGTATTTTGACAGAAACAATGTGCCAATCTGTGTGTCTCTTGACAAAAAGAACAAGTCTATTTAGACATCTCTGTAGGCCTCTGGCCTCCAAGAAACATGACCGAGATCATTCACAGAAGTGTTCTTTTCTAATCATCACAGTGAGAGGGCGGACTGCATTTTACTCTGTCACAGTGGAGATATTTTAGTGATGAAATACACATGGGAGGCATGATGAAAACTACAGCAAGTGTTACCAAATGGTAACAGAATACCTGACTTGAAATGAACCTTTTCACTGAAAAACCTTGAGACTGAATGTGGACTACACTTACCACAACATTTCAGTGTAATTGTTCAAATGGGACAGGATCTCTGGGACAGTTTTACTCACTTATGCTTGTTTTTCAAGAGCAATGTTTCAAGACACTTTAATGGAGCTGGGGAAAGAATTAGATAGCAACAGTAATGTCCACAGCTCTGTTATTTTGTGCTCGATATTCCTCAAATAGTCTGTGACCACACCCTTTTCATGAAGCTAGAATGATTTTGTGATTAACATATGAAAAACAACATAAAGTATTCCATTTCCAACAACATACCTGACATGGTAATCAGTTGCTGGTCTGAGATCAGGAAGTGTAATTGTTAATTCTTCCCCCCTGTGGAAAGGGAGATAAAAGAAAGTTACAGCTCTCCCTTATAGATTAAAGGACAAAAGCTTAATGAAAAGCAAAACCATCTAGCGCACATTTAATTTGCAAGTTTTCCATTGTCCACGTAACTCATACTGACATTACTTAAATTTATTTCACGTGAAGTACGTAGGTCTGCAAGTCAACAAACAGCTCCTGATAAAGAGATTGCTGATTGGTTAATGTTTTTAAACATCGGTATTGTGCTTAAATGAAGAAACTAAACTTACACATAGACAGATTTAAATTTTCCATTTTTACCACTGTTGGATATTGCTACTTCAAATGTAAATGCTGCTGGACTATGACTATGGCTCTCTCCATTCTGTGAACTAACTGGGAGATTCCAGGACAGAACGGCTGATCTTGCTTGTATATCAGAAACCTATTAAAAGCATAAATAATGCAAGTAAGTTTGCTTTCTGTAATAAAAGGTCAATTAGTCAATAACATGGTGTTGCTAGCTTGCCCATGAAGTTCCTCACTGGAGGAATTCTTTACCTTTGTCATGGAAATACTGAGTAATTATTTGAATTTACTTTATTTTGTTTTCACTTCAATTATTACACTAAAGGATTTCCCTTCAGACACGATAACCTTGCTTATAGACACGTTACGTTGTTTCAAGGTACGAAGAGAAAATTTGTATTTCACCTGCACTGTTTGCATCATTCATTTGGAGCAAATTTTCAGATCTGGAGTCTTCAACACTGGCACCAGATGTACATTTAGGCACAGTTTCTTAACTTTCTTAACTCTATTACAATTCCTTCAGTCAACCTTAACACGTAACCACTGATCTGGATGATAACAAGATTTGGTCTGAGCAAGTTTCTCTGACATAATAATCAACGTAGCCTTTTGATGGCATTAAATACAGATGTCAGAGGCAGCAGTGAAAACATATGACCATAAGAATGCCTGAAAGGCCAGAGAAAAACAAAACAAAAAAACAACAAAAAATAATCCATGCTCAACATATAGATAACGCAAAGAAGAGTTTCATTAAACGTGCTTGAGATCAAAAATTGCTGCTTATTTAGCCTTTAGACATTTAAATGTCTGTCATCAGATTCCAACGTCCTAAATAGTCTGTAAACACTCAAATATTTGCTCCGATTTCTAAACATAACACAAAAAGATGAGCTGTTTTTGTAAACTGTATTCCCAGTATCTGAAATCATCTATGCTGAATGAAGAATGGTTCAAAGAGCGAATAGGCTGCCATTAGTTTAGCATGCCCTTTGCCTGCCAGGTGCTAAAGTTCTTATCAATACACACGACAACATCAACAGTAGGTATTGCCTTGGCTTACAGACTGGGAAAATGAGCCAGACTATTTCAGAAAGATGAGAAAAAGTAGGTTTCTATATGATGGTTGCCCTTTCCCAGGTACAAACCCTTACAACTAAAATACATTGTTTCTATTAAAAAAATAAACCATTAAAGAAAAGAAAAAGTGATCAATGAGAAAGATACATCTTGTTTAATAGAAAATATATCCACAAAATAATGGTGTTAAAGGATAATACTTACTACTGGCTTGCCAATGCTTAAGTGAGTATCGTATTTCTTGGATTCTGAGTCAGATTCTGAAATTTCAAATACGAAACAGATTAGAGAAAACCTCAAGAGTGAAAAACAGTCTGTTACAGAAATGCCACCACAAGATGGAGTTCGCTTCATTAAGAGCTTAACAATAGTACTTATTGTGCAAAGAGTGAGTTTCCTCTGTTTGTTTTGGCTGCAGGATGGTTAGAAACATGAACTATCCAAAACTAACAGTGTTACAAAAACCCTTTTAGTACATCCTGCACAAAGGGTATATTTTCCTAATCTGAGCATTAGTGGATTTTCTTTGATAACACAAACACATTCCTCTAAAAACGAAAGGTGTTTAAAAATGACAATAAGATCTTATCTTGCTATTGTATGTGCTGTTCCCTGAACTTCCATTGCAAACCACTTGCTCTGGGTATAACTTGTAAGAAGCCTAATCAAAACTGTGTATTAGAAATACCTACCGGTATCCAAAGGTTGACACCTGTAAACTGAATCCTATCTTTAAATTGTCCATGTTGAACAATTCAGGATTTTTTCAAAGTAAGTTTGCATTGAGACAAATCTTTAATCAAGAACGTCTTTAGTCCCTGAAACAAGTTGGTTAAAGCTTTCACCTCTATTTACTTCCCCTGACAAAGTCAGATATTTGTTTTATCTCTGCAACTGAAGAGTTAAATACAATAGTGACAGGGATGAGGACTACATCTTACAGCCTAAAAAGACCATTTACTTTAGGACACCCGCCCACCCACCACTAAGAGATGCACAATTATTTACGGAATCGTGATAAGAAACCATTTGCATATCAGGGACCATGGTTCAAACCTGAAACCATTTACACAAGGCATTTTGGTATACGCAAGTCAATAGCCATAAGCTGTTAGAAAGCTCAAACGTTTATTTCAGCAAAAATAATGAACTAAAACTACAACTGCTCAAGCAGCAACCTGGGAAGACAGTTGCTCAAACCTTCATATCTCTCCAAGTTTTAAGGAACTCCTAGTTAGCCAAAACGTTATGACAAAGAGTAACACCAAGGGTCATTGTAAGGTATACAAGTACCAGCAGTTCGTTCTCACTTGGAATATTGATCAGAGTTCCAGGTCAGAAAAGACAGAGCCCTAAGAAGCTTAGAATTAAATCTTATTGAAGACCTTATTTGATAAATCTCAAATGATAAAACTTGACATTACCGTAATGTCTTGAGGAAAAAAAGATCTAAACATAACAAAAAGTATATCAGGCTTTCTCTAATCCCAAGTAGAAGAAACTTACAAATTCAGTTTCTGTAGAGACCGTTTTGGAGTAAGCTTTTCACATCTGCTACAAAATAAGCTAGTATTATTTATTTATTTATTTATTTATTTATAAGCCTTTTCAATCCAACTTACCTCCCATCTCTGCATCTGGACTGCCCTTTGTTTTTCCTATCTGCTTCTGCTTTAGTGGTCCTCCTGTCCCTGGCTGTCCCTTTCCATTTCCATTCTGAATTGCTGCACTGGAAGCGTTATTAACTTTATGTGGTGAAGATGGAGGACTGTTAAGCTTATTGTTAGTATGACCACTAGCTTGTCTGTCTTTTAGTCTTTTCTTCAGATGTTCTTGCATTTTGAGACTCCTTTCATCTCGCTGAATAAAGTTTGTCCTTCCATGAGAACGAGGTTCTACAAAGCAAAGGAGAACTTATTTCATCATTCTGTACAATTCATTTGACAACTGAGAAAGGCTCTACAAATCAGAAGAAGAACTACAGTACAACTGGAACTGAAAAAACATGCAACTTGACTGGGCTGATGCAAGTTTCTGGACGGCACTCAAATTAGCATATGAGTACAAAGATCAGGTAGTAGGAGAAGAATAGCAGCTGGAAGTTTAATTCTTGTCTTGAAACACCATGTTCATTAAATGCTACAACAAAACACAAAAATATCTGCAGGCAAATTTCCATTTCTTCTATTTAACCCAGATCCAAATTACTGAATTGATTCTTCATATTTTTTTCACAAATTGAGTTTAGATTTTTTTCTTGTTGTTTCCAATTTAATTCTTCACACAACTATATTTTGTTAGTTGCTCTAGATTAGGCCTCAGAGTTGCCTTTCTTCCCCTGATGCAACCCTGTATTCATACTTTCAAAAAAGCATAAGCAACTTTAGGACCCAAACGAACATTTTGTAGCTTAGGTGCTACTACTTTACCCTAGACATTAGCTGAAACTGCTTAATTAACTATTTGAGCTTGATAGAGAGAGAACGATCTTCCCCAGTCTCATCTCTTTCTATGTTAAACGCTTGTTTATATATTAAGGCTTATCGCCTGTTTCAAGTCAGCAGTGATCCCAGTCCTCCAGTGAAATATTGCTTCATTCAACTTTTAGATACAGTGTGCACTTGCATTTCATTCTCCTACGAGATGACTATGATACTTGGTTTATGTATGTTACTGCTTTTTATTTTCTTTCCAGTCAAATTTGGACTCTGTTGAGTGACAAAAAATACATTCACAGATCAAAATTAGATGAATTTTCAAAAAGCTGCATGCCAAGGCTGTGAAAAGCATGGTGGTTTTGGAGAGCACACCTATAGAGGAAGGTAGAAACAATCCTTGGGGCATTTACAACAACCCCCATGTTACAAAAGGGGGCCATTAAAAATATAGAGATTATCGTAACATTTCTAAACTATCCCTTTTGCATTAAATCCTTAAACAGCACAGCAGAAAGTTTAAACTTTAGACAATGATACTTGCGGAGTGCCTTCAGACCAGGCTCCAAGATACTTTAAAAACAAGAGTCCCTTAAGGCACCTCATGAACAGGCGTAAGGTTCAGGGAGGCTAATAACTAGCAGCAACACCGCAGGAAATGTGTGAAGGAGCTACCAACAGAACTGGGTGCCTCAATCCAGAAAAAAAAGTGAAATCACTTCTCGTGTATTGAAACATCACCTGCACTCTCACCTTGTTCTTGAAAAACATGCGGTGGTGGATGCTGGTGAATGAACTGTGGCGGCAGCTCTCCTGTGCCAGGAACCGGAGGGTACACCGGGTGAGGCGGGTGGGGAAGCAGAGCATGGTGATGGTGCATGTAATGTGGCACGTGGGGGGGAGGAGGAGGAGGATGCATGGAAGGATGGAATTCAGCCGAGTGTGGCAACACCACCACTTTACGAACTCCATTTTCTTCCACCACCTGTCAAGCAACGTAAGAAATGAAAACTCAGTACAGAAACAACCCTGTAAATCTTGTACGTTTCATCACGAATCCCGGTGCCTAAGTTCGCACCTGCCATCTGACAGTCGAGGATATACAAACAGAAATGAACCCCAGTGGAAACCCAGCATCTATCACTGGAAGAAACTGAAGTTTAAGGCAGTCAGTTTTAGGAAGCTGAGCCTCACACATCAAAGCGCTAGGCCATCTATACTTTGAATAATGCATACGTTCTTTTAAACAAGTAACGTGAATTGATCAGGGTGCGATTCCTATTCTCCTTGCAGTTAGAGCCAGAAGACCTGCTTTACACCAGATCCAGACTGACAGCACTAGCACACGCACAAGTTGCTGCACGTCACCCCATTTGTGCTACATGTCTGCATACATGTTCCTAGCCTGTGGCAAGTACAAAGTATTACAAGTCAGCTCTGCTGTCTTGCGCTACGATCAAACCCAACTCAAATGTCAAAATATTTCATGTTTGCCACGGGGTAAGAGAACTCAGACAAGGAACCTGTCTGCGCGTCTGAACTCTAGGATAAAAAGCTGCTAACGCTCTAATGCATGGAAATGCTGCTCTGTGTGCGCACACACACAAACACACGCTTCTGAGCACGTCCTAAGCTGGCAACACATAGGCTCCTGCCAGAGCCTACTTCAGCCAGTTACATACATTAATATATCTCAATGCATTCATTTTCTTACGGTAAACTTGAAATACATTACATTTTATACAGTAACTCCCCTACAAATCTTAAAATGAGAAAGGACTTCAGACAGAACTCAGGTTTCAGAAGACAAAGTCAAGCACTAACATCAGAGCAGGATTCACAGAGAGAAATATCAAACAATGATGACACGGTAGTAAAGCTATGCTGCCCAGTTTAGCCTCATCAAACAGGCATCTGGAAAAGACAACCAGAGGGTGAAGTTGACAGGGTCCTTTCTAGAGCTGGTGTTCCTAGCTGTTTCCATCGATGCTGCTTTGTTGTCACCCAGAGGTGAATAAATTCGGATCCTGTGGTTACTATCCATTTTTGCTATCTGAGAGACCAAGTTTTTAGCAGCTACACTTCTGATGGGGTCAAAGGCCTCTGCCCATCAGAGAAATTACCTGGCTCTATTTCAGTTTGCTGCTCTCACCATACAGAAGTGCACTGGCACAACATTCACACTGGAACTTACGAGGAAGTCTGACTCAGAAGCAAACTCGATTGTATTAACCCCTGTTAAAGACAGGCAACAAATGGAGCACTTTCTAGTCTGTCTTCCCTTGCACAGAAAAATTAATCAGGTATGAACAATGTAATTTAGAAAAAAAGTCAGTAATAGAAAAATGTTCAATATTAAAGGCAAATTGACAGTCCAAAATTCATCGAGGCATTTTTCTTAATTGGTTTTAAAATTAGTCTGCAGCTTTGTGCTTCCTTCTCTCTACATCTGTCTTCTCCTCCAAGTTGCACTTAAAAACTACAAATCACAGATGCTATTAGGAAAGGCCTTACGATGTTTTAGTATTAATACAGCGAGGGACCACATAGCCCATGTTGCTGCCTGCAGATGCAAGCAGGGGGGGCATTCCAGATGCAGGCTGGCAAGCAAAACTGAGATGCAAAACCATTTTTTTTCTTATGAAATCTGTAAGGTAAATCACACAAAACAAAATCTGCTGCGAGAAGATCTCAAGTTATTTACGTAGCTGTTACTAAAAAAAATACAAAACTCACATTTTCAGGCATTTAATGAAAGCACTTTTATGAAAGCAGACCATATGTTTTATCCTTTTAGTTCCTTCAAGATCCTCTCTTAAAGTATGTTTAGCTTGGCTATAAGAAATCACTCCAGCATTTCCTAGTTGGCAAAGAAGGCATTACGGATGTTGAAATATTGCTTATGCCAAAAGTACATTTTGAAAAGCTCCTCAGCAGAAGACAGAGCAAACTAACCAGAAAGCATTCTTCGTAAAGGAAACAGAACGCGTCCACTCACAAACTGCTCTGACAAAGTTCAGCTGTAATATGACCTCAGAGCCAGCTGTATTGCTAACAATTCTTAACAGACTTGAAAAAGGAGAAAAAAAACATTGTAAGAAGTCACTGAAGACCACGTCTCTGCTACACTGAATACAAGTTGTTCTTGGAGCAACGTGGGGGGCTTTTTGGTTTATCAACAGAACTAAATACACCATTTCAAGCACATTACTGTGCATATAACACACGCTTTAATATACGTAAGCCAAAACTCATAGCAAATTTTGCCAGTTATATTAACTCTGCTCTGTGTGTATAGTAAACAAGCAAGCTCATTAGGCCCACTTTCTGGCAGAAGGGATACGTTACTGTACTAAGGCCTGCACGTGATTTTGCAGTCTGAACCTGCTATGTCGCCGTTACCCACTACTGAATCTCCTCATTCCACTTTGGAAGAAACCAAAGTAACTACTTCGGGGTTTCTTCTAACGATTTCTGGAACAGAAAGCTAAAGTCTCATCTGCTGACAAGAATGTTACAAATAACTGATTTAAACTTGGTTTCAAACTTGTCCATCTGTGTCATAATGACCAAGGGAATTAAAACAACAACAAAATAGAAACAACATAAAAAAAACAACAAAACCTTAGTTTCACGTAACAGCTAACACAGAACAAACGTATTTTCCAGTTTGTACACTTCAGCATTTGCCAGTGCTCTGCAAACTGTTTCCACTGAAGACCCAATTTCGTATTGAAGCATAAATTATCTGGGGGAAGCTTTCTCCAGGGTCTGCATGAAAATGCCTATTTATAATAGCAGAAGCACAAACTGCAGAGGCAGCTGTCTGCAGAAAGACAACGGCCTGGGGAACACAAGAACACGGGGTTAACCAGGCTCTCGAGCCTGCTCGGAAACTCCAAGTTCTGAACATTACTAGAAATCAAGAAATCTGTTCTACCCTGCTGGAAAAAAGAAGTTTTTATTTACTTTCCTTTAAAAATTCAATAATTTAAAAGTCCATCTAACTGAACTTCAAATATACCTGACAGGAGTTCAAATACCACACACCGCTCTGATCTGCCTCGACTTAACAAGGCAGAAGAGTGGAAAATCAGTGAGAACGGCAAAGTAAAGCTGGGAGAGAAGCCCAGAGTCCTGCTGTTTCCACAGGCACATGTCCCTAGCATTAACACTCCTGTTCACACTTCTGCTATAATGGCAGAGATTTTACTCACTGTTAGGGAGATCAGCACTGGGAGAGGAAGGGGAAACTTCAATAAATAGGAGTTATATTTGAATAGAGAAATCTGAATTATAGTGAGATACTACAAAGAAATAACTTATGCAGTCTGGAAAAAAAAAACAAATAAAAAGACCTGAAGGATGAAAGAGAGAATGGTACTGGTATGCCATCTCTATAACCTCAGTCTAAGAAGCCCAGGTCTCATATCATAGCATGAACAAGAAGTCCAACTGCTGCCACCAGCTATGTCCTCACCACGCTGCGTCTAGCACAGCCAAGCACGATCTGTACTCACCAGTGCCCTGGTACTCTGCAGTCTACAATCCACAATCTTTCTCATATGCCCTAAGCACTTACTTTCACCCTGGAAACAGGGCTGAAGGCAAATCAGGATGTGCATCCTGCTAATGGAACTCAACAGACAGCCAATTCAGAGCCACCTACTGCCTTACTGGAAGTAACCTTTATGGCCTAGTAACTGTGAAAGAAGAAGAAAAGAAAGAAAACTAGATCGAGGTGAGAGCGCGTACAACAAAGTTAAATATTTGATCAGTTCAATGGAAAAAATGAGAGCTGCTTTTACCAGCTGTTATAGATAAAATAATCAATAGCTTTATTGTTAAGAAGCCACACCCACAAACATACTTAAATATGAGAATAAATTAACATTTACCTGAGATACGTAACCGGGAGGCACAAAAATAGGCGGCATAGAACCATTTGGTGACATCATAGGAACATGTGCTGGACCTGAGAAGTAATAAGGTGCCACTTTTAAACAAACAAGGCTTTTACAGGCTCGAGACACCTGCTTTCCAGAGTGGTGGATGGTATCTCAAAAGCCAGCAACCAGACCCAGCTCCACAGTTATGGAACTTCTTTCAGACAGGCAGGTTTAGAAGCAAAGCTTCAACAATCCAGTAAAAAATCACTCAGGAGAGAGACTTAAATAATAAGACTGAGCATTAAGAAAAAAAAAGGAAACCAAAAAAACCTGCACCAACTTTTCATCAAGAAAAATAAGGCAATGTGTCTCACCACGGGTAACTTAAAGCCTATTTTGAATGTGAAAATAAGTAGGATTTAATAACTTTCTGGAAGCATCCAAAATTTTAGTGCCTAAGTGTGGCTGTGCCTTCATTTTTACAAAAAGCACAGATTAGACATATCCCAACCACCACGCTTCTACAGCCAGTACTATTTCTGTAACTGTACAATGACGAGCAAAGATCAACTTTGGTTCTCATCTTGTAACACAATTACTACAGTAACGTTGACAACTAGTCAACAATTTTTCATTTATTTTTAACATAAAGATATGTTATTTTTCACTTCAGGCTGAAAGGTTTTACTCCTCTCTGGGACTTGATCAAAGCAGAATGGACACATTTTATATAGTATCGTTTGAAATGGTGAAAAGGATCCCTAAAATGGAAGTACTGATAAATTCAACTTGACTTACAGGAGATATTTTGAACCAGCCTCAGATTTGCAGTCCTGTCACTTACCCAGCCACTAAAAAGCAGTTTGAGGCCACACACAGGCAGTAGTGATGCTTCCCTCAATGTTAACAAACTGCTAATACTGCTACCTTACCTCGAAGCGAGATCACACGGCACATATTAAATTTGTTTAAAATAGTCTGGATTAAATCTCACAAATTCGTGTTAAGAGCCTAAGAAGGATCATTATAGGATCTTATCTATATCCTATAGATATTCAATCATTAAAAGAGCTGTTGAAATGCCAACCTTTTAAGAGTTACTAGCAAGGTCTGCAGAGATGCAAGGAAGCCTGGCAATTTCTCAGTGCTGTCTTATTTGTGCTCTAAGTACAAACTGAAAAAACCTGATTTATTACGTTGTGGGACACATAAAAACACATCTGACATTACGGAAAAATTCTAGTAGTAATTTTAAGACATTTGCAGAGAGTAAGAATATTTGTACTGAGTACTTCAGTGTTTCCTTTACCTTGAATACACTGAATGTGTCCATCTTCAGTTGTAATTGTAAATGTTTCACCCGGGTTTACCTGCACAAGAATAACCTGTAAAAAGCAAAATATAAAGCAGCTGGGTTTGTATTTATTTTTTATTTTTAAAGATCAATTAGAGGAAAAATATAATCATTTTATTTATACCTACGTGTTTGATTAGAACGAAAGAGGTTCTGGCAGCCTTAAGAGATTAAAAGACAAATCGAGGTAGAATGAAATTTC
Source organism: Oxyura jamaicensis (assembly GCF_011077185.1). NCBI lineage: Eukaryota > Metazoa > Chordata > Aves > Anseriformes > Anatidae > Oxyura > Oxyura jamaicensis. The sequence goes on from NC_048896.1 coordinate 1,572,155, forward strand.
CTCCTACTTTGATATAAATTGCTACCAGCAGTGCTTCTATTGATACACCTGAAATAATCGTGTATTTATTTTCTGTATTTTCCATGCTGCTGTATATTCTTTTTTCTGAATCAATAACTGACCTGTTACTCACTTTGCTTTCTGAGTTTCGCCTATGAGAATACTTCAGTTCCAGGGCTAAGCTGGCAAAAATCAGGACTACACAAGAAGAAATAGGTGCTTTGTGAAAAAAGCAGCCACATTTTCTCATCGATAGCATACTGGTATGTATTTTGACAATGTATTTCCTCATGGTATCAGCTAATTTAACAGAAGCATAAGGTCCTTTGGGGGTGGAGGAAGAGGGAATGAGGTGGTAAAGCAGATCATGCCTACCGCCCTGCAGCTCCTGAAAGATCAGATGTAATTTCTCATGTCTGTGTGATCCTGTAGCTAACGAAACGCGACTTACAGTGCGGGTCACCGAGTCCATGTGAACAAGAGCATACTCACTGTCACACAAATCAGGGTGGACATCTGCCAGTATCGTTCCTCTGGCAGTCCAGATTATCAATTCACTTGTGCTGGACCAGACAAACTATCGCCTCATTCTACGCAGCACGTGCATCAGACTTAGTGTGAAATTTTGGCAACCATGCTGCAGTTTTACCGTAACATTGATAACTTCACTACAAGAACTTTACAGTGAGATTCTACTGTATTGCAGGTCTAATTCTTCAGTACAACGGGGGGGTTGGCCACGTAAAAAGAGCAAAGTTACAGAGTCAAAATTCCACCCTGGTGATGGTCAGCACATTTGATCTACAAATTGAAATAAAATACATTTGTAAATGTATTTTAGAATGCAAAAGAACACCAACCCCACTCCGGTGAGTTCACAGTAGGAGAAATAATTCTACTCTAGGTAGGTAGCTTGCTTCTGGACAAAAGTAGGACACCAAATGCCCCTGAAATAGTAGTCATTTGGCCAGCCAGCTATATTTATTATGGCTCCGCAAGGAGGACAGAAGAAGGTAATAATTAAAAAAAGCCATAATCGAAACACTGAAACATAAGATCTGTCATTTCCGTGTACTAGTAAATATGTAACTTTACTAAAATTCTAGAAGTAAAGAAAGAGATGCAATGTTAGTTATTTTTTTTAAGGAAACAAAACTGGCAATAAGGGGCTGGGAATTTGCCAGAGCACAAAGAAGAAGCAAAACCAAGGTCTGCATTAAAGTACAGCTGCTGGAGAAAGACACACCAGGGGACAGAACTCCCCAGGCAGGTATTAAACCTCAGAGCCACTCTCATCTGCATGGACAGGAAAATTCAGAGGCAGGAAAGGAATCCTTTTAGAAATTCAGAGCCTCTGCACAGGTCAGAGCTTCGGAAGAAGTTCAACGAACTGAAGTTCAGGAAGCTATTAACTGAACTCAGTGAAAAGAATCACAAGTGGTGTAATCACAGGACTGCAGAGCAGTTCAGAGCCTGGAATTTCAGGAACGCATAGGGCAGTGTCTTGGAGGAATGACTCACTCTAATTAATGAAGCAAAAGCAGTTCCATCTACCTTCCATCAAGGAAAATTTCCAGGAAGCTCGAGTGTTTCTACAGCCGGCCTAAGCCAAGCTGGAGGCCAGACTAGTGCTAGCAGCCCCAGTCATGTCAACACCCTCAGGTGTCCCACATACCCATTTCAGAACTAGTGGGATCAACACAGTTTGAAAGCTCTTTCAAAGCACTGGTCAGGGGTTTGCTTTTGGCAATTTTTCACACACTTTCCACTGCTGAAGTTTTTTTCAGAACAAGAAATCCTTCCAGAAAATTTCCAAATTACTTCTACTTTATGGGAAATGAAACTGATGAACGGGATGCTGCATCTGACTGAAGTGACTTGTGGAAGGGCACAAAATTTATTTCTGAAGACAAAAACTCTGTAATGCTTTATAATTAGCCTATCCTCTGTGGCACAGGCAACAAATAATTAAAAATCATCTGCATTAATAAATTAATACTCTACTTGAAAGCGAGTTTGTGGCTCAGCAGTCTCTCTACACAAAAGTGCAGCAAATGAGCAGCAAGCGTATTTGTTATGTGACTGAAGGACGGCAATATGATGTAGCTGTTTACATGCAGATGTGCTAGAGTGAGAACCGTTGGCACACTAAATGAAATGACATTCCCACCCCGAAGACAGATGCACCTATGTTCAATTGACAGACTTACTCATTACTTTCAAAATAACTCAATTACAAGGCTTGGAGACTATCAGTTTTCAAGTCCACTCTTCAAATTCCATTTTCCTGTGCATCCCCAACTTTTTTATTTATTTTTTTAAATGCACCCAATTGCAAACAGCCTCCTCTAGGTTCTCAGGACTTCAACAAGCGTCACCTTTGGGGTTATTCAATGCACACTAGTATTTACGCATGGATCTATGCAAAGCCATACTATACAAAACCAGCTATGGAGCTGGTCTCCAATTAGACCTACTTGATCTATTTTCCTTGAGCAACATGAAACATTAGCTACTGAATAATCTCACAGCTGGTCGGTGTCTAAAATTTCATGCTGCTAATGCTAGAACTTCAGAACTAGTTTAGATATTTTATAGCTGTACTTATTTCAAGACACAGTCATTACTGCCAGATACTTAAAGCTATAGATCGATCAGAATAAAAGCAATTAATAATTTTGTCCCTTGCTTCAACAAGTTGATTGTTTAACTTCAGCTAAATAAAGCCTTCAAATTTATGTTTTGCTATTCCTGCCAACAAATAGACAGTCAGCTATTTAAACAAACAAGCAAAACCCCCTATGCTCTCCTACAATGTTTGTAGCTGCTGGAGCTGGGGAAAGATGCTTCTTAAATCAAGATCCAGTGTTAAAACATCAGGATGTCCGTAATATTTCTGAACACACACAGAAAATCTACCTCCAAAGAAGGGAAAGACAACTCAGCATTTGTAGTACAAGGCAATTGACTTTGATCTCCAAGCAGTAAATTCACTTCAAGTTTACTAACAACTTGCACAAGCTTGTACTTCAGTCAAATAATTTTGCTTTCAACTTGTCTGTATTTCTAACCATAGCAGGTACTTCTGAAGGCTTGTGTCCAATAAAATTCTAAAGTTTCACTATGTATACTCAGGTTTCACCAGTGCACTCTAATTATTAATGAAGGTTCTTAGTATCAGGAAACTAGAGGTCTTCTTTCCTCTCCTCTACATTTCCCTGCAACAGACTTCTCAGTTTAGAGCACTGCAGCCACTTTCTAATATTTATAACTTTGAATGAGCTTTAAGAAGAGCCTTCACACCCTTAGTTTTATTAAATATTAAATCCAGATAAAAGATTTTCCTTTTATTCTTTTTATTTTTTTTTAAATATACTCACTTCCATGAGTACAAAATATTCCTTTCAATTCACAATCTTCTCATACTTCCACTGCAGAAGCATTGAATGATTTTCTTCCTCTGCATAATTAACACGTCTATTTTACTGCCAACATCAGTGCTGAGAACCATATGCTTTTCACAGAATCCTAGAATAGTTCGGTTTGGAAGGGACCTTAAAGACCATCCAGTTCCAACCCCCCTGCGTGGGCAGGGACACCTCCCACTAGATCAGGTTGCTCAAGGTCCCATCCCTACATGGCCTTGAACACTTCCAGGGAGGGGGCAGCCTTGTAAATGAGTACCCAGTTGCTTTATTTTGCCTCTTCTTCTTTCAAGTATTGTACAAGTTGTACAGCGAGTCATTTTTCTATCTGTTTTGTTTTCTACAGTGTGCTTGTCTGCCAACCTCCCTCCTACCACCGCAGGCACAGTATGACATGAGCTGTATGAAAATGCAGCAGATCGGCTTGCCTGTTGTATGCTGTCCCCATTCACCATATGAGGTAGAAGCGGCACTTCATTCAGTATAGGCGTAGCTTCCAATGGAGGCGGCTGGTCGGCCATCATGTCTGAAAACCGTTCATGGACAATTGCTCACGTTAACCACCTGCTAAAACAAAAGACAGTGCCAATATTAGATTTAAACCTTCCCCTCTCCCCAATAACTGTGCTTTTCAAATACTGTGTTTAAGAAATACTTATCTTTCTTCAAAAAAGGCATTATTTAAATACATATCATGCATAGCTCATTCAACACTGCCCCGAGTGATGAAATCAGCACACAGGTGATGCAACTATACAAAAGCACAGTTTACACTTAAGGAGCACCTTATTCTTAAAATTTGGAGTTACAATTTCTGAACTGGTTACAACTCAAGTTTTAGGCCAAATAATTCACGCACTACACATACATTTCAGTCCCTGTGGTGATTAAAAAACCTGCAATTTCTCCGCTGTTGCAACATGTCATTAATACAGAATTCAGACATGGTGAAAGCAAAGCTTAAGGTAACACAAGAGAGACTAGAGAACTTTGTACTGGAGTCTTTAAGTGATAGAGAAATGCAAATGGAAAAGTGCTGCACAGTTTTGGGCTTCTAGTGAATAATCCATAATTGCAATAAGGCAAAATATAATGCAACTGTTCATGAATTTTTGGTGTATAGTTAATTCAGCATCCATAAAAAGCACAAGATAACAGACTACAGGAAATGCTGACATTTCCTTCTTCCTTCCCATTACCTCCTATAACCCAGACAGAAGACCCAAATGCATTTAGGATATTCCAATTGAATTAAAAAGCAAAACATAAGAACAAAACAGAAAAACACCATCCCACCTGTGCATGAACCAAGTCAGCCTATATACTACTGCTACATCCCTGTTCAGTTCTCTATAGCCAGTATGGAAATGAAAGTATTTGGGAAAAAAAAATAAAACTGATTAATTCTGTACTTGTGGTCTGTATCTTCAGCAGACTAGAAACAGTGGGAAAAATACAGCTGGACTTTCATAATTTCTGCTGGTGTTAACTCGTATCATCCAGGAAGGGTCTGTAATAAAGGTGGCATTGCAAGATTTCTCCTGTATTGCAAGGTAAAGAGGCTGGTAGCATGCAATAGCAAAAACATTCTTTCTTGTTTGCAAGAGCATCTCAAAATAACTGATACAATCGCACAGCCACAAAAGACAGCATAATAAAATACCACCACTGCCAAGGAAACTAGCTTAATTCTGCATACCAACTGTTTTCCGGGTCTGCTCCAGTAACAGAATTTTAAGAGACCAAAGGGACAGGTGCAAAGGCTCAACGTGACTTCCAAAGTTTAAATTTGTATCAGGTTTGTCCTAAATATACCTAACTACCTTAGCATGTTATTTACTTCCTGAATAGAATAATCTTCTGCCTTATTTGCCAGATTTTGAATTACCACCGCCAAGGAAACAAGCTCAACTGACTGTATGCAACTATTCCACTTAAAAATATCCGTACAGTAACGCTGCCAGTCAGTATGCTAAAATTACGGCACTAGTTTCTTCTTCTACAGCTCTTCTATTTTTAGAGGTTTATAGTTAAGTCTTAAGAGAAATTGCTTCCATAATAGGAATTCAGTATACACAAGCAGATTGAAAATATGTTTTATTTTATGTATGTTAAATATATAAAATCCATGTGTGTGTGCGCACACTATCAATTTCTTTCATTTAAAAACCTCAAAGACGACAGAAATTAGCACTTAATATAAAGGGGAAAACCCTTCATCAAAAAGCAACTAAATCTGCATTCAGATGTTCAGCTAACCAAAACAACCAGCTGTAGAAAAACGTGTTCTGAAACAAGCCCTCATGCCACCTGTGACTTTAAATAAACGTTCTGTTTCTGCCCATGTCTCCCACTTGGCTCAGTGCAATTCTCGGAGGCTCCGTCTGCCCCAGTGAGCCGCGCAGCGCAGCTCGTCCAACACCCACGTGCCTTTCAGCATCCCGCATCTGCTGCCGGACTCCACATTTTCACCTACACACACACACACCTCCTGCTTGCTTCAAGCTGTAACTTCGGATGTTTCACACCAAGAACTTCCTCTTCAGATATTTGAAACAAATGTTTTCATATGGTTACTGACAACCTCCTAAAACAGTGAATACTATTTCATGGCAAGTAGTAATCTCCATATGTTAAGAGAAAATGGAAGTACTAGCGTAAATGAAAGCATTTCAATAACCCTTGGGCAGTTTCACCTGACTCAGGAAGCCAACACTTTATGTACAGCTGGGCTCAGATGGCTGCAAGTGACAGAATACGACCAGCAAAGAGGCACAGCCCACTGCATACTGCTTTTTATGATCATTTTTATTTGCAAAGTCCCTCATTTTTTTCTTGTTTTCTTCTCTTCAAGAGCACAGCTTCGTTCCTTGAGAATACTGATAAAGGAGCAGCAAAACACACGGCTGCTCTCAGAGGTACCACTTCTGCTGTTTAACAGGAAGGGGACTCAACCCCAGCATGTTTAACAGCTAAAACTTTTTGATGGAAACAAAGCACCCCCAAACATGATACCAACAGGTTCACCTCCCAAAAGTCTCTGTTTCATTCAAGGAAGGAGATGGTGTTTGGGTAAAAGAAAAGTTATTACAGAGTCAGCACAATTTCCTGAAAAACCAAAGAAGTAGAAATCGATCTTGAAAAGCCATTACTCGCAGCTCCTCTACTGCGAGCCTAGGAGCAAGGCATCTGGCCCTGCTGCCCTCCACAGTCTGGGAAGGGAGCGTCCAAAGGAGGGCTCTGAAGATGGTGAGGGGTCTGCAGGGGAAGACGCATGAGGAGCGGCTGAGGGCCCTGGGTTTGTTCAGCGCAGAGCAGAGCAGGCCGAGGGGAGGCCTCATGGAGGCCGGCAGCTCCCCGACAGGGAGCGGAGGGGCAGGCGCTGAGCTCTGCTCGCTGGGGACAGCGACAGGACCCGAGGGGACGGCACGGGGGAGGGTCAGGCTGGGGGTTAGGGAAAGGTTCTGCACCCAGAGGTGGTCGGGCACTGGGACTGGCTGCCCAGGGCAGTGGTCATGGCCCTGAACCTGCTGGAATTCAAGAAGTGTTTGGACAGCGCTCTCAGACACAGGGCCTGAGTTTTGGGTGGTGCTGTGGGGAGCCAGGAGTTGGACTCGATGGTCCCTGCTGGTCCCTTCCAACTCGGGATATTCTGTGGCTACCTCAGCCCCACACCTCTTAACACGAAAGTAGCAGCAGGGTAAGTAACGCTGCATGGCTGCTGCGAGAGGAGGACAAGCGATGCAGGGGGAGGACAAGCACTGCGAGGGCACAACGGCACATCTGAGAACCAAGAACTGAGCTCCAGCCACAACGCCCATGGCCAACGTGCTACCAAATCAAGACTCACAGTTCCCCTCAAGCTCTGCCCCTGTCCCTAGGCATTCTCTGAACTCTTGGTTTTACCCAGAACCCAAGACAAGTCAGCTTGGACAGACAAATCCAGCCGGTGAGCTGTGTGTGGCCCAAAGGACGAACCGTCTGCAGGCAGAACTGAACCAAAAACCATCTCAGGCCATCTCTGAGGGCTGGTCACTCCTCTCTTGGTAAGAAAGGCTCAGACAGCTATTTTCCAGGGTCTGTGCTTGGCAGTGAGACATTTTAAGTTTATGATCACTACTAACTATCCAAGAGGGCAGTGAGAAACAAACAAACAAAAATATCTGCACTAACAACTCAGTTTGTGTTTATTACGAAGATAAATATGCAAAATTTAAAAATATGGATTAAAAAACAAAAAAAATCATTTCTGGAAGTATCAGGGACTAGACAAATTTTGTCATTTTCCACATTTAAAAGAATACACCGATAGTGAATCGTTACATCAGAGCAGAATTTGGAGATGCATCTCCTGGAGCTCCGTCATCATGCCTTGGATGTTGTTTGAGTCAGCATGGAGCTAAACAGATTAATTTTTAGAAAGGTTATGTTCTGTAAGGGTACTTCTTGCCTGATTCATTTCTTTACAGCAGTTTCTAGTATGCATCAGCTAAAGGTCATTCCCCACCCCTGTTTGGCCTGGAGGGTGGATTTAACCCCATATAGCACAACAGTCATTGAAAAGCAGCATCAGGACCAACCACCTCAGAAACACCCCTTCAAGAAAGGTAGCTCAAGAAAAACACATCTAAAATGCTGAAATATTTTAATTTTACAAAGCTAATAGAATATATGTTAAAATTTAACATAGAGCAGGGTGTACATTCAGCAGCATGTCTGAATTCATTCTAATATCTCAGTTCAGAATAGAAATAAGTGAAAAATGGTTGTGTGCGCCTTTGCAATTGGATTTGCTTCGATACTCTGTAGTAATCACTGACATATAGTTGAATAAGTGTCATCAGTTTGTTACACTGAGGGCTCACATTTGTTTCCGTATTAATTGGATTTGGCTGGATGGCCACAGCCAGAGTTGCAGACGATGGCTCTATGTCAAGGTGGAAGCTAGTGACAAGTGTGACCCTCTGTGCTCTTGGGAGGTGTTTTTCCCGTGGTAGGGGGTGGCACGGGGTGGGCTTTGAGGTCCCTTCCAACTCCCTGCCATTCTGTGATCCTAAGATGAATGTCTCTTTGTTCTAATACCTACAAATATCATTTACCAGACTTCCAGGAATATTAGTTCATATGAAAGTCTTGAAAGATGGATTTCAAAATACTTAATGCTAACAGACTTTAAAAGTAATGTTTTGCTATATCTGGGAATGACAAAGTAGGATATTTAAACCAAATAAAACCAGCTCCTATTTTAGAAGTATACTCTGAGAAGCACCAAGTAATTCAACACTGCCTTAATGTAATATGGTTAATCACGTTAACCATATTCAAAAAAATGCAGGATTTTCCACTGACAGCCTCACACTACAAAGGCTTCTAAGAAAAACAGAAAATCTTAATGACTACCCTTCCAGAAAACAATTACAGTATACAGCGGCTGTGCCTGACCTCACTTCCTGACACAGTAGAAACGCAGAGGCTCTGCAAGACTGAAACATTGGCCTTCCCTTTTCTCCAGCCCAAATTCTTCTCCACCAGTGCTGCAGTCATCCTGGAGCCCGTCCAGCTGCTGAGGATCCGTGCTGAACTCAGTGTTCATTGATTCCTGCCTACTCCCATCTGAAGTCACCGCCTCCCTGATAAAGCAGGGCCCTTATTTACATAAAAATAACTTGTGCTCGCCACACAGCCAAAGCCCAGGTAGCTAACTGGTCTTTAGGATATGCGAGATTCATTCCTTAAGTCTGGGAAACGTCAGGGATTTTCACGAGACATTTTGAAAATGAAATCTCAAATAGTTTCAATCAGAACGTGAAAGAAATACGCAATTCCAGCATATTGGGGTAGCTATCAACAACAGCCTGTGTATGCAGGGCTGGCAATTAACAAAATTTACTAGAACTAACAGAAGTAATGCTTACTGCATATTAGGTTTGACAAAAGGCTAACCGAGCTTTTGTAACGTGCAGCTTGGAATGAAGTGCCACCTTCAACTCACGCCATCACCTCCATCTGAACAATGCAACAGAAAACTTCAAAACTGGAACAGCAAGGGGAAACATTTTTCTCTACAAAGGCACCACGTCCATCTCACCACAGATTTTGGAACAGTTACCAGGAAACACCAACAGCACATCAACAGTTTCACAGGCTTTTTTTTTAAGCAGTAACAATGAATTTGTAGTTATTACATACAGGGTTCATAAAAACAAAAGGCTGTGTATTTATTGTTTTTTATAAGACTGCACAAAATAAGAAAAACTTCACATATTGAAAAATATTTTTATTGGAATTATATCCTTAAATCACACTCATAGAATGAGATTTATTGTGAAAATGTGTAGCAGTATTATATACTTAGCAAGGCTTAGAAATCCTGTTATTTCATGTTAACTTGTTATCCTAGTAGTTTAGAAGTTTCTCTCCAGAAAGGCCTCATACATACACGAATGTATACTAAATGCAGAAAGAGAACACTGTGGGAAGAAATGGGTCAGCTTCATTCCACTTTCCAGAGAAGAAACTGAACAGATTTACTAAACAGTAAGAAAGTTTATAAGCCCACACCGAAGACAGCACAAAGACTGTATTTTTGTCATAGTAAGTGGTGGATTTCATATGAGAAAGTTTCCTATTTCAAGGACCTTATTAATTAAATGGAGCTTTTTTCTTTTAATACAGTAGGCCTGAAGTAGAAAGAACAATGTATCCGAGACCAAAGAGGAAGTCTGAAGGTCAGCAAGAAATTCAGCTCAGACTTCCTGATTTCTAGGTTCGCTGCCTTACGCAACCTTCTAGTCTGAGCAAAAGTTTGTGTTATTGCAGGAAGTCAACTACTATTATATTGCTATTTATTTAAAACACTATTGTATCAAAACCAAAAGCCTTAATTACACTTTTCTGTATTAATGTAATTCATAATTATTGTTTTATATCTATTTATTATACTTCTCTATGTTGCATCGTGTATATTTATTTATTTCCACTAAGTGGGGGGGAAAAATCCTCTATACAAGCAACATACTTTGTTAATTACTTTTACATTTGGAAAATAGTGTTGTATAGAACTAGATCTGTGCACACACACACGAAGTTCATGCACTCTGATACAAAGCAAATGCTGAGATATTTCCATGCCTCACACTGCAGATTCTTGCAAACTAAGAGTTCTGGATGTTTTAAATGCTCTCCAACCTGTCACTTAAAGTTTGCATCAATGATCTCCAAAGGCTGTTAAAAAGAACAAAGCACACAAAGTCCCCAACCCCAGGCTAAGGAATAACCTCGTCAAAGAGATCAAACCTGATTTATGAATTGTACAACTCACCCCTCCAGATCTGAAATGTATGCCCCATGCAAATCTGAGGTAGGAAACATTGAGGAGGAAAAAAAAAGATACAAGCTACCTTCTCCCACCCAAGTTTTTCAAATAAACAGTACTAACAAGGTGTTTAAGATATCATCCCGATCCCAAAATAGTTCTCTGCCACAGGACCACACATGAGACGTTCTAGGTGGATCGGTTTACTTTCAGCAAGATTAAGGGAGTGAGAGACCTAACAGAACCTGGCTTAACAGAAGCTCAGTTACAAATTTAGCTCTGAAGAGACCACCATCACTCCATAACAGTCATCTGTTCAAAACTAAATATACGTTTTGATTAAAATGTTGGGAATAATTTATAACGACACCCAAGTGAATTTGTCTGCATCATCCTGCGTGAAGTCTGGCTTCCATCCAGGAGGGCACCACAGCTTTGATACTGAGAACGCTCTTCATGACTTACCCTACAGACGTGCTCAAACATTTTTAATACTTCGGGCAGGGAAAAAACGATGCAATTTTGATCTAGGTATGGCTAGGCATGAGCAATTTTGACCTAGGTAAGTTTTTGTATTGTTAAACAATAAAAGCCCCAACAAAACACCCACCCAACTCCACAGTACGTGGTTTCAGCACGCTGCATCGAATTATTTCTTCTACAAAATATTTTCAAATCTTTTTCTAAGTTGATGTCTGAAAAAGTGACAACACCTAAACTTCTGTGGATGCCCTGGTAGGGATCTACTTGCTTTACACGCGGAAACAGAGGTGAATCCCCAAACCTCAGCATTTCACTGCCACTGCCAACACCCAGAAGTGTTTCTGCTTAGGACCACATCCAAAGTGACAACTGCAAAAATTGTGTCGCTGGAAAGCTTTCAAAGGCAGGGCAGGGACTACCTGAAGAGGCCACAGATACGTAGACGTAACTCTACGGAGACCCAACATCTCCCTGTGTTTCCCAGAAAGTTTCACTGGCCCTTAAATGCTTATTCCCATGTGGTGCTAATAGTTTCCATGGTAAAATATAGAAGTAAGTGACTATAAACCTTGTACCAGCCCAGCTAGTCCTCCAGCCCTCACCAAGCCATCTGAGGATCAGATACATGAGGCCGGCTGCCAGAAGGACTGCGAGCAGCATCCCAACAGCTGCAGAAAGCTGGCTGGTTTCTGTGACCACTGACAAGAAGGACCCATGGAGAGGGGAAGCCCAAGGTGTACATGCTCTGTATGACAGCAGGGGAGAAAAGGCAATCAGCAAATTAGGGGACGCCTTTTTTTTTTTGCTAAGGATGATTAAGTTAACTACTAATGCCCCCCTCTCAGAGTACTCTAAGACTTGATTGCCCATAGAAATTACCACTAAAGGAGTATTTTCCAAAGGAGTATTAAGATCAAGATGAGGAGTCCTAATGTCACAACCACCAAAAAAGACCTCCCTAAAACCGGAGAAACAGCAGATACAACAGAGCAAGACACATGGGAACTCTGCCACGAGTGACAGGATCAATTTTCATCCTCCCTTAACAATCCGGATCAGGTTCCTGATGCAACAGTGCCAGGAAAGCAATAAAAAAAAAATTGCTTCCCTCCACCCTCTAATAAAAACTATACAACCAACTGCCATTAGCACTTACAGACTGCTTTGTATTCTGATATTCATGCCTTAAGATTTCAGAGCTCCCTGTTCCACGAAGAAAAAAAGGCAAAAGCACCACCTGAAGGGCAGGTGAGCCCCTACAGGGGGACAGCCCCGTCCCAGTGCGGGCAGAGACCCATTCCCACCATTAGGAGCTGCCACCCAGGAGAAAGTACCTGCCAACAATCCCAGGGTATCAGATTTGACTTGATTTGACTGTTATTTAACATTATGCTCATTGATCATGCTATAATTTTCCGAACTGATTTTTGAGGCCTAGCGAGTTTGTTTACAGTTTCTATGAGGCAAACACTGCGCTGCTTTTAGGTATTTTCCTTTACTGTTTTAGTTGGTTTACATTTTCTATCTTATCACCAGCAAAGCAGGCTCATATCCTAAGCGCTTTTGTGCTGCTTCCGAAGTGCCCAGCCCCGCCAAACGAAAGCCAGGAGTTCCTGAAAGGTCCCGCTCCTGCTCCCAGAAGTGCTCAAGGACAGAGCCCCTCAAGTGTTTCGGTCTTATTTCAACTTAAAGAAAGGGATTCAGACATTTTTCAGCGGTATCGGTGCAGTTAAAAAAACAAACAACCGAAGTCAGAAGCAAAACTGACTGCTTCTTTCCACTGGCCGGGAAGATGAGATGTTCTGGCAGAAGCTAAGCCGCTCGTTTTAACGCCCCGAAGCTGAACAAAGCCTGACATTTTCAGGCTTATGTGAAAAAGCCTCTAATAAGTGCACTGTAATAACATAATTTTCTAAATGCGAAACCGTGCCCCCTCAATTTCAAAACATTGTTCAGGTTGTTCGGGCCTTGATGCAAACCAGTTTATTTACCCACTAACAACCGACCACTGAAACGCTACACCCAAACGTCTGACTAAGTGACTTACGAGGTATGGAAGTAGCAAACAACACGGTCCACTGAGAAACAAATGCCTGAGCCAGGAAAACTTCTGAGCAGAGTCACAAGAAGTAGAGCATGTCTTTGATGAAAATTTGATTAAAAAAAGAAAAAAAAAAATCAGAAGAAAACCCCACAAAGAGAACAAAAGTAACGACAGCATCCTTACAGGACTCATGGTGCAGTCATAACGTTACCAGTGGTAAAGAGCAGCTGGAAAATGAATTGGGCGCTTCTCTGCAAAAAAATACACACAGCTGTAGAAAGACAACAGTACACTCTTCAAAGCACCGGCCCTGTTACGTACCTGAAAATAGGAGGAACTGTTCCACACCTTGGTGATAAGCAGTAAGAGCCACAGAGAAACCATCAGTGCCCCCCAAGGTAGCTGTGTTTACAGCTTTAAGTAACTGCAGAACTGAACAGATGAAGCAGAATGTTTAAGATGGTGCCAAGATTTACAAGATGGGAAATGCAAGTTTCTACAGGAGCTGCATATGCTCTGGGATTCTGAAATTCAGGTTAAGTATCTGGATCACCAAGTACAATTCTTCCTTGTGGGACATACTCAGTCTTGAGGTGGAATGTAAAGTTGAATCCCTTTTTACAGTAATTTTTTCCCTTCAAAAGAAACATTTTATTTGCGAATCTTCTTCATTTTCAGCAGAAAAAAAAGTGTTGTTTCAAAGAACAGAAAAAATCCAAAGCAGAGCTGTCTGTACTGTGTGTACAGACAGCTCTGCCACAAGAGGAACGTAAATAGCGCCCAGCACCTTGCTCACCTAAGCCTCCCCTGTTCAGGGAGGAATCCCTAGCTCACAGCAAGGAATAAACCCAGGTACTTCTAAAAGCTTTTCTTTAATCTTCAAACGAGAGCTGGCGGAGGACCAGCTAGCAGAGCGCACGGCTGACCTACTTGGTCCCATAGTGCATATTTCCAGACATGAAACACGCCATGCCGCGCTGCATGCAGACAGGGAAGTCAGCGTCCGAGCCAACGAAACCTCTGCCGGTTACACCAGGACAGCACCGAAGCTCAGGCCCTTCCAGTGCCTGACCCACGTACACCCGTCCCGAACTAACCCAGGGAGCAGTGTGGGATGGCAGACACACCAAGTTGTTACGGCCGGTGCGATACAAACACAATCCAAACCTTGAACTTTTTTAAACTTGACCGAGAGGAAGCAATCATTCAGATTATTAAAAACAACAGCAACAACCCCATTTCCAGGAAAGGCTCTCTACCAGGAGACCGGTCAGATCGGTCAGCTGTTGTCTAATCCAACAGAACTGAAATCAGGACTTCGTGGAAGTAGTAACAAGCGGGTTTCTGTAGGCACTAAGGAGGGCATGGGCTAGTTTTCCGCTAGCTCTGATTCAATCTGCTTCTGGGAATCAGAAACATTCCTGATGCAACCGATCGATGGATTGATACAAACAAACAAACAAGCTTTTTACACGTAAGAGCTCTTACAAAAGATGTCTTCAAAACCAGGAACAATGATGCAGTGAAAACAAAGCATTGTTACAATTTTAGGGTTATGCAACCTTCAAGCAAAGAAAAGTTATTTTGCTATACGAACCAAAGGCCTACTTGCACAACATGAGAAGAGGTTTGGGATGTAACGCTTTAGCTGCCCAGCAGATCAAATTAGCCTAGTTAAAACAGATTAATACTTAAACCAAGGGCTAAAAACACACCAATAAATTACTTAAATTACCACATCTGATGGATGAGATCAAACACAAGTCTTAAGCAATACTTCACCCGGCATTCATTACAGGCCAGGAGCATGCATTAAATGACCTACCCCAGTTCACCTGATGCAGGATAATACACTCAAATCATCTACTTCTGCACCTGGATTTATTGGTAAACCAGGTGAACCGCAACAAGTTTGGAGGTGCAATCCAATATTGATTTTTTTATAAAGATACTTACAAATCTATGCAAGTATTAAAAGGCTGCCTTTATTCCTAAGCGAAGTTGTATATTAAGGGCACAGGACACTGCCCCTCATTTGGAAGGACTAAGACCTCACAAAGCAGAACTGAGAGCAACTGATCCCCATTGAAGAGGTATCAGAGTTGAAGCTATTTACTAGAGGATTTTAAACAGCTGACAAAAAGGCTTATAACTTGAGATGAAGCACGTGCTTAACTGGTTAGACTATTTTCTCCCAAAATACACATTCAACTCCAGAAGACTATAAAGTAATATTAAAAAAGCGACCATGTTATTTTATCACACCTTGCAAAAAGAATCCGTTTGCTCACAAGGCACTTCTAACTTTTTCACCGAAGATTTGTTTTGTATTTAATGATGGATTTGCTATCACGCTCTATTCTACGTTGATTTGATGCAACACAAAAATGCAATTTCACCCTGTTGTAAGCTATATGGCAGCCAACACCACAAACACAATCAAAAGCTTTTCAAAGGATAGGGCTAATTAACAACTACATGATAGTTGTGTAGCATGGATGGATCGCAATTCTGATAAATATTAACTAATGCTCTCTTCTAATTCACAAATAGTGACACGCGAATTCATATACATGACTTAAAGATCAGACCTCCACCCTTGCAACAGGCACTTTATGCATTGTAAGAGAAGTTTGTTTTAGAAAAACGTGATTATGGCCTTCAGGACATACTTCAATTCCTTACAAAATTAAAAACCCACTTTGCGTCTTTACATTAAAAAGGTGATTTTTCCCCCATAAGTACTTTATACTGGAGCTGCTTACTCTCTTTCCATGTAAAATACATTGTTTAGCCAACAGCTTCTAAAACTTGTCTTTACTTTTGGCTTTTTTTTTTTTTTTTTTTTTTTAAAGAAAGCAATTGCCATGGTTCAGTAAGGGCCTTACTGTTTAATTTGAGAGAATATAATTCACAGGAACCTTCATTAAAAAAAAATAAGCAAGGTGTAGAGTTCTTGGTCTCAAGAAAAAAACACACCCATTGCACTGATGGCAGTTTTCTGCCATTGTTTTTTAAACAAACAGATCAATTCCATGACCTGATCTATTCCATGACCAAAGAGCTGGATTTCATGAGCTCCAACCAAACTCAACGTGTCTAAGTTATGCCATCCAGTTGGACACTTATCAGTAAGCAACCACTCATTTGAACTGTTTTCTGTACAGGAAATGCCTTTTGCTAAAAACAGAATTTACTTTCTTTATACAAAGGCCAATTATGCAAGTCTCATTAAGACAAAAATTCCATCTGGGGAAGGAGTGTGAGATTAATGCCAAAATAAAGATAAGGTTGCTACATTATAAAATCAATAACGCTCATGTGGAAATACTGAGCCTCTTCTTACCTCAAGAACTCTATCAGTTCTTCCTTCCCTAACTCATTGTTTCTTTGATAATGTTACCCAGTAATTTCTAAAAAATAAAAAGGGGGGGGGGGGGGGGGGGAAAAAGAAGGAAAAAAAGAGTCCTCAGCCTCTAAGCCTAGAAGTCCATCCAATACTTGTACACTGTTTCACCTTAAAATGACTTACAGGAAAAAAAAGCCTCATAAAATTTGGGAGAACAGTAAACGATGTCTAATTACCGTTGTCACTCTCCTGACTTGAAATTGCTCCTGCTGATGAACGGTACACGGTCAGTGCCTGCTGTAGTATGAGCAAGGTGCCGTACTGTCCTTCAGTCTTCTTTCTGTAGACAAGAAAGAACGTAACAGAACTTTTTTTTTCAGTGGCTGGCAAGCACAAAGTATTAAGGTGAAAAAAGAAAACCATGCAGAAAACAACTTAGATTGAACAAAAGAGCAGTAGCTATCAGAGAACAGCCAGTGCTCAACTCCACTATATTCTGCAAATAAAACTCCAGGAAGACTCCGCTGTGAAAGAATCAAAAGACCTTTCACAGCCTTTCTGTGTACAGAATGCAAAACCCGACAACTGTGTAAACACACTGCACATA
This sequence comes from Oxyura jamaicensis, assembly GCF_011077185.1. NCBI lineage: Eukaryota > Metazoa > Chordata > Aves > Anseriformes > Anatidae > Oxyura > Oxyura jamaicensis. Next base: position 1,589,378 of record NC_048896.1, read on the forward strand.
CGTTTAATGCCACATTGGCCAAAGACACTCCGCTGCTTACGCTACGATCTAATCCGTGAGAAGGAACTTGAACGTACCGACGACGGTTCCCGTATGAAGCGCACTCTGCGGCCAGCGAGTGAGTGTATTTACCCAGTCGTCTGCTCAGTGCTCTGTTCTTCTATATGACAATAACGGGGGAGTCAATTTCCAAGCCATACGAAAAGGTGTCCAAATTGAAATTACCAGGAACATATTTACCCTCTGATAGGGTACACTGAAAACAGATTAGTTGTACAATCCAGAATATATGGGCACGGTTTACTGTTACGGGGAGGCATGGCTTTATTCTAGAACTGTTCCACGAAAGATGCGCCACCAGGAGCAGGTAATGGATGACTTCAGCAGTCACCAAAGCCATTCAAGGTTTTACTTTTTATGGTGTAAAAGTCATCACCTCTCTCGTGGCGCTGGGTCGAGTACCTAACTCCAGTTCCTAAACTGTTTGCATGCTGAGGAACGTGAATTGCACCATTTTGGGTCTCCAAACTTAGTCTGACAAATATTCGCTGATTTACGGTATGTTTTTTCTAAAGCTATGGCACAGGCCTGCATGTCCTGCAGCTTTACCAGACCGCAGGAAGCAGTCAGTGCCCCCGGAGCTCACTGAAGTAGTTTAGACTACGCTGGCTAACTTTGCACCGAGCCAGCCACGGCTCCCGCAGCTTCCTCCTGCCAACACAGCAGATCCATTGTTGCTCCCACCAGAAAGGTGATACTGTCGCGAAGCCGCAGATGTTGCCCAAGTCGCAGCCTCATCGTGTCCTCCTGAACCACTTTTAACGAGACATGGACAAAAAGATATAAAGCATCAGGCCCCGGTGCTGGAAAGTGAATCCTGAGCAAACGGAGGCATTTCTGCACATCAATCAAGATATTGGGAACAATAGCAGATTTACATTAAGATTGAAACGGACTAAGGGCGCTGAGCCAGTGGTCTGTCTTTGCTGGTCAATACACAGAAAGGATTGTGTTAGCACCACTGAAAGAATAAATTATCGCTGCTTTTACAATAAGCTCTTCAAGAATGCAATAAAGGGTTCAGTGTGTGCTCCTCACTCAGGAATCCAAAACTTTTCAGTTAAGGTCTGGCTTGCAGCAAAGATAACAGCTGAAAACTAACCATCTTGACCTTGGTAAGCTTCATGACAACTTGCTAAAAACAGGTGAAAAAATGAAAAGGTTACTTCTCCGATATTCACCAGCCTTGAAACTGGAGCAGCGAGCAACCACAATTTTGAATACCAATAGCTCGGGCTGGATCATTTTGAGACGCACCGAAGTCAGAAGCGAGAAATACTATTTTTTACCTCTAGTCTCTTGACTGTTGCAGTCCGGCTAACGGTGGGGTTTTCTCAACTGCTTTCAGAGGTAAATTGAAAATTCTTCTCTGTCCGTATAAAATGATGACAGGCAAAAAACACAATATAGAACTAGGGAAGGCATTCTTACAGCACTCTGCATCAGTCGTGACATATCGCAGAATGCCTTCCCAGATGTATATTTTCTTAAAAGCCACAGGTATACCTCTACAGTTTGACGAGAGGTCTTCAAAGCTGGAGAAATGGCAGGTCATCAAATAAAAGCACTGGCTTCAGTCTTCCAACCTCGAATGTGCATTTAAATTTGCATGAAGTTCATCCAAACGGATTCCAAACTATTTTTAATAGCGGGTGTACAAATGGGTCTGCAAATCCCCACGCAGCCCCAGCGTACCAGACTCTGGGGGGTGCCGAGGCCGGGCGCTCTCGCGAGCACAACACTAGAATTTTTACTGTCTGCACAGCACACATGAAATCCTGTTTTTTAAGGACCCACCAAACCTTTTCTAAAAATAAATGTAAAAGATGAAAGAGCGCTGGTGTGGGTGTGACAGCCCACACTGTCAACACGATGCAAGTGCTAGCCTCCAAAAAGCACCCAAACAAGAGACCGTTAAAAGTGTCATATAGAGCATTTATATTCAACTTTGCTGCAGATTTGGTTTCTGTACAACATCAAAGAAAGATGCAGTTTGTGATCAAGGGCTGTGGCAGGAAGCAGATTTGTGTAGGCAAAGTTATCTTTATTCTCTCTAAAGGTGAACACGCCAGGAATTACGGCTTTAAACCATTCTAGCATTCGATTCTTCAAAACTGTTGGCTACTAAAACACTCCAGTGAAATTAACTAGGGAACTTTACAAACAAAAACAAGCGATCCTTACAGAAGGGGAATGAAAACAGCTCCTAGTATTTATCTGTGCAGATAGAGAACCCGAGAAGCTGAAATTAAGCAGCGCTCTGACAACGAAATGGAATAACTACAGTTAAGGCCAAGTTTTTCAACAATTCGCTGCAGCAGCACCGAGCCTACGAAACGACTTGTAACAGCTTGCTCCAGGAGACGTCTAAGGCAGTCAACACAAGTTCTGTTTATTCAGGGGCTGCTGCGTGAAAAATCACAAGCTCCGATCCAATGAATGGTAAATTGCTTTCAACTCAGCTGTACGGACTATGAGACTTGATTCTAGCTCACAATAAATTATTCCCAGACAACAACAGCATTCCAAAACTTTCAGGGATTTGGAACACAGTAAGGTACCAAGACCTGAACGAGAGGACGGCGTAATAGCTGGCTGGTTTTCAGCATGCATGATTCCACACAGTCTTGAGAAGTCAACATCTTTCCCATTCCTCCACCTTATCCTTTTTCACATACAAATTACATAAAACAGGAAAAAGGAATGCGAGCGTGGGAAGCCACCTGGATTTTGCTTTTTGCTTGCAAAGATAGCGCACAAGACACAGAGTACTCCCTTTTACGCTGGATATTAACTCCAAGGACAATTTACTGGCTTAAAATACAGAGAGGATGCTTCCTTGGTTAAAATACTAATCTGAGTCTCAGGAAATCTAGATTCAATTCCCTGCCTCACCACATACTTCCTGCGTGACCTTGGGCCATAAATATTTCTGTGCCTCAGTCTTTCCATCTGTGAGTGAGATATTATTTCCCTATCGGACCAGGTTTTGTAGCGATAAATAAGTTAAAGATGCCGTAGGAATCAGAGGCGGCAGGCGCGTGGCTATGGGCACGCCAGCAGGCACAGCGGGCCATCCAAGAACTTGGCTGCAGTGGTACCGTGTCCGTGCTCACAACTAGGCGCCAGGTGAAGCACAGACGACTGACAACGCTGAAAACCTCGCCGCCACGGGACAGGCGAGAGACAAATTATTCCAAGAATAGATAGAAACTGAAACTTCATACAGCCCCAGCCACGAAAGTACATACGTTAGCCCTGCAGAAACTTCCTTCGCTCCAACAAGACGTCCGAGCAGCAAGTTTTAAACACAAGGCGCAAAAGCGAGGGATCAGCTGGGGAAGGAAGCAAATCCACCTGCCAGCGAGGCGTTAGGGCTCCGCAAACGGGGATTTCGTGGCGTGCTGCTTGTGTAGAGAAGGAGAGGGGCTGCAGGGGCTGGGGGCTGCGAACCCCCACGGATTCCCCCAGCCCTCAGCGGGAAGGCGACCGCGTAGGGCCGCAGCCAGCAGCCCTGGGCAGGAGGCAGTAAATGGGGTGCACTGAAAGCAGCCCCAGCGGGGTCCCCCAGCTCCGCCGTGCCCCGAGGTGGGTCGAGGGGCAGCCGGCCCCCCCCCCAGGCCGTGCTGGCAGCGCTGACCTCCCCCTGCCCGAGCCCGGCAGGAGCGGGGGGGAGGCGTCTGGAGCCGGCTCGCTCAAGGGGAACAGGCAGCACAGGCAGAAGGCGACGTGGCATTCGCAGGCAGCGGCTCCGGCGGCCGAGCGGGGAGAACGCCGGGGGGGGGGGGGGGGGGGGACGGCGCCCCGCCCCCCCCCCCCCCCCCCGGGGCGGGGGGGGGACGGGCGGGGGGGGCGACGGGGCGGGGGGGGGGGGGGGCTGCGGGCCGGGGGGTGAGGGAGGAGGGAAAGGAGAGCGCGGGGAGCCGGGAGCCCACCCCAACGCAGCGCACCACACCCGGGGGGCACCGGGGCTGCCAGGGAACAGCGCCACCGCCACCCCGGAGCCTCACGCAGCCCAGCCCCGGCCCCAGCCCGCTCCCCAGCCTCCCGCTGCCCCGCACCGCGGCCACCCCGGGCGGGGAGCCGCCGCCACCGCTCTCCCCCGTCCCGTCCCGTCCCGTCTCAGCCCCGCCGCCCCCGCCCAGGCAGCCGCCGGCCCGGAGCCCAGCGAGGAGCCCCGGAGCCGCGGGCCCCCCGGCAGCACTGACCGTGCGCGGCGCCGCTGCCCCCGCCTCAGGCGCGGCGCTGCCGCCCGCCAACGGAGCGCTCCGCCATGATGGAATGCGGCCGCTGCGCCTGCGCCGCCGGCCGGCCGGACAGGGCAGGGGCGGGAGCGGCAGCGGGGCGGGCGGGCGCGGCAACCCACGGCCCGGCAGAGCGGTGGTCCGCGGCCGCCCGCTGCCGCCCAAAGAGGCGCGGGGGGGCGGAGACTGCGCGCAGGTGGCCGCGGCCCTCAGTGGGGGGAGGGCGGAGGGGCCGGGGGGGGGGGGGGGGGGTGGGGGGGGGGGCAGGGGTGGGGATGGGGTTAGGGATGGGTAAGGGGTTGGGGATGGGGTTAGGGATGGGTAAGGGGTTGGGGATGGAGATGGGATGCGGATGGGGTTTGGCGCTGGGATGGGTTTGGAGATGGGGATGGGGATGGGATAGGGATGGGGCTTCACACCTCACACTGCCCGTGCTACAAAGCAGACAGGCCACGTGCAGCACCGAAGCCTCGACCTACAGCATTTTAATCCCCTTTGGCATTTTACAGCCAAACCGCAGGTCAAGGAACACTTGCGTGCAGCCTGGACCCGGCTTCTGTGCGGGTGCAAAATGAAATTGTTGGCCACGTTCTTACAGGAGCCCTGGGAACTGCCAGTCACGCCAGTGTGGAGGAAAAGTTAGGCTCAAGGCTGAGATGCAAATTATATAACAGACCAAAAAACTGGCCTTTCAAAATGAGCTGCCACGTACTTACCCCTGGGTGGATCTTAGATACGTTTTTAATGAGTATAGGAAGTTTTGTAATGAATAGAAGAAATTGTTGCTTTATGCCAGAGAATTTCTCTCGAGAGACCAGTGGAAGTGGTTAATATGACATACTGGACGCCCGTGCTGAGCAGGACCAAAACAACCCCCCAGCCATCTCGTAAATAAGCGAGCAGTGTTAAGGAAGGCCAGAGGTGGCGGCTTCTGCTCAATTTCTAGATAACTGATAACTTATATTGTTAAATAAATGCCACAAAACAATCAACAGAACTTCACAATTCTACTTAGAATAGTGAGTATGTTCTCAGCAAATAAAGCAAGCAAAGACCAGATCAAATCACCGCCAGGTTGTGTCGTGTGCTGGGCACTTGCTGCAGTGGTATCCCTTTCTTTCTGTTTTGTTGTGTTTGATCTTCAGTAAAACTTCACTGAAGATTTTGAATGAAGCTCCTTTACTTTTGTGTGGGGGAGAAGAAGGGCCAGTGCTGTCATTGTGCTATAGCAGCACTAAAAGAGTAGGCATATTTCGGAGTAACACCATGGGCACATTAAAAGATGCCTCTTGCAAGGAGCCCGTTATCTGTTCATTGCGGTCTGTGCTCCCACCCCTGTTCATTTAAGCTCAGAAGATGCATGAGAGCTTCTTTATCTGAGCAGCTTGTTGCACTATCCTTTCTGATCTGAAAAGCAAAATTTGGTAGCTGGGTCAATGGCCAATTCCAGGTGGAGAAGAGGGGCAGCCTTTTCCTTCTCCTCCTGACAAGATAATTGGCAAAAGCTCTGTCATGGTCTATGCCCTGAATTTTCTTCTTCTTTCTACTGCTTCCAAAAGTTTTAATGCTCATATGTGACCACTGGCCTGATTCTGGTACAGAAAAGGAACAGTGTTTTTGCCCTGTGGAATAGTGTGGATCAGCACATCACAAGTTTTATTATGGTCAAAGATACATTAATAATTCTTTATGCCCATAAAATAGATTGAAATCTCCAGAAAAAGATTCAGCGGAAAAATAAGCTGCTGCTCTAAGTCATGTCTTAATTTGTCACTAATATTCAGCTTTTGATTTCACTAATAATTCTGAAATGAGATTCTTTAATTCCAACTCAGATTTAAGGCTTGTGAACACTGCAGATATGGTAGAAGATAAGTCTAGCACGGGAGTCAGTGAATGCAGACCTGCTTTCTGCATCATTGTGCTCTGGGAACAAAAGAAAGGTTGGTTAATCATTTCACCTTTGAGAGAATTCCAGGAATCTTCAGCACTCCATCTCAGGAATCTTATAACTCCACAGGCTCTAGCTAATCTGCAGTGAAGCGTATCTAGTGCCCCGGGGATTTCATTTCTGAAGTGACATATTTGTACTTTGGGGAGATCTCTGAAAGAGACCCATCAGGATGTGATTTGGAAGTTTGAATTCGAGGCAGTAATTCAAGGACTATTTTGAATTTGCAGACTCAGTATCTATTCGTTGCCAGCTAAACCTTAGAAGTTACGACTACCGGTGTTGTGTGATATACGGAGGTCTGATTCCCCATCACGAGCACACTGTGCCTGATATCCAGAATAAAGAAGGTCTTGGGGGGTGAATGCTGAGCATTCTTTGCACTGAAGGCTATTGGACCTCCCACCTTTGATTATTACAAGAATTCCTTTGCAGGTAATAATGCAGTATTTTAGCGCTCAGAAAAATCCTTTTCCTTTCCTTCTTGCCTTTCATTAAAATCATTTTTCCCCCTTAACTTTCCCTTCTAAATATATCTTTTGTAATAGCAAGGTATTCACTGGCAATTCCAGCAAATAGGATGTCTGGTGGAAAAGCATACAGAAACCGTAGCCAGTTGCTAGTGAGACTTAGAATGAAAGATCTAAAAACTGCCCACATTCCACAAGCTCCAGGGCTCCTTTAAAACTGAAATTGCTTCAAGTACGAGAACTATTCCCACACCGCAGAAAATAAATGACTGAATGTTTGCTGCCTACATCCGACATTCAGATTGCTATGGGATGACAGTAAAGGAAAATTTTTTTCAGCTGAAACTAGAAACTGTATGGCCAGTCGGCGAGGCTGAAGGCATGCAGGCTGTTCCAGATGGCAAAGCTGTACAGAAGAAATATTTGGCATGGGTAGCAGAGTGACCAAACTGCCTGGAAAGAAGGCCATGGTTAGATGGGTCAAAAATTACAGGGCAGAATGGATCGAGTCAAGGGGAGGGAGATTGAACTATATTTTGAAATTCCTGGAGAGCCATAAGGACTGTGCAAGGACAGTGGTGACGCCACCTTTCACACACAAAGGCTCATCTTGAGTCACTAGGGGATTAGAAAAAGCTGGAATTTGAGGAAATGATTGCCCAGGCAGTCCTTTCTGTCTAGAGAAGGTAGAGAGGAACAGGCGCTAATGGGTCTGGGGTGGATCCGGGCCTGGGAAGAAGGAATTAAAAATAGCAGAATATAAGATCAGAAAACATTTGGAGGAAGGAAAAGGAAAGAGAAAAGAAACAGCCAGAATGAGAAGTGGAAATGAGTCAGGAGGGAGGAAGAGAGCACAAATGGGAAGAAATCTGGGCTTATAAAGGAAAGGCAGTCTCTGGAATGGAAAAGGAGAGCTAAGGAGAGTTGGTCTTAACAAAACAATGGTGAGAAGCAGTGCCAAGAACATGCCCATTCTTCCATTAGAAAATTTGGAATTGTGATTTATTTTTTCTTTGCTAATTCGGCTGCTGTAGGTGAGTTAAGAAACAAACAAACAAAAAAGTGGAGGAAGAAAGCAAAGAAATAGAAAAGGGAAGCCTTCAACAAGAAAGGGGAGAAAAGTGAGGTAAGAGGAATATTACAATTACAGTGTATTCCATACTGCACATCAGGAAGGTTTGGGGGACCTGTTGAGAGGTTACCAAGAGGCCTGGGTAACAAAAAACTCTGCTTGCAGTCGGGTACAGTAAATACCCGGATACACACACAAAAAAAACAACAACTCCAAGCCAACAACTCACTTATCATGATGATTAGCAGCTGCTCTGGGTTTCTAGTTCCAGCCCATAATAAAAACTTCTTTTTTCCATACTTTCATGGTAATAATAATCATGATTGTGGTTATTTTAGCTAGTGTCTAGCAAAGCCGCCCATCTCTTGAGTTCGTTAGGACCTGCAAACAAGGTCTTGGAACACACTCATTTCATTTTCTCTTATTATATACAAAATTCTGTTGTGTACACTTTCAGGAGGGACCGAGGCAAGGCAACCTGGCAAACAAACTTTTATCAAACAGAACTTTGTTGGAAGCGTGTGTGCTTAGATCCTCAAAAGTAAACAGTGTATAATGGAGCAGGTTTTCAGCCAGTGTGTGTTGGCATGGTTCCATCCACCCCAATGCAATTAGGAGTCTTTTCTCCAGCCGAGGATCTGGTCCATCAAGAGCAAAGCAGCACTCTGTGCTGTATATTTGGAAAAAAGCACAATGGGAAAAGCCTGTAGGGCACCGGGAGCAGGAGTTTCCCTTACAGGTAGATGAAACATGCCTCCTGTTCTGCATGCACAGGTGCAGGCATCTCTCTTCCAGAGAATTTGCCATTTCTTTGCCATAGAACCCCAGAAGCAAGTCATCACCAGCAGAGGTGATTTAACGTTAACTGACGCTATCTAAACAAATAGGAGATACCATCAGAGGCTCTGAATTATTCCAGCACTCCACTCCATGTACAGAGGCTCTGTACATATGTCCACTCTATCATTACCACATAATGCCATTTTAAGTGAAGAAACGAAGCTTGGAGATTTTTTTTTTTTTTCAGTCCAGTACCGTTTGCTGTTTCCTTGCTATTTCAGCTATTTCAGCGCGCTACGACGTGCATACCTGGGAGAGCTGGAACCAGTGGTCTCCTTATAGAAAAGAAAAAGAAGGCATGTGAAGAAGGAAGAAGACAGGTTCTTGTTATCAGTACAGACTGGCCAGGATTAATTGGCAGAAAAGTCTGGCAGGTGATGCAGATGGACTCTGTGTTTTGCTGTTTGTGCTTTTTTCTCCAAGCAGAACATAGAAACTCCCCCCGGTCCCTTCCCCGCCACTGCAGACCAGAAACATCTTGCAAAGAAGTTCTCCAGAAAACTCACACATGAAGTCCTAGAATATATTTTTATATCAACATTGCTATTGTTACAAAGCCAAAGATAAAGGTGCAAAACAAAAAGCAAACCCCTTTGCAACCCACAATAAACATACCATGCATTTATGGGTGTTTTAAGTGGAAAGGAATGAAGTTCAGCGCCTGGGTAATTTGCACTTTGCACAGAACATCTGTTTTATGATTCTTTCTCTCACTTATTATATGGAGCAGACTGTGTGTAAACACTGTGTGTCCTGGCCCCAGGCTACACCCTGCATCTTCATTCGTCCCAGTCTCCAGATTTGACCGAGTTCCTTGGAAACCCAGCAGGGCCTGCTAGGAGAAGTGAGTTAAACCCTGGCTCCTTGCTGTAGCCCTGCTGCTGACCTCTCCGCGTGCGGGGAGAAGAAGCCACGCTGACCCTTGCCACCCTCGCAAGCTGCTTGGACTTTGGGAGAGGGGACGGCTGTGAATAATGCCAGCGATGCCCGGGAGTGCTGAAAGGCAGCATGACTCCTCTGAAGCTTGACACAGGCTGCCGGTCAGCCGTGGCCAACTAATTGTGCCCCGGCACCTTTTGAAATGATGGGGGAAAGCAGCTGAAAGGGCCTCTTCAAAGCCGACCGAGTCCCCGGAGGCTGAAGGTGCAGCACGGTGTTTGTTTGTGAAAGTCGGGCGCGTCTGGCTGCCCGGCCGTGTTCAGCCGAATGGCTGGCTGCGTATATTTAGCAGCAGCTCTGACTCCTCACTGAACTCAGCCCCTGTAATTAACACATTCGCTCCTGCTCTTTGCTGCAGGGAGCCAGGAGGACCCAGGGGGAAAACAGCATTTGTGAGCGGGCTCGGAGCAGCCAGCCCCACTGGCCCTGCAGAGCCTCGGAGCAGCGCTTGCAAGCACAGGAGCCGCCTGGCTGAGGGGACCTCAAGCTTTGGGGTGCCAGTCCCGAGCACTGCCCTGGCACGGATGCTGTCCTCATGGGAAGCCTGCAGCGGGTGGCTCTCGCTTGCTTCTTCGTCCCCAGGCTAGGGATGCTGCTGCTGCACAGCACTGCTAGGCGAGGAGCTGGACGCGGACACCTGCCCGGCCTCACCCACGCCTTCCTCATCTTCTGCAGGCTCTCTCTGCTTAGTTCCTCCCCTGATTGTTCAGACAGGGCCCAGATAGGAATCAAACATCCCGATTCAGTCTAATTCCAAACACTAGCTGTGTTTACCCCTAATTTTATAGCTCTTCCCCCAAGCCAAGAGCCAAACCGAGAAAAAAACACAGTGAAGCTGAAGAGCGCCGTGCTGCAACAAAGCACTGGCAACAGGCAGGCCCAAGCAAATACAGCGGTAAGTGCACGTAACGTGGCACTTTTACCTTGTGTTTTGGTGCAAAAGCACACAGCTGAGCAAATCCAGCTTCTTCATGTGGGAGGGAGCCGGTGCCAGCCCCGCAGCCTGGTGGCACCGAGCACACGGGATGCACTGGGTGCTGCAGGGGTGGGAAGAGTCAGGCCCAAGGAACTGGAGCGGAGTCATCGCTCCCGGGGTAAATACGCAGGCAGTTCTGCAGCTGACCTGGTAGCAGCGCCAGTGAAGCTAAATCAGGTCTGCTTGCCTGGCCCGACATGAATGTGGTCATATTTCTAAGAAATCCGAGTAGCTGGATCCTCAGAAATGCTCAAAACACCCATAATTTAAACATGTTAGAGCTGGAGGATGCTTGTCCATGCGCTAGTGAGAAAAGGAGCAAGCCAAAGTGAGTTCAGCACCAATTTTTATAAACTAGACTGGAAAATGTTTTAAGACAACTCAGGAACATGCTTTACTGCTGCTTTGCATGAAGATAAAATTTGCAAGATGCTGAATACAGCAAGGGTCCTGCATTTTTGCCCTGTTTTCTGGGATTTTGAAAGGGCGGGTTTGCTCCCTGGGCCAGGCAGGGCAGAGGCTCATTTCCTGCTGCATGAACCACAGCTGCAAAGGGGCTTTGGAGAACGAGAAGGTTGCATCAGAGCCAATTTCGGGAGAACAGAGAGGAGGGAGAAGACAAAAAGGAAAGCAAGCAAGCAGAATAAATCCGAATGTAACAAAATTATAGTCTGTATTGAAAACTCAACATTTGGAATCGATTTTTTCCATCAGACTAAAGGCCAAGACTTTCGCTGTTGAAATATTGGTCTGTTTTTAAACTTGTGCTAAATGTCATATCTAGACAAGCTGCAGGTGAAACACCAGGAAGAAAGAACTGATGCCATCCGAAAACATTTTACTGTCAAGTTTAATGTGATGCTCTTGCTTTGCTTGCTTTGTTTTCTTGTTTCCTGCCGTGTACGTGGTGCAGGTTTCCTACGTTCCATCAGGTGGCTCAGGTTCCCTTAATTTTCTGGCTGCCTCCCATTCCTATCTCCCCCTCCCTTCTCTTTTAGGGAGCAAAAGCCCGTCTCCCTTGTGGCATAACATTAGCACCAAAGTTTCAGCTTAATTATGTATGCAGGGGAGAAGAGTTTTATTTGCATCCTGTAAATGTGCATGAAGCTGGAAACAAACAAAGCTGCAGCACCTTTATGAAAACGTCTTGCCTGTGATCAGAGCTCCTTCTGCTCCGTTTTAGCATGGGCTTTCAATTGTTTCACTCTAGTTCTCCTTTCTCCATTGTCTTTCTTCAGAGCACTATTGCTTTCCTATCTGGCATTTTCCTCACTGTCCCCAAGCAACCTCTTTTACTTGCTCTCTCCTACAATAACCCCATTCCTCATTATTGTTTCCATTCCCTTTTTTTGTTCTTTCACTTGATCAAGGCCTGGGGGCCCCAGCTCGGTGCTGGGGGCTCCACGTTCAGCCTCAGCACTCAGCCGACACCTCGGAGCTGGAGCGCTGTCCCCTGCGCGTCGGCTCGCGCTGGGTGCCATCGCAGGAGAGGCTCGCCATGCTCTCCGACGAGCATTGTATATCTGCTTTGCAGGAGCAGACGTAATCTATCAAAGCAGCAATGAATCAGGTCTTTGATGCAAATAAGAAGCAGCCACATGGCACAAAGCATTTGGGAGCACTTCAGGCTAAAAAGGAAAAAAAAAAAAGAAAAAACAGAAAAAGAAAAAGATGCAGCTGTGAAGAATACAAATATTGGCTCCTCAAGGAACCCTCCATATTGTATCCATTATTACAATCTACTTATTTGTTCAGGGCTAATGCTCTCCATTTTGAGATTGTCATGGATCTGCTTTCCCATCCTCAGGGAAGGTCTATGTGGCATTCGTCTGCAGGAGGTGGCTGCAGAAGAAGCCCTTCTCCCCTTGTCTGGCTGGCAGAGCTGATAGCTGTGTGAGAGAACCTGCTATTAAAATGAATAAGGACCCTTTTCTGCATGAGAAAGAAGAAAAAAAATTGGCTTGTTCCCACCTTTCCCATCTTCTCTTGCTATGAAAAAAATCTGAGCTGCCTTTCTCGCAGCAGCTATTGTGAGTGCCTTGTAATGGAGCCTGCTGGAGGTGTGGACTGTTATAGCCCTCATGAAAGCTTCTCTGCAGAAATGTGAAGCGCTGGCTTTGCTGAGTTCCCTGTACATTTGGTGTTCTGGCAAGGGCTGCCCACGTGGCTCTGCAGCCTGCGAGCAAGGCCCCGAGCAGCTGAGAACTGAGGTTATCTCCTGCAGCCCAATGTGGGTCTGTCGCTGAGATGCCAGCCGAGAGCTTTCCCATCATCTATGGGAAAGGCAGAAGAGAGAAGGCGAAGCTCGAAGCTGCGGCCGTGCACGGAGTCACTGCGGTGCTCAGCGTGCTCGGCCCCAGGTCCGCTCCGTGGATTCAGGAGAAACATTTCAACCTTTGTGTCCTGCCTGAGGAACGAGCCACCTGAACAATGCTTTGGCAAAATAAAGGGATTGTTAAGGAGCAGTGTGAGGGAGCCAGCGAGGATGGACGGGGCTGGGAGCAGCCTGGAGCCCCGGCGTGTCACCACCTCATGTCCCCGTTCGCACGCTGGGCACAGCGGTTGCTCCCTGCTGACAGGGAAGTGACCGGCCTGGCCCGTTAGAGGTTACTCTTTTCTTGTGATACTGGGGGCGAGATAAACCCCAGCGGCAGCAGAGGACGGTTTTCTGTTAGTGTGGTAAGAGAGGGGCCGATAAGCTGCCAGGAGCTGTGCCAGACCCGCTGCGGCAGAGGCACCGACCCGCCGAAGGGCTGCGGGTGAGCAGCGCAGCCAGGGCCTGGGGCAGCGTCATGGCACTGCCCGAGCTACCGCAGCACCAGCAGCAAGAAGTGCCCAGTGGCCTTCTTGTATAGGATCACAGCATGGCTTGGGCTGGAAGGGAGCTCAGAGCCCACCCAGAGCCACCTCCCGCCAGCCCAGGCTGCCCAAATCCCATCCTTGGCCTAGGGCGCTGCCAGGGATGGGGCATCTACAGCTCCTCTGGGCAGCCTGATCCAGTGCCTCACTGCCCTCATAATGAAGAATTTCCTCCTTATATCCAATCTAAACCCACCCTCTTTTAGTTTAAAACCATTGCCTCTTGATTCTCCCCCCATCTTTCTTATCAGACTCTTTTAAATACTGAGGGGCCACGGTGAGGTCTCCCCCAAGACTTCTCCAGGCTGAACATCCCCAGCTCTCCCAGCCTTTTCTCATAGCAGAGCTGCTCCAGCCCTTCGATCATCCTCCTCTGGACCCATGCTAACAGGGTTCAAACCGTTGCTTGTGTTTTTCCTAATTTCAAACGAGCGTAAGCCTCTGAAAATGAAATATATGTACCTGTGGCTAACCTGGTATGGCAGGCACCCAAGGAAGGCCACCTGAATCAGAATCCCAACTCCTACCCCAGCCTGAACACATCCTCAGCACCTATTCCAGCCACCTGGCAAACAACAAAAGCACAGAGTGCACATCTGGGACAAATACAGGGCTCTTGTTCTGCACAGGGTTGGCGGGCAGGAGCTGTGACGAAGCATGCTGCCCTGTTGTGTCTCTGGGAGGAGAAAGCAGCTTTTTGGCATTGCTGCCTGTTATTCATGTGCCGTGTAGCTGCCTTTTCAGCACCCTCCTCGGATAAGCAGGCTTGTATTTATAGAGTTCTGTAGCAAAAACAATCATAAAAGCCACGATTATTTAAATATAGATCCCTTCATCCAGGCAGAACCTAAGCTGTGTTTATGCAAGCCGGGACTGTAAAGGCAGCGCTGTTCTGGAGAGTTTCCACACAGAAATAAAGAAGAGCTATCAAAGTTTAACATAAACTAAAAAGAAACAAGCAAATCCCCCAATTTACAATTTTCTCAAGCAGCCCCAAATCTCCTCCCTCTCCCAGCAAGCCCAGGGGCTGTGGTTTGTATTGACATGAGCTTTGCAATTGGGATTAGAGCCCGGGTAACCTGCACAGATCTCAACTTCCAGGGAAACCAGGGGTTGAAGCATTTCTGTGCCTCTTGCATAATCAAATTAAATTTGGGATCAAAACTTCAGCCGTTGGGCTTCTCTGGTCTGAGTGCTTGATTAATTCTCAACTTTAGCTTTTTATTATCAGAGTTCTTGTTTTTTGGGGGGTGGCGTGGAGGAGGGGCTGAGCAGCTTCCCCTGTTTGCTGCCCGAGGAGTGCTGCAGTTAGACAAAGCAAGAGAGATACGTGCACCAGACCCAGGAGGCTCCTTGCACACAGCCTGGCCACAGCTATGATGTTTTGCTCCTTGACGTCTGCCTTGGTGCAGGAGAGTTGTTACAGAGAAGCTTTTCCCAGCCTTGATGCCTAATATCTTACATTTCTATGATTTTTCCCTTGTAAAGATGTTAACTCTCAAAACTCTCTCTAAGAGTCACTTCACCAACAAAACGTGGCCTGCACGAGCATGAAGTGTAACTGGCATGTGTCACTACAGCGCAGCTCATTGTTTTAGAGGAGCATCCAGTAGCAACACACAGCAGAAAACCAAAATATGTAACAAGCTGCAGGTCCGGCCGCTGTGGCAGGGGCCACAAGACCAGGCACCTCTTGCTGGAAGCTGCAGAAGGCGCTGAGGCCAGTGCCTTTACATTTATGTCAGCTCAGTGTAACACTGAAAGTGTGCAAGGAGCAGGGGTTATTTCATCAGAAAGACTTCCCACCACAGGAGAGTTACTGTACTTAGAAATATGATTTGGAAGGGTGCTATCGCTGAGCCATCAGAGCCACTTTCTGTTGCTGCTCCTTCCCCTGCCCAATGCTGACCCACTACAATTTCCTCTGCCACGGACAGAGATAACCCAAAAACCCTGGGGCATTTGCTGGACCTTGGAAACCCCCCAGCTCACAGAGTTTCATTTTAGCTTTAACTGCATTGACATCAAACCCTCACTCAGCGAGATCAGCTTGGTATTAGCAGTGCAATTCAGATCTGAAGAGGTTCCAGGTAGGCTAGCAGATGAAAGTCCCCAGGACCTCAGGATGTGCAGAAGTCCCTCAGGGCCTTGGCAGCCATCCTGCAGTGCCTCTGCTTTATTAGTTCACGTCCCTGAGGTCTGTTTTTCCTACCACAGGATATGATTAACCCTGAGAGGAGTCATCGTGCTGCACCCGAAGCAGAAAACCACCCGAATTCAGGGCAAGGCTGCTGCCCCCTCCAATCCTGCACAGTGCAGGTGAGCGCAGGCAGACTTCGTGCATGGATTGTGATGCTTCTTCATGGCAGGTCGGGGCCAGCTCTAAAAAACAGGACCCACCGTCCTCCCACAGGCAGCAGCTCTGCCCTGCCAACCCCTCTGGGATGCTCAGAGGCTCGTGGCTCTCCTTGGCCAAGGCAGGGCAGCTGGGGAGCACCAGCTCTCCTGAACAGGCAAGGATGCTGCTGACACAGCCAGGAGTTGCAGGAATACGTGTTCCACCTGAGAAAGGGGAGAGGAGGAACGTGAACCTGCTTGGGAGGCCCAGGAACCCCTGACATAGTAAGTCGGGGTGGTGAAGGACATGGAGGTGGCAGGAGGTGCTGCTGACAGCAGGCAGAGGCACAAGGCCAATTACGGAGAGCTTTCCATTCCATTTTTCTTGAAAAATGATGGTAAAAGGGCTGTAACATTTCTCAGCCCTCACTCACGTAAGCAGTAAGTGCTCACCATTCCAGAGGCTTCCTGTTGTGAGTAACGTGGAGAGAGAAAAGGTCAGAAAACAGGGGCTGTCTCATCTGAGAGTTACTCAGAAAGGAAATAGAAACCCAGGCTGACTCCTGGGATATATGCAATTCTTGCATGAGGCATACTATTAAACTGGCTGAGATTAAATACAAGAGCAAGTAGCAAGAATTGATCCTGGTCCCTTTCCAGGCATGGTGCCAGGCCCAGGCACCCCGTCAGGAGACCCCTGCTGACCGAGGAGCCACTTCTTGGCATTTCCAAGGGGCTGCTGCCACATCTGGTCTGGTCTGCTGAAACTCAAGCATGTCTGCGTGCCGTACCACCTGTCCTCCTCATCCTGAACCCAGGGACAAGAGCGTAAGATGGCTCTCAGCGCATTTCCATGCGTGCTGGCAGGATCTGGCCCTGGCCAGGAGATGCCAAGTGGATCTGCGGGGTCTTCTTCCCCGTGCAGGCAGAGCCAGGTGAGCGGACCCAGGCCCTGTGCTCACATTTTGCACTAACTGCTGGTCAGTGCAAACAGAATGAGCCGCTTGCGGCACACACAGCGTTGCTAGACAAAATATGCTGCCTTGCACCAAGAACCATCTCCAAACTCTGTGCCCTTTGCTCTCAATCTCACAAGGCTTTATCTGGACAGCTGTGTGGAGCCGTCTTGAGGTTAAAGGTGTTTAGGCCAAAAACCCATGCGGAGCATCACAGAGATGTGCTCTACACAAATGAAAGAGATTCCAGTGGGCTAAACCGAAAACAAGCTCTGTTTAGTCTTCAGCATCCCTCGCAGGGACACGCAACAGCATTCCTGGAAGGAGAGTTTTCATTAATGATCAAAAGAGGGTATTTTTGCTACCTCCTTCCCTCCTCCCCCCTCCAAATCTGGTGAATATCCATCTGGAATATATTTATTAAACTAACACCGGGTCCTTGCTCTGCTCTGAGAGCAGCCTTGCTTTCTCTGAAGCGTAAGAAGCTGCATTGACAGGAAAGAAACGGGCACATTTCCCCCTCCAGTAATGTTTGCAAATACTCGGCATATTTATTTGTGCATGTGGCCACTCGCAGGGCCAAAATTAATGGTTTCAGAGAACTGAAGCTCAGTTCCCAAAGTTGCTGGTTCATGTGCCAGGGTGCAGCACACCGAGCTGCCCATCCCCTAGGTTTGCTTTCTGCACTGTTTTTAAGAAATGTGTAAGAAAACGGTGTGATCACTTTATTCCAAGTGCACTCCTAGCAAAATTGCTTACTCTAATGGCATTCTAAAGCCTGATGTACTTTCCTTCATTTTTCCTGCTGTTTTTTTTCCTAGCAATCAGATCATACCCTCCGTTGCCACAAGTGGAGGATAAAGAGCCCAGTGTTCTCCCTCCGGCCGCATGGAAGAAGTCCCTCTGCTAATGTCAGACTGCAGTGGATCCAGGGAAAATGTTGAATTGGGATCCAGCACAAGCATTAGCTCCTGCACGCGGACCTGTGCCTGCAGCCCCCCGCCGCGCGGCCCCCGGGCACAACTGTGTCACGCAGAGCAGGAAACGTCTCCTCATTGCAAGGGCTTGGAGCTTACTGCTTGTTAAACTGAGGGCTTACTTGCCTCTCACATTCTGCGAGCGTTTTATCTGAAGGCACTTCATGAAGGCAGAGTAAGGGTGGTTGCATCCTGTGAATGTTTCTGGATTTCCCAGCGTGTGGCACTGGAATTTGGCCCTATGGCAGGCAAAAACGGGATGGAGTTAAAACACCCAAATGACAACTTGTTATAGGGTCAGACAAGGAAATATCCTTATGGAATGAAAGGAATAAAAGACCTCAGAAGGCTTGTAAACAAGATGGAAGTGCCACTGAGTATTACAAATTTCAAATCTGCTGTAATGTATGTCCCATGCAGCACCCCGTGGCTCTCACGGCAGCTCGGAGGTGGCGGCGGTGAGGAGGAACACAGAACCATCAAGGCCAGGATTTACTGGAAACTGAGATTTGTAGTGCTTTCTTGGAAACAGAAAGATCACGTTGTTTTTGCAAACAGAAATCTAGTCTGTGGTTAGCTTCTGGCAGCAGGTGGCTGCTTTGGACCCTCTCTGAAAATGAGCACAAATAAAAACACACGTTAGGCCCCTTCGAAGACAAAACAGCACCCATATGGTTCTCTTGGCTTGAACAGAAATTCATCCTGAAAGCTGTGCTCTAGGAGGTAAATGTTTCTCATTGTTTCTCTTTTCTCATGTTATTATTTACTGGGAAAGGGAAGCACCCATTCACCCCATGGTGAAAAAGGCCGGAGCCCCCTATTTTTCAAAAAGAGCCTACACCACCACCATTATATTCTTGTATATATGCTCTGTGTGCTGAAACTGAAAGGGGAATAAGGTGTCTGTCTCCTTCCTCCCAGCCTCAGCCCTTGTGTATGCTCACACCTGCAGGTTGTATGTACTGTTATACAGAACAGGCTGCAGCTGAGAGCTGCCTTTTAAAATATATATGTATTATATATATATACATGCATTTTTGCTTCTTTTTTCCTTCCACAAATAGGTAACTCTTTGCCCCAGCAAGTGCTGTTGGGAGGGGAGCGAGCACCGTCTGCCTTGAAGCACCGTCTGTTTCTGCACGGTGAGGCAGCACGCTCCGAGCGCTGCTCAGGAGATGCTCCTCACAGGCACAGGCACCCAGCAGTAAGAAAAGTGGGTCAAAGCACCTAATTATTATTTTTTAACCGTTAGTACACTTTTAATCTCTTCCTTCTTTAGGGTACAGAGTGCAGTGACCGCACTGTCTGAGCCCCATGTGTAATTTAAATGCACACACTTTATCTGAGTGGCTTGACGTAAGCTGGCTGAAACCAGAGGCGTGGAGCAGACATTTCCACCAATGCAGGTGTTTCCAGCAGTGGTTATCACTGCTAAATCGGCCTAACCCTATGTCCTGGTCTTTGCATTAAGGGTCTCTGCACCTCTCTTCCCTCCATGTCCCTGAGCCTGAGAAATACGATTATTTCTCTGACCAGTTAAGCTACACCTCTACATATGATGATGCTTAAGCAAATAATTCAGGGGAATTTAAACTGAGAGGCTGATGCTTCAGTTTCCCCCAACTTTTAAACCTAAACTCCTGAAGGAGGCTGTTTGGAATGAGAGTCTCAGTTTGCTTCAAAAAACAAACAAACAAACAAAAAAAAAACACACAAAAAACATAATAAAATAAAAAAAAGCATATCCCAAGCTGCAGTGGTTGCAGAGTGGAGCCCAAAGATGTTACCTGCTTGCACCCTACAGGCACAGGCACAGAACAGCAAACAAAAAGCGAGCCAAAACAGTATTAGGGCAGCTGGGATTTGGAAGGCTTGAGCCAAGGTTTCTGAGTGCTTGGGGCTGGCAACGTGTCCCCAGCAAGTCGCAACCAGAAATGACAAGGCAGCTGGCCGGGAGTCTGTACGATTCTCCAGTTCTTTTTCCGTTGTGGAGCAAACAGAAATGGTACAGCATGACGTGTACCAACACAGGCGCCTGATGCACCTGCTGAGCCTTGTGTTAGCTCGGGGATTACTGCTGTTTGCCAGATCAGCCACGGAAAGGTCAGTGCACCAGGGCAAGGCTGGACTGTTCCCTTTGCTAAGAGGTAGGCAAGGGCAATTAACTGCCAAATGCCAAGGTTGGAGTGCCCACACCACGGGGACCGGTGGCCATGAAGGGACTTGGCACCATGTGGCTCCACACTGCATGGTTGCAAAATGCTCCCATCTCTGCGCTAAAGGCAGTTATTTCTCCTCCCGCAGGCAACGTCCAACCCCGAGCCTGCCCTGGCCTGCATCCCTCCAGGAAGCTAAGGAAAAACAGGACGGAGTGGAGAAGGAAAACCCCAGGAATATTCAATAAAATGTGGAATGGGTGGGAATGGGGGAACTGAACATGGTTAACACCTGAGGAAAACAGGAACAGAGGCAGCCTTACAGGTGAGGAGCTGGCTTGTGTGTCAGAGCCAAAGAGAAACCGCATGAGGCAACAGGCAGTAGCTCCAGGGATGACGAAGCACTAGGTGACACTATTGCACCACGAATTGCAGCATATGCAACAGAAAAAAAGTCCAGTTTCAAGCAAGAAGCTCACCACCGCACTTTCCCTTCACAGGCATTTCTGACCTGGACGCCGGACTGGGATGGCTCAGCTCCAGCCACTCTTCCCAGTTCCACCTCTGGTGCCTGTGCCATGGGCAGCAGAGGACGGCGGCCGCGCATCTCTCCCAGAGCAAAGCACACTTTCTGGGTGCTGTCAGCAAGGCTCCCCCTTTAATGGGACAAGCTGGCAGAGCCTGCACATATGTTGGGAAATGCTAAATCAAAAGCTTCCTTCTCAGCAGGCTTTTCTGCACAGGAACCAGCGAGAGAAACGTGCCAGGCTCCCAGCTACACCATCTCTTCCCTCCAGCGGTTCCCGCGCCCTGACGGCTGGGGCCACGAGCCCCCAGCTTCTCAGCAGGCTCCAGGCACTGCTCCACCAGCTTCTGTGCTGCTACGGTTTTATTACATCATTGCAAATGATTATTGTGGGAATATTGCTCTCCAGTGCTGTGAACAGATAGAAACCTTCTGTAGTGAAGGCTTTGCATGCAGAGGGTTTAAAACAAGACACGGAAAACAGAAGTTCTTCAAGTTTAACTTGCAATGTTTCCACTTAATTTTCAGCAGTCCTCTTTAAAATACAGTCTTTCCTATTATACAAAAAAAAACAGTCATTTCTCTGGCCATGCCCATTGTCTCATAAAAAAATAAAAACAACAACAAAAAGACCTCTGGCATAATAAAAATGCTTTGCAACATATATATATATATAGCTTTACTGTACACAATATTTTAAAATTGGCGAAGGTACATCTTATTTCTACATATTCTGAAACTCAGTTTATCACGGTGATTTCTGTTCACAGTTGCACAGTGCCTTCAGTGGTTTGGGACCCAGCTGTCGTGCTCGGTGCTGCCCATAAAACAGCAGCGTCTGCCGAGGCGGGTCTGCCCCCGCAGTCTGTGGTTCCATCAGCGCACCGGGAGCTGTGCCCGCCGGTGGGGCTCGGGGGAGCTGTGGCTCCTCCACGCGAACAGTTCCATGTTTTGTATAGATCTTCAACATTTTCTGAATATGTTTCTGGTCTTGTTGAAACCTCCCATCCACAAATTGCTCTGTGGGTGAATTTTCTTTTTCAAATGCCTTTTGCGGACCCAGGGACATGACTGCAGTGTGCAGAGCAAACACTTACTCCTCTCTGTAGGTGTAATGGAAATCTCTGTCAAGCAGACCCCCCCTTCCCCATCCAAACCCTTCTGCTCACTCTTATTTTACAGTATTTCAACAATTTGCTTTATTTAAGACATCAAGTAGCTTCACAAATGCCACAACACCAAAACTTATTTCCTATTTGTTATGAGCCATGTTTTCCAGCTACAGAACTCTGGAAGGGTTAAGGCGCTATTTCTGTCCTCATGTATCACGCATCCTGGGCTGAACTTTGCTCCACTAAAAGAAAGGTAGAACTGCTTCATTAACAGTGGATTTACTGGAAAACCACAGGAATGTTTCCTTATGGACAGGATTTGGAAGTTTCTCTTTACAAATGAAACCGAGTCCTATCTGGTTTTTCATCGCGCCGTACTCAAACTGGCACCGTGTCAAGCCTCCTCTGGGCTGCTGACTGACACCCGGCACTCAGGCTCGTCATGTCCACGTCTCCTCAGATCCTTCCAAGTGCCTTGGCTTGCATCTCTTCTGCAAGGTGTCAGCAAGATGCGCACTCCCGAATAGGACCACCTTTCAGTCACATTTGGCTATTTTAAAATGTGATTTCTCTCATTTTTTTAACCTAGTCAATACTTCTGAAAGGCAAAAAATATAAAACAAAATAGTAATAGGCTGTTTTTAGGTAAAACTCCTGAAGAATTGGAGTGATAACCTGCATCCCGCAGCCATCACTTACAGGACCAGTCCCAGTGAGATAAATTTCAAAGGCGTGTTAGGCTACATAATTTTAAGGCTGCTCCCACAACGAACATTTTCCTAGGGATTCAGAGTATGCTCCCCACCAGACTGAGCCAAACGAGGTGCAGGGACACTGAAACGTGCTGCCTTGGCTGCCTTCACTGGAGCCACCCTTGCTTTGCAGAAACAGCCCCTGCTCAGCAGCAGCGAGGCACAGCCGAGACACAGGAGATGTGTCCAAGCTTAACATTACAGCCAATCCTGCCGAGGAGC
Organism: Oxyura jamaicensis; assembly: GCF_011077185.1. NCBI lineage: Eukaryota > Metazoa > Chordata > Aves > Anseriformes > Anatidae > Oxyura > Oxyura jamaicensis. The sequence continues at coordinate 1,611,827 of NC_048896.1, forward strand.
TTGGCCGCACGCCCCGCTGCTCGACCCCCTTGCAGATCTGCTGCAAACCAGAGCATGCCCAGGTTGCTACTTGTGCGGGTGGGCCTGCTGGGCTCACAGACCCAGGCACCCATCCTGCAAGCCTCACAAATGTACTTCGCTTCGAAACCCGAAGTCCAAAGCTGGGGCAGCTGGGAGCAGGGCAGGAATTATCTTGACCTCTGCTGTGTAAATAATTTAGCGTCTGTTTTAAGATTCAACGAAAACTCTGCCCTCCTCATGTGTCAGCAGCTCCCGTGTGCGGCGTCCAGCAAATGTGTTTACATTTCCCACTGACTCAGAGAATTAGCGCTCTCTGCAGACTTGTGAAACGAAGCGAATTCCCAAACACGATATGGGCTTTGAAGAGCGTGTTTACATGAACTTATCAGCGGATCAACAGTTTGCTGCTGCTGGCCGGTGCCTCCTCCATGTGAGGTGGCTGCGCGTGCCCAAGCAGCGGCGAAGGGGCCGTCAGCTCCACCGCACTGCAGCCGAACAGCATAAATCAGAGACTGTCCACCGTTATTACTACAAATGTAATTGTGAAGAAGGCCTGTGGGCCTTGCTCGTGTCTGCTGGAACAGTTTTGAGATCACCATTGCCCATCTGAGACCTTACCCGAAGGTGTCGCCCTTCTACGAAGTGGCCACGGAGGCGTTCCCATTTTCCCTTTGGCTTTCCCCGAAGGGTTCGTCATCCTTCTCTTTTATGGAGAACTTTTTCCTGAACGCTTGTGTGATGCTGGAGGAAGAAGCCTTCCTGAACGTGGTCAGCCTCTTCCGAAAGTTGCCCCCCGAGAAGAAGTAGAGGAGTGGGTCGAAGCAGCAGTTGGAGGCGGCCAAGGGGAGCGTCACCACCACCGACTTCTGGAGGTACACGGTGTCCTCGCAGCTGGCGCTCTTCAGCCGCAGCACGTGGAGGTGCACGGTCCGCAGGATGTGGTACGGGGTGAAGCTGACCAGGAAGGTGGCTGTCACGATGATGATCATCCAGATGGCCTTCCTGCGGTTGGCCTGGTTCTTCTTCAAGGAATTTTTCATTAGGGTCCTTATGATCATGGTGTAGCAGATGGTTATGACAATAAAGGGAAAAATGAAACCCAAAAACAGGGCAATAAAATCCAGGATCACAACCAGCTTTGTCTTCTGAGAGTCTTCTGGGGGTTCGAAGCACTTGGTCTTGTTGCCATGCTGGTACGTCCCATTTTGCAGAAAAGGAGCGCTTGTCAGGGTAACAAAAATCCAGATGCCGACGCACACAAATTTTGCCTTTTTCTCCGTGACCAAGTTGATGTTCTGGACTGGAAAAACGATGGCTATGCAGCGGAAGAAGCTCATGGCAGTCATGAAGAAAATGCTGCAGTACAGGTTGACGTACAAGGCGTAGGAACTGACCCTGCAGAGGAAGTCACTGAAGAACCAGTTCCCCTTGTGGACGTAGTAGACCACGCGCAGGGGCAGGGTGCACACGCAGAGGAAGTCGGACACGGCGAGGTTGAGCATGTACACCTGGAAGGCTGTCTTCTGCCGGTACGTCCTTATGAGGACGTACAGCACCACGCCGTTGCCGACGAAGCCCATGATGCTGATCATGGAGTACAACGTGGAGTACACGCGGTTTCGGAAGTCGTCAATGGAGTGATGGCACGACAAGTTGTCGAAGAGGGCGGTCATCTTTTCGGGGGGAGGCACTGGTTGGCTGGAGATGAATTTCAGGCCTACAGATGAAAAGAATCAGTTACTTATCATTGTATTAGAGTTGGTTGAATTACAGCTGGAGTCAGTTATGTTAGAGCAGCACACAAAAATAAAATATCATTATAGAACAGGAGAAAAAAACCTATCATCTCTCTCTTAAAGGACAGAACAGCTAGGAATGGATGTGGCTCTGCACAGACCAACGTCACACATTTAGTTACACATAATTATAATGATCCAGCACAACTGCTGCTCCACAGCTGGCATCTACAGCTGGTGGCATAAAGGTGAGGGTCACATTTTCATACGTCCTCAGTACTGGCTGCATCCTCCTTCCACCAAAATACCTGGAGGTTCCAGCTGCCTGCAAACTAAAGCAGCGGAAAAAGAGCAGAAAGGGCAACAAAGGTGGCCACGGCGCTCTCTGGTAAGAGATGCTTGTCAGCTCCCAAATTCTGCATTGCTCTCCTCTGCTCACAGGTAGCACTATTTTTAAAACTTGCTACGGTAATAAGTAAGTGTAGTTATTGGCTCTGGGAGAGACATCGCCTGTTATAACTGATGAACACAGAGGATCAGTGGCAGCCAGGACATGCCAGGGCTCACTGGTGCGCAGAGCAGGGGCCTGTGACAAGGCTCCTTGCTTCCGAAGGCAGGACAGCCTGCTTGGTCTGCAGACATCAGTACTCTTGGGTTTCATCCTGGGTTTGCTTTTGTACCTTGCTCCAACAGCCGTTAGCAGGAGTGGGGCTCCCCAGCACAGCTGACCCTATGGCCAGGGCTCTGTTTTCGAATGGCATCGGCCATTCTTTTGTGGAAATTTTACCATTTCCTTTAGATATTCACTTGGGCGCAGTGAGACAGAATGCTCTTAACTTGGGGTGTCTGAAAGTACAGCAAGAGGGAGCAAGAGGTGTTTTACCCCTGCATCATTTTCCCATTCCTTTTCAATTTCTGCTGTCTCAGACACACAACCTCACTTTCAGCTGGAGACATCTAAAACCCCAGTGATGAGCACTGCGAGACACCTGCCGACCAAAATACTGTGACTTGAAGAAAACCAGTGATGAAGATGGCAGCCGGGACAAGATCGCTTACGAGAACCCACACTATGCCTGTACTCAAAACCGATTTTCAGCGGTACATGTTTTCATCCTTGAAAATAGCCAGGCAGCATTAGTGCAGATGGATGCCCTCAGCCTCTCCCCCTCTCCCTGGGATACACTGGGAATTCAGAACCACTCCGGGGTGCTCGAGGCTTTCAGCTTTCAGCCAGGTTTCAGCTATTTGGGAGATGATGCTCTTAAAACAATCCTCTGATTATCTGCAACATGCAAAACACATTAAAGCTCAAAAGATGCCAGTGAGCTTACAGAGATGGGAGCGGAGGCAAAATCTGGCACAAGAGAGCACACTTCTTCCCCTTGGTCTGTTCGTGGATGCTTATGCGGGCACAAGCAAGAGACCATGCAGCTGCACAAAGGTCTTTGGGCAGGAGAGGCAGCCAAGGCTCAGTGCAGCTCCCTCAGAAGTCACAGATCATTACACCTCATCATTCACAGTTCACCTTAGATTACATAAACGCAGTTTATCTGGCAGTGCTCATTGCAAAGGACCTGTTAACCCGAGTCTGCAGCCTCTCCTCCCGGGCTCTCACAGCCCAGTGTGGCGGTGGCAGGACTCAGAGCTCAGCCCAGACCTCTGCCATCCTCCCTCGCCTGGGAGGCTTGAGGCTCAGGTTATGACAAGAGCATCACTCCAATCATTTTTTAAAATCTCCAAGATAGGGCTGAAATTAAGTTTGTGGTAACATTTGTGTAATTTTAACCAATTGCTTGGAAGTGGCAGGTACTTTATTCCCTGAAAAAAAGCTGCACGATCCCTGTTGCATGTTTTCATCTGCCAGGATCATCTGGACAGGTATTCAAGCTCTTACTGCCACTACCCTTACCCTGCTTTAATGCCCAGCAGGCAGACCCACCGAGCAAAACCCTGCTGTGCTGTGCACTGCAGGAACACATTAGCCTCAATTAGCTCATGAAAACCCTTATAGATAAAATCTCTGCGCTTACTGAGGCATCACATATCAGTTCTTTCTCAGACATAGAAAACTATTCAAGATATTTGAGATTAAGAGGCTGGGATGATCTCTTTTGCACTTTACAGGTTTTTCATATGACAGCATCTCCATGCAGTTAAGATTATTATGAAGAATGAGCAGAAACTGGGACAAAGCAGGCTGTGTGGACAACCCAATGGATAAGCTGAGCCGTTTCCCATCCCTGCAAGTGTCACAGAAAGCTCAGAGAAGGGGGAGAGCCCTGCTAAGAAATGCAGAAGAGCACTGGGGGGTCCGGGCATAGAGGGACCTGGGTCTCCCCACAACACCTTTAGGGTCAGGTCCCCCCTGCCTGCCGGGACAGCACCGGTGCTGATACCTGCAAAAGTTTGGGCTGGCAGCAGCTGCCCCTGGGGCTGCCGGCACAGCCCTGCTGTCTGAGAGATAATCAGGAGATCCAAGCCATCATCTGCTCTGTCTTATATAATTTCCGTGCCACATTTGTGATCACTTCTTCGGTGGTGCCGAGTAGCTTTATGAACTTTTACTTCCTCCGGGGACTGAACTCGTCTCGCAGAAGCTGTTAAAGGCATCTGCAGAAAGCGAGCAGCCATGCGAGGCCAGCTGAGCCCTGCTGCGGATCGCATTCCTGAACACAATTTGAATGTCTTCAGAACCAGACTTAAAATTAATGATTACAACACCGCTGTGGACAGCTAGAGGACAGCTCCCCACCCAGAAGTACACCGAAATCCAAGCAGCACCCCCGGCTGAGCCTTCGGGTCAGCATCACGCGGAGAAGCCAAATACCCTTTCACCACTTTTGTACTTACACACACCCCCGCTGCTATCGGGCATGCACAGAGCCGAGGGGCTGCAGCAACCCAACGAGCGACCCCCCCCCCCCAAAAAAACGACCCCAGCCCCGCACGGGGGGCACCTCCCACAGCAGCCCCCCGCCCCCTGCCGCCCGCATCCCACCCCACCGGCCCTTGCTCCCCCTCCCCGGTTTAGCTCCGGTGCAGGCAGCCCCCCGGAGCCCCTGGCCCGGCGGAGCCCCCCAGCCCCGCTCACCGCTGCCCGGCTCCGCTCGGCTCCGCGCCGCCCTGCCCTGCCCAGCGGCCGCCCTTCAAGCGGGGCGAGCCCGGCCCCGGCCCCCCCGCCCCGGGGAGGAGCCGGCCCCGCTCCCCGCCGCCCCCCACCTCCCCCGGGCCCAAGAAGGGCTCCGAAACCCATCTGGGACCGGGAGGGTGGTTTTCTTCCTCGCGATCCCAAAGGTCCGCTGGTATTAATGTCACCGGTTTAGCAGGGAGCTGCAGCTTCTCGTGGGAAACATTCGGTAAATTACTTCCCCGGAATTAAGGATTCACTTCAAAAGCCACAGGCGTAAAAAAACTGACATAGACCAAGCAGTCCCACAAAAGCTGCCCCCTGCTCTCAGAAATCGCATCCCTCCAGGTCCTCCTGATCCTGTGGCACCTCTTTGGGGTCACACAAGGGGAACCCCTCCCTGCCTGTGTGTCCCCTCTCTGGGGTCCCCAGGACGGCTCCTGCCCTTTCCTGCTCAAAGGGCTTCCCACACTAATTTAGCCATGCTCGGTGTGGGAAGGAAATATTCCTGCTGTAGGGCTTGCTGAGAGCCTGGCATGGGTGGCATTTGGGCACAGCATAATGGGATGGGGAGGATGGGGAGGAAGATGAGCAGGGGCTGAGCAGGGACTTGCACCCCCCGCTGTCCCCACGCGTGGGTCAGCGCCAGCCCCTGCTGTTCCCACGCTGAAGCTCATTGCCAGCACTGCTCCCAGCTTTCTGCCAGCTCCTTGCCTCTTGCGAGCTGCAGGCTGCTACGGCGAGTTTCGGTTTTGTACTTGTGTTTAAGTGCCACGACACTCACTGCACGCTGCTATTCACCATGCTCGTATTCTCTGTTCTTTGCTGTTGTACTTCAGGTCCCAGAAGCAGAAGCTTGCAGATGGGCTGATGGCAAAGGCAAAGCCCTCGTCCACCTGGCGCTGGAATTCGAGGCCCGTCCCTGCCGGGACACTGTGCGGCACCAAGCCCTGCAGCTGTGCCCACTTCCCCCAGCTGCGATGCCACGTCTCCTTCCCATTCTTCTGCTTGTATCTCTTCCACCCTGACATGTCCCAGAAGGATTTCCTGCTGTTGAATCAGAGATTTGCATGTTTGTTGTGGCTCCTTGGCACCTCTGGCTGGGCACGCCCAGGACAGGCCAGGACACCGCGGGAAGGCACTCCTCGTCCGCACCACACCGAGGGGATGAGCAGGAGGCTCACCTTGCAGCTGCCTCCCCCAGAGCCTTCCCTGCCTTCCTCGGGCACTGAAAGCCTGCCCGTCCTGCAAGAGCCACTTGGCAGCATTAGAAGCAGCCAAACCACGGGACCAGGAGATAATTCAGGTTGGAGGGGATCCTGGGAGGTCTCCAGCCCAACTTTCTGCTCCAGCCATGTCAGGCCAGCTTGCTCAGGGCTGTGTCCCACCTGGTCCTGGACACGTCCGAGGACGGAGGTCCCAGAGCCTCCAAGGCGAGGTGACCCATTGCCTGCCGTCTCCTGCTGTGAGGCCACTTCTGTAGCTTGGTCTGGTTGTGGTGCATATTTTGGTATTACTCCGCTCTGCCATTCCTTCTGCTTTTCTTGCTACTTCTTTTTGCTATTCCTTCTGCTTTTTACTACTCAGTTTTTTTTTTTCTTTTTTTTTTTTTTTTTTTTCTCTTTGCTCTCCTTTTCTTTTTTTGTCCCTTCCTTTCAAGAACTGGAACGCTGGAGACAGAGAGGAGGGAAGAGGGTTGTAGGGCATTTTGGGAGAGGGTCAGCAAGGAAGGAGGGCGGCACTGCAGGAGTCAGGATGAACAAGGGTAGCTGTAACCTGTCATTTCACTGCTAACGTGGCATAAGGTGATTTCTTTGCTCTCCTTCACAGTCGATGGACATTTGATCCAGCTAAGTGACGATATGAATTCTGGCCTTGGAGCATTTCGGAGAGCCGAGTGATGTGGCAGGTGTTCCCAGCAGCCTTGGTGATGCTAAGTGCTCGCGTTTCCTCTAGAGTCAGCAGATCTCTGTGCAAGTGGCGGCTGCATCGGGGGAATCAGCTCTGTCAGTATTTCACCCAAAGGACTTGCCTAGATATGACAATTATGCCTGTGGGAAAGATTTTTACTGATATAACGATGACTATTAATTAACAACAACAGACATTTACACAATCCATCTTCACAGGGCTGTGGGATCAGGTGCGGCTGAGGGGTACGGGCTTTGTGCATCTGTCCTGTGAATATCCGGATAGGGGAGAAGCCCGGTCACACCTCGGGGTCAAGGTGAGCCAGCACTTAGCATGGACTATACCTGCCTCGTCCCCTCCTCCTGGACCCCGAATGCTCCCAGCCCTGGGCTGGCACCAGGCTCCTTCCCAGCATCGCAGTGAAGATGCTCAGCCCTTGATTGAATCACACAGAATCACAGAATCACAGAATTTCTAGGTTGGAAGAGACCTCAAGATCATCAAGTCCAACCTCTGACCTAACACTAACAGTCCCCACTAAACCATATCCCTAAGCTCTGCATCTAAACGTCTTTTAAAGACCTCCACGGATGGTGACTCCACCACTTCCCTGGGCAGCCCGTTCCAGTGTCTAACAACCCTTTCGGTAAAGAAGTTATTCTTTATTGACCTAAGTGTCACATCATAAATACTTTGCAGCCTGCTTGAAAAGCTCTTCAGCTTTGGAAACTGCTTTCACACTGGCTATTTAAGAAGGAGAAATCAGAGAGACACTATTTTGTGATAAAGCAGAAATCTTCTTAGTGGCTTCTTTCCTCTCCCGGGACTTCCCAAAAGCAGTGACTTCTCTTTGAATCTTGCACAGAGCCGGCAGTAAGCTCCACTCCGCTTTGGACTTATTTCTCCTGGGGACCATGTCTTACCGTGGTTAGACCCTATAGGATGTGACTCAGATTGTGAAGCTGTTGATAGTATCCTATTGCAAATATAGACTTTTTAAACCACCCATTCATAGAAAGAGGGCTGAGAATTGGCAAAGCTGGCCAAGACAATAGGATGACTTCAGCACTACCTCTAGATAACATTTTTATGGAATAATGCACTTGCTCCAAGATCCTCATGGGCTTCCCCGAGACAAATAAAATAAATCACAGCCAGCAATAGCCGCAAGGACAGCATTCAGAGAATCCCATCATTGTTAGCCCAAATATTTGGAGAATTGTGTTGCTGCTTCGCACACGCAAAGCTCTTCGCAGGAGGAGGCAGGGATGGGGATGACTGGCCGCTCGGAGGAATGGCAGGAGGGGAAGCCAGGGAAGAAGGCTATTTCTGCTTCATCGAAGACGACAGGGTTCACATGGTTTCCATTCAAAATGCAAACCAGAAGGCTTTGTCTGTGCCAAACGCCTCCGAGTCTCGCTGCCTTTGATGGCAGGTGACGGCATCTCACAGGTAGTGCCCCAAGCCCTTCGTGTGGTTAACCACCTCGACAAGGTGGGAAGTTAAAGGAGTCACAAAGACTCTTGGATGGCACGTTTGAAAAAGAGGCTTTCCTTTCTGATTGTTTGTTGGGTTTTGTGTCATTTTTTTTTTTAATGGTTCCAACATGTCAACCTGTAATAAATAAAATAGCCATGCTTTCAAGAGAAGCTGTCCCAACAGAGCCAATTGCTACTTCCTCTTCCTGTTTTGCACATGCAGCGAGTGAGTGCTTTAGTAGATGGGGGAGATAGTTTTCTCTGAGCAGTGTCTCCATCGTTCCACAAGTCACACAGCAGACATACCATTCAAGAAACGAGAACTATTCTGCGCTCATTTGTGAATGATGGTTTCATCAAAAGCAGCAGAACGTGTTTCCGCTGGCTTGTCAGGAGCTGCGAAATTTTAATTCTCCTGGCTTCACCAGAACTAATGCAAAATTTGAATTATACACAAATCTGCCCAAAATAATATTCTATCATTTATTTTTTTTCCCCTCCAGAATGGAGCAGACCTAAGGTGCACTTACTGTCCCATAGTGTGGAGCCGGGTGTCAGCGTCTCTGCAGGTCAGCAGTGGTTTAGGTTTTGTAGTCTGGGTTAGTGGAAGTCTGCCCAGGTAAATTTAATCAACATTTACTTTCAGACTGTCAGAAAGTTGTGCTTTGATTTGCTAGTTTTGTTTCAGGTAGGGATATTAGAGTTATTGCTTCTTAATCTTTTTTGTGTGTGTGTGTGTGTGAAAAAAATTATTTTAACATACAAACTTTTAAGAATAAAAGTGGTCTGCCAGAGATTTTTTTCTTATACTATTTCTCACCTGCAATGTTGAGGCAACATGAAGCATCTGATGTTCATTTTTCAATAGCAGAGTTTTCAGATTACATGAACTACCAGAATTGTTTGGCTCAGAAAGGTGAGAAAACAGACTGATCCCTGGGAAATTCAACTGTATGCTGGAAAACATATCTCATGGGGAAATTTTGCTTTACTCTTATTTTAGAAAGTAATCCAAAAAGCCAGAAATAGTATATGCAAGTTGGCTTACTCTTTTTGGAAAGGGAATGTTAAAAACATCATAAAAATATGTGAATTTTTGGCACCAAGAATATTTTTGGGCTTGCCTTGCTTGCAAATTTTGAAAACTATAAATCAAAGGGAAATTTATGAGCATTATTAAACCTTAACGTTGATAAGAGGCACTCCACACGTAATGAAAACTGTATTTATCTAGTACTTCTATTGATATGCACTGCTGTTACGTATTTGAAGATGGCCAGATAATTACCCATGACACACTACAAGTTGAGTCAATTACCGCAGAGTACCAGCAATCGTCTTCATCTATTCACATTTGAATAACATTTTAGGCCCCGCCACCTGGCTTCGATTTCGGTTGGCTTGCAGCAGAGGCTTTTCTTAGGAAAAATATCGACCGGTCCAAAACAATCTGCCTTTCAAAAGCCCACTCAAGGTCCAAGGGAATGGAGAAGCAGGCTGCAAGCTGTGCTGATGGTCAAACACACACCTCCGGGCCTGCTGATGGAAACGTGCAAAGGGGTTTGTCAACCGGGGAAGCTATCAGGGGAGCTAATGCCAACCCAAAGAGAAAACGACTGAAACAATCAACTTCAAATCAAGATATACGATGGCATTTAATGGAAACGTAGCAATAGACAAACGTTTTGTCTCTTCTAACAGCTAATGCGAGGATATGTGATTGCATTTTGAGAACTGAAGTCAACAGAAATTGAGACACCCAATGTGAGAAAGATGAGCACAGATAAACAGATATGCAAAGTAATTTTGTTAAAATCACCAGGGGAAACGATATTAGAAATTTCCGTTCTTTGAACGTTCAAGTGCTCAGACTTTTTTTCTTGTTTAAAAGGAAAAATTAAAGAGAAAAACCTCTGAAAAATGATGACATAGTTATGTAGGCTGTTTTGATCTGAGATTCAGATAAAGGGACCTATATTGCAGGAGTTAAATAAAAGATGGTCTTGCAGCTACTGGTGTCCACCTACAACATTTCTGTATTTCTGCTTCTAGAACAGATATTTGATTACTTATCATGGAAGATATCCCAGGGGAGTTTTATGGAATAGTAGCAGTTTGGGCCTTAATAGTTACCTCTTCTCATCTCCTGGATGTCACTGATGGAACTGGCTGAAAATAATTCACGTTCTTGGTCAGAGAGATGAGCTGCGCACCACACACCACCACACGGATCTGCTTTTACTCTGATTCGGTTCTTACCCACTGCTGCAGATCTTCCTGTATGTCTGCCTTATGCTCTCCTTGTGGATTTCATCTGACGGGGTCTCAGTCCCCTGGCAATGAGCCCTGCTCAGCCCTGCCACGAGCTCCTGGTGTGTGCCTTTCCCAGGCTGCGACCTGAGCCCCTCAGTTATACAACACGGTGCTCCTTGTGGTGTTCTTATTTCTTATCTGATGTGCTGAGAGGCCAGGGCTCTTTTTTTTTTTTTTTTTTAATTATTTAGTTAAACAAACAAACAAACAAAACCAAACCCTCACCAGAGAAGGATGTGACTCTTTCTGCCACAATTCAATGTTCTTTGTGCCTTGACACTGCAGGATTAAAATTTGGTTTAAAAGTTTTACTGAGTGAACTATCATGCAAGCCATATTTTTGTAGATTTCAAAGTCTCCCTAAAAAAGGAATTAAATGGACTGCAGAGGATCACACTTCCTTTTCTGATGCTCCCTGTTTGCTCAGCTCTGTGCATAACGAAGTCCCTGGTTAAGACTTGTTCTCCGCTTGTTCCAACTTAAAACCAGGCAATTTTACCATGGGGTAAAATGAGCCCCTGCCAATGGGCAGTCGCAGTTTTCATCAACACAAATTTGCTGTAGATTAGCTGAAAAGCAACGTGCATTTTGGTGCCCACCCACAATGAATAAATCTTACCGATCTCTTACATCGGTGCTGAGCAGGCACACGGTGCAGCAGTGGCGGGCTGCTACCACTCCGAGGGTGTGCTGGGAGTGCTCTGCGGGGCACAAGCACACGATGGTGGTGCGATGCAAGCCTTCATGGTAAATGGGAGTCACAGAAAGGAAAAAGGAAAAACACTTGAAATGATGCCTTTCAGCTGCAGGGCGTATCTAAAGCAAAAAAGTGGAGGCAACCACATTAAGCCCTGGCTGTTACATGCCTGGTCCTGGGACTGACAGCTGCAGCCTGAAAAAGTGCCCATCGAGGATCTTCTACACATTAATTTCACATCACGGACAGACTCCCTACCCAGACAGGCACTGTCAGACAGCTTCCCATTGACTGTAACATGACGCCCTGCTGTCCACAGGAGCACCGAGTAGCATCCTTCTTCCAAGCGAGCGTAAGCTCTGCACACATCCTCAACTCATCCTCTGCAGACCATGCAAGCAAAATGTCACGACCATGCCCAAACCACCAGGACTCTTCCTTGGCTTGGTCAGATTACCCATACTTTCGGAGTGGAGGACCTCAGCTCAGCCCATTAGATACCAAGTCACCTTGCCCCTGAGGTGAAATAGTGACAAACCTCCCATGGCTTTGCTGGTATAGACCAACATTATTTTTCATTCACCAACATTTTTACTATCTGGATATTTCCACTAATCACTGCATTCATACTGATCTAATCCCATTGTTAAAATGCTTAATCACAGGCTCGTGTCGATTTATGACTAATCATTTCTTGTCAAACCAGTGTTGAAATGTATTTCCAAAAACTACTTTTTTTTTTTTTTTAAAAATTATTATTATTTGTTGTAATCATCAATATTTTGAAATGCACTTTCAGCTTTTGCATTTTTGTATTCTTTCCCTGTGGTTGTACAGAATTAATGTATTTATCAATTGCAGTTCTGTTCACATTCAAAAATCATTGTCAGGACAAAGGACAGACAAAATCTTTGTGATTAGAAATTAAGAAGAGCTCCAAAAGCTGCCTTAATAACATCCAAGAACATCAGTAAAGTTAATGGGCTAATGAAGATGATTTTTAACAGATGACACTGGAGACAGCGAGCAGTGTATTAGCATGCTTCGCTGTATTTGATGCAATGAAGGACACACAGGAAACAAATCACTTCTATTGCTATGCTTGTCAAATTAAGTTTTGCAAGAAGTAACGCTCCTGGTTGCTTCTGACATGGGTGCAGGACTGGAGCAGCCAGCAGGACGTCTCTGTACAGACACAGGAGTAAAACCACAGTCCGTGCACGCTGCAGGCGGGCTGAGGATGCAACTTTACTGGGGGGTTGTTTCCTGACACCATCTCAGAGTTTACTCAGTCCTGGATTTACTTTGCCTTCAGTTTACAAGGCACAATATTTTGGCAAGTGCGGACTGTGAATACTGAAAAGCAATAAAAGCAGCTCTCAGAAATGCTGCTCTGGTTCTCGAGAATAAAGCTAGCTGCCTGAGTCAGAGCAAAACTATTGGAATCATTTTTCTCCCAGGATAATTCCCTCAAGTACACTGAAGAAGCAGCCCTGGGAAAAGAGATTTCTCCCTTAAAATTGGAGCTGGCAAACTTCACCCACCAGATTCAGCTAAGCACAGACACGTGTTATATGTATTCATGGTCTCTATCTAAATTCTGGAGAACTGAAACTCACCTGGGACCTCTATCAAGAAGTTACTGAAATGTTTACTCTCAAGTAACCACTTTTTTTTTTTTTTTTTAAATTTGTTATTATTTCCAGTCCTAACCTGAAACATCACTTCCAATAATTATTCCCTCTTAGTGCTCTTAGTGGTGTTAATTATCGCTGAGTGTTGCCCGTTTCCCTTTTCTTTCCCTTGCCTGGGCATTTCTAAGTCACATTGCAAACCTCTGGCTGCTGGGGTCAATGAGTTGTGGCAGTATCAAACACCTCTGGTTTGCTCTAAATGCCTTCAGCTGTTTAATTGCTTTTAAGAGTGTGGTCCAACATCTTGGCTCTTTAAGGCATTGCCTCAGGCTCTCACTACTTTTCTGCTTGTTGCTTGCATCCCTCCCCCTGCATTCCCTGAGAAGGCCCAAGGCTGTGCCCACAGTCGGGCTGCCCCGCAGTCACCCACGTTTACAGCAGAGGATTGTTGCCTTCCTGTTTACCAGCACGTTCACATCATTCGGGCCATCTCCTGCTCACGTCAGGCTGATTTACAGCCCACAGCCACCCATTCCCGGAGCCCCGCTCTTGCATGCCAAGGCGACCGCAGCGTCTCTTCAGCTCGCAGTCTGAGGCGCTCATCTGCCCGATCTCCCGGGGTGGGGAGGAAAAGCATCGCTGATGGGTGACCTGCTGTCTCTGGAGCACCAGCAGGTATCAGTGGAGATTCGGCTTGTGCAAAACTAGGATGCCCTGATGTCAGGATCGATGACTGAAGGGATTTTTGCAACCCTTGCTACCCGCAGGTAGACACTGGTGTAGTTCATGCTTACCTCTGTGGCTGCATCAAAACCATATTGGTTGGCTTTGTGGGGTCAGGCTGAGGAACGATTTCTGAGCTGCCAAGGTTTGTGTGTTAGCCCCAACACCAGCCTCTCCTTGAGAGAGCTCAGACTTCTGAGACAACTGTCCACACATATCTGAGATTTCTGGCTGGCTTTTTCCCCCCAAAGATCATCCTACATCATGAAAATTGCCTTTTTTAGGCATTCTGAGTGTTGCAAGATAAATCTGCTATGCTTCTTTTTAATTTATATTCTGAGACTGACAAGAAATCACTATTAAAGGGCATTTGTTCAGATACTTGTTCTTAATATGGGTTACAAAGGAACTGGAGGACTTCCTTCTATCAAGCCGCCTTTTCAGCTCTTCTTCCAGGGCCTTTCCCAATGTGCACCATCATGTTTCAGACGAATGCAACTCAAGCGGACTTACCACGCACTTTGTACATGCCAGTCCTCCCTGAAGGGCAGCAGAACCAAGGGAAATAACGCAGACGTGAACTTCCGCAGAAATTGAAGCCTTTTGTGCCTGCCCAGTGCTAAACTTATAACCAATTTCTGTACTGTCACATTCAGGTTCCTCCACTGCCTTCAAAGTCAGATTTCTGCTTCTCATTCTTGCCTCTAAAGTCCTTTATAGGAACAGAATAAAGAGTATCAAGCCAGAATTTTCCACATCCCAGATTTTCACTGCAAGAACCACGAGCACTGGGTTTGGCTGGAGTCTTGGCCTGATCCATTATTTATTTAGCTGTACTCACGTGTTATTTCTATGCTGTGCATGTTTTCCTTCACAGTTTTCCCACAATGTTTTTTTCCTTTTAGTCACTACAGGATTCCTTAGAACAGGACCATCATTATATAAGCTTTATCCTTGTTCTACAAAGATTGGGAATCTGAGAAAGAGCAAATTCAAGGGGCCATGCCAGGGCAGAAACCAGCACGAGCACCTGCTGTGTCTCCCTGCCAGGGACCAGCTCTCGGCCCTTCTGTATCTTCACAACCCCACTGACTGCTGCTGCAGCAGCAGTGTCCTAAGTCAGCCTTTTCTTTTTCTCCTAATATTTTTCCTTTTTTTCCTTCCTAAAGTTTCTTGGTCCAAGGCAACATCAAGAGGACCCCAGAAACAAGACGCAGAACCAGCCTTCCCATGCAAAATGTTTCACACATCCCAGTCCTCTCCTCAAGAGGAGGAAAGCGGCAAATCACGATGAGACAAAAGCTGTCTGCATAGCCCGTGGTGGCAGCCACAGCAGTGATTCCCGCTCATGCTGGTTGTGTTTGAGGGCAGGCAGCAACACCATCCAGTTTCAGCTGGCAGTGAAAGCCATTTTCTTCTGAAAACCACTGCTGTGGCCTTAAAGAAAAAGAAAAAACTGTGGTAATTCCCCAGTGTAACAGATATGTTACTCCATGCCCCGGACTCTCTCCAGTTCTTTCATCTTATCAGCTTCAACAGGCTGATGATCTGCTGAGTGACAAGCCCTGGAAAACCCGATAGCAGCTTTCTCTGATCTTACGACCAGAATTTCTCTGAGCAGATAAAAACCATTTTCCTCTCTGTTGCCCTCGATGACAGCAGCTACAGCTGTCCCAGCTCGCCCAAAGCCCAGTTCCACCAGCACCGGGGAGCGATGCTCTGGTCTCCTCTCTGCTGCAGAGAGGTGACATCAGGAAGGCCACAAAGTAACCCCCGGAGCCAAACTCACCTTTGTGGGTTGTGTTTGTAAACCCAGACGAATTCTGTGGGTAACCCGAGGGATCCCGTGCATGGCCCAGCAGCAAGGAGTGCCAGCCCAGCCGAAGGGAGGAACGGCAGCTGGATGAGACACAGATGCACAGGGGAGAAGCCATAGTGCAGGATGAGACCTGTGGTCCAAACTTACCTTCCTCCCCTACTTCGACCACAGCCTTCCTGTGCCGTTAGTGTACTGCCTGTCTCAAGCTATTTGCCCCAAACTCTGTCTTTGCCACAAAAAGAACCCAAGTAAGGTTGGCTGTGAATTAAGGATTTCCATGGGAATCAAATCAAGCCTTTCCTGCTTCCTTTCATAGGGAAAGCAAAACAGCAGCCCGGGAAATGGACTGGGGTGTTCCAGCCCCTGCCCATTCTCGGATTCTGTACATCCAGCAGTGGGTGTACACCCAGCCAGGCCCCGTAACCTGTCCACAATGCCTCTGCCTGGTCAGCCACAGCTCCCGGCCAAAGCAGGCCCTCCAGAGAGGATGTGGTAAGCATTGTCATCCAGAAACGAACATTGTACATTCATCTTCTCAGTATTTCTACTGAACAGGAGGGCTCAGCAGGAAAAGCATCCTGTGTGCAACCCAGGAAACTGCTTTGTAGGACACAGCTCAGGTCTGAAGCTCACCAAAGCGTATTTTTACAGTACTGAAGCTAGTCCTATTTTAATTACAATTACATTCAGGTCTGTTACGACTTCTACAAACCAAACCTGTGCAATAGCCACACAGGTGCGGAAGAGATGTGACAGCTGTTGCTGTAAAATAGGTGTTGAAGCTGCATCCAGTTACAGCATCAGTTTTCTCAGTTACAGCATCACTGCTGCAGACAAGAAGCAAAGGAAGAGCGAGGGCTCACGCAAGAACCTGCAACGCTGCTGCTACAGCACGCTGGCACGAGCTGCGGTGGGAGGAGAGCTGGTCTGCAGCAGAAAGCGTCACCTTGGCACTACCAGATCTCTTGGGTCATCTGGCACGATGCAAATCTAAGTCAAAGGACCAGACTGATCCGCCCCATATAAAGCAGAACAGTGAGATGCAGAAACAGATTAGAAACCTTAAATACATTACAGCTATTTTACTAACTGCATCCAAACCAAAGCCAATGACACACAGTTGTCCTGATCCTACAGCTTATATATTAGGGTATGAGATGGCCACTTGAGGGTTCAGATTTGTGTTTTTGCCTGCATCGCTCTGATGTCTGCATTGCCCCGGCAGGTTCCCCAGAGCTGGATGTGGGCCCCGCTCAGCTCCTGGGGATTTATCAGCTCATCCACTGGGCCATCCTTTGGACAGACTGTCTGTGGGATTGAAAGATCCTCTGAGCCCCAAGCAGACCACCAGTGAAGAGAAACATGGGAGATGCTCAAAAGCTTCATGGCAAGCATCAGAGTGCAGGGTGGGCATGGCCAGGCAGGTCTCTGGCATGCAGAAGGGGACAGGGGAACAAGGACAGTGTTACTGCTGGAGTCCCCTACATGCAGCTTTAAAACATTTCTAGCATTGAGAATTTCTGGTCAAACAAATATGCTTCTGCATCACGAGTCTCGTGTCTTTCAAGTTTGTGACTGTCTACCAAAATAAGGGTGAGGTGTTTGTGGGAAAGACGTGAGGGCACACACGAGGGCAGAGGGTGGCTATGGACACAGGAATTTCCTGGCTTGGGATTTACCCTCTCTGCATGCTGTGTGCTGCCAGGTTAAACCTGCCTACCCATAATTATATTATTGACGTAAAAAACATTAAATGGGAACACAAAGAAACCTTAACAACGAGGGACAATGGCCAACTTTTTTAATGTTTAAGCAATCTGGGCATTAAATAGGCCTAAGTAACTCCCGTAGGACAACCGAGTTTCCCAAAAATATTTCTAGGGTTGCCAGTGAGTTTAACTACTGTGCAATTAGGTTGCTCTCTTAATTAACTGTTTTTCTATCAAATATATTTTTTCCATCTGTGTGGTCTCACTAGGAAACAATTTACTAATGTCTGTCATCTGTCCAAGCAAAATACATCTACTAATATGGGAATTGCATGGAGTAGCACAGAATTGCTTCCTCCTTTCATTCTTTTGGGCAAGAATAACACTCTAAATAGCTCCTCAGATCTTTTATTAAAGGAATAATAAATTATTCTTACTGTCAAGCGACTTTCCCCCATGCCAGCTGGAGATAACCAATGTCAATCTTTAATACCGAGAAGGCAGATTCCTGGCAAACAATGAAGGCAGTGCTGGTAATTCATTTTGCTCTTTTTTTTTTCAGCTTCCTTTGGCAGCAGCAGGGTAGTTTCAGGTGATGGTTGTATGTACAATGATCGGGATGGGGACAAATCGTGGCACTAGTTCTGGCACCTGCAGTGGGTCGGGGTTTCCTGCTTTGGTGGAGCTGTCGGAGAGCACTGCCCAGCACAGGCTCCCCCAGCCATGCCTCCACGTGTGAGTTAAACTCTTGCAACCCCAAATATTCCTCTGGGCTTTTCTGGTGGTTCTGTGTTTACCTCCCACTAACACAACAAGCTTATGCCCTGCTATTGTTTGCCACATAGGTGTAGAATTTGGAGAAGACACACCGCGAGTCAATACGCAGTAGACGGGACAAGGCTGGGACAACGTTGTTCCCTGTACCAGTACGTGACCTGCCACGAGGGTGGTTGGTACGGGGTTAGAGAAACCGGCTGCTGCCCAGACTGACGCCTCCTCACACCAGGACAGACGTCGCCTTTCCGTGCTGGCAGGAGGGCAGCAGGTCGCCAGAGATGGGGCCAGGTGTTGGCAGCAAACAGGATTTCTTATTATTCCATATCCCACAGGACTAGCCTTTGTCACTGCAGGCTGTCTGCCTTCTTAAGAGTAATTTTTGGAGGGGAAATATTGATGTTTGCATAGGAAATCTTCAGGCACATTTTTAGGACTAATTCAATTGAAGCCCAGCAGGACCCGAGCAAATCTTCCATTTCTTGCTGCTGTTAGGAAACAGAAATCTCATTCTAATGAACTCAGCCATTCGCAATGTGTCCAGACCTTGAGCAATGTTTTCAGTTAACAACTGAATTTTTTCAGTAGCAGTGGATCTTCATTTTTTACTCAATGACAATTCACTATTCCAGTTTATGAGCTGAACAAAACACAATTTTCTTTAAAAAGTAAACAAAGGGAAACAACCCCCAGATATCAGGAAAAACAAACAGAAAATCTCAACCCCAAACCAACGTAGACTTGGGAAACAACTACCAACTTGCCAAACTGACAAACATATTTGCAAATATTTTCTTCTACTGTAGCCTCAGTCACTGGAAAATAACTTCATTTTCTTTCAAGGGAAAAATAAAGTAGGACTCATATTCAAGGGAAGCACCACAAGTATTTTTGGAGGAACCAATTCCCAAAGGAAGTCTGGAGGAGCAACACGTTTGTCCTCCTGGCACTCAACGACAGCAGAGGACACGTTTCTGGGAAATGGCGTTGAACGCACTCCAGAACAGCAGCAGCATCCACACGTCTACATGAGAGCCTCCCCGTCAGCTCTCTGGATGTCCTGCCCCGTGGGAGCCCATCAGTGTCTGCAGATGACCAGTATGCACTGGTGCCAGTGCTGCAAGGGACTGGGACAGAAGGGGAACCACCCAAGTGTGTCCCAAGTCTTGCCAGTCCTGGAGATGACTGATTTTTTGCACATCCCTTTGCCTGTAGCAGGGCATGTGATGGGATGCCCGTTGCTGGTACCAGCTCCTTCCCAGCCTGGAGGCTACACACATAGCTACAAGTGGACCAAGGCTGGCTGTGTAGCAGCCCCGTGATGCCTGGCCATACCAAAACGAAGGCCAGCAGAGTAGAGAGGGCAGGTGCTTGGGGGAGCACGGAATTGGGGTGAGCATCACACACAGAGACTACAAGAGCAGCGCCTTCCTGGGAAGAGATGCAAGCTTTGTTTCCAGCATGACTCAAAAGGCAGGTGTCCTTGGGCCACTCAGAAACACACAGCAGTGCTGCTGTGGGACGTGAATATTGCTTGGGTGCAGTTTCATTTACTGTGAAGCAGAACTCAGTTCCTGGCCATGTTACTACAGAAATGTTAACAAAGTAAATTCACGGAGCGTGGAGCGAGAAGCATGTGTCTGAGAGACAGACAGAGGTGGTGCATCAGATATCTCTCTGTACATGTATAGCAAATGTTATCTTCTTGCACTCTGAAGAAACTCGTTGAAATGCAAAAGACATTATCAAATATGTGCTGGAAATAGTGCTGCTCTGCCCCAGAGGGGAAGAGCGCCCAGCGCCCATCCAGGCAGCAGGGAAGGCCTTGGGCATGCCGAGGGAGTTCCTTTTATTGCCCTGAGATTAGCACTCGGATTTCTGGGGTGAAGCAAGGCAGGGAGCAGGCCAGTGGCTCCCGGTGACACAGCTTGCTCCCATTTCCCTCTGCAAGGGAGAGCTGAGGGCAGGGCAGCTCTTGTGGCCGTGTGTGCTTCCAAGGGGCACCTCAGTGGCCGTTAGGAACAATAATAAATGCGTATAGGATGCACATAGGGTGCAGCTCCAAACCCATGAACACAATTCTTATAGGAAGACCGCAGACATGAGCTCACTACCCTCTTTTGTGGCAAGCTGGGGGATGTGGATGTGGTTTTCTGTGTTGTCACATGCTTCACACTCCGTATCTCTTCTCAGGTGTGAAGAGCTGGATGGTCCCACACCATCTGGACAGCATTTAGCTTTCTACAGAAAACAGACAGCACAGTCTGAAAAACAAACCACCAACAATAAAACAGGGCCAGCAAAGTCTTGGGACAGGGTCATCTCTGACCCCATCTCTGTATGAGGAAAGGAAGGTATTGGAACAGTCTGGGAGGAAACTGGAGGTCTCGAAAGACTTTTGGTCAGATTATTTATGAAATGTAAGAAATATGAGAAAAGTAAAACTTTGTGTATCTTGGCCTGAGGTTGAAAAGGAGACTTCCTTATCCATTCTTGCAGATGATTATGGTTTTGGCTTTTGTTTTCCTGGAAAATCTGGTAAAAATTCACCATACAGCCTTCCTGATTTTCCTATGCACCTCATCCCAGGAAACAAGGTCAAAACCGTTGGCCCTATTTATGATATGGGTGAGACTCAAAGAGTAAGCCTATGAATCTTCATGTATGTGGTAGGTACAAAACCCAAGAAAGTTAAAAATAAAGGGAGAACATAGAATAAGAATAAATGATACTTCAGATAAATGAAGGCAAGTAACAAGGGGACACTTAACAAGCAAAAATGCCATTTCCAGTAGGAAGATCTGGACTGGGCCTCAAGGAAATGAGGAGAAGTCATTAGGGAACATTAAAATCTAATCAAGACAAAGTACTGGATGAGTAACAGCAGTGAAAAAGAACCTTCTGCGTTGATGGGATGTAATAAGTTCCTTTAAAGTCAAATATTATTTTGTGATTCGATAAGCTAAGTAGCAATGTTATGCTGTGGTGTATTAAAGGCATAAAGAACACCGCTAATCAATGTCCAGAGCTGGCCAGAGCTCTCAAACAAGGGTGTAACACAAAACAAACAAGTTATGGAAAAATGCTTGGAACCATCTCCTACTGCACAAATTGTTGTGAGCCGGCTTATCGGGGTTGCTGCACTGCTGCTGGTTATGTCAGGGAGATGGAGGTGAGTTCAGAGGGGAGCCCCGTGAGCGAGCACTCGTCAGGAGCAATTAGTAAGGCAGGCAGGGATTAACTGGGGGAGCTGCCTACAGCTTCCCCGTGGTGGGCCCGTCTCCTCCCAGCCCTGCAGCAGTGGATGGAGCGGGGCACAGCTCAGCCCCGGAGCGCCCATCTCACCCTGCCGTGCTCCTCGGGACCGTACCAGGGTTTTGCAGGGCGGGCACAGGCAGGGGAAGCACTCTGATGAAATGGGTTGTGCCCTGCAGAAGCAGAGGGTTTTGCTTTATCTTTTCCGGGGGTGGGCTAATATTATGAAATTTCAAGCTGCTGAGAAAGCATGTGACTCTCACAGAATTTATGCTCTCGCAGCTGACAATTTTATCATCCTGACAAGCAAAATAACTAAGTATCATAGAAACAGTAGCTGTAAAAAATTTAAAACCACTACAGAGAGCATCTGGGAAAAAGCTAAGTTGTTCTTATTAAAATCAAATATAAAAATAAATATAAATCAAAATTTATATAATTTTATCACAAGTCAAATTCCTTTTTTCAGGGACTTCCTCTGGCTTTGGTGAATGCCCTCTCCCCAGGACCCCGTCACAAACCCACGGCTGCAGCTGCCTGCGAGCACACGGGTGAATGCAGGGCCCTGTCCTGGTCAGGTCTGGGCTCTAACTCATCTCCTGGGATTTCAGCCACTTTATCCCCCCTCCTACAGCTTTCTGTGGCTTGGAGGAGTGGTGAGGGTGGTACCAGGCTGGCAAGCTCCGAAAGCAAGGCAGCTTTCGTTTCTGCCTTTAATTCCCCGCTTTGATGTGATGACTCTGAGCAGGAGATGGGTATTCGAGATCAGGTCGGGAGCTGTGGTGTTGTGTTCTCGTGTGTACAAACACATGGGTCTGCTATTCCTCAGGATATCTGCGGGACCCTGCTCTGCTCTCCCACTGCAGTGAGACCCCGTGGGAAGCCTGCCCGGTACCGAAACGCCGACAAACTCAGCTTAACCCACGTCACCCCTGGAGAACAATAGGGGAAGGTTGTGCCAACGTCATCAGCACCAAACCCGGGTATCCCCAGCAACAGCAACACAAACACCCGTCGGGATGGCCCAGTCCTGCTCTGCATGCTGGAGGACACTGCTTCTATACTCAGAAGAAACTCATTTTTTTACTCACGGATAATCTGCGATAGCTCATGCGACACCCAGACAAACCCAAGCTCTCACCGCAATCTGCTCCAGCTGTTGCCATGTATTTGAGGAAGTGTCTGGGACTCCTCTGCCAAACAGGGCATCATTTTTTCCAGACAGAGGAAAGTTAATAACTGTCATGATTCAGGCGAGCAGTTCTTGTGAAACCAGCTCTGGGGATGGTGCCTAGCCAAACAAATCCTGTTGGCGTAGCCCAGCGCTCTGACGTGGTGCACTATGCACGGGGCTATATAAACCAGGAAGCAATCCAAGGCAAACGGCACACTTAGCTCTGCTGCAGACCATACACAGCATACAGTGATGGAGAAAGCTATTTCTGGCTGCTTTTTCCAGCAAATGTAAGTATTTTTGCTTTTAAACTAAGTGAAAGCTAACATACTTCATTACAGTCAGGGTATTTGGTGGTAATTTGGGTTTCAACGTTGTGCTCCTCTACTATATGTTCTCTGACACAATTCCAAGAAGAATTTTGGAAGGAACTATTTGTTTAAGAGTAGGAGATATTTTTATGTACCTCTCAGACTACAGTGACATAACCAAGACCGTTGAGGAGCTATTGTTAACTGGAATTTGTAAATTGTCTCAGGAGAACAATGTCGGTACAGATAAAAACCAGCACAGATGAAAATGCTAATTCAGGAGACCTGCTGTGGGTTTGAGCTGAGGCTGCTACCTGGAGCAGGACTAAACAGAAGCTGTCTAAGTGTCACTGTCCACACACAGCAACCCGCCTGCGGAAGACCTGCCACTAAAACCTCAAGAGGCTGCTTTGAAAACCACAAATAAATAGATGACTCGGCTCAGGTTGCCTTCTTTGCTGGTTCTGGCTATTGTGGCAGGATGGGGGCAGCCGTTCTGGAAGCGGCCCCCGTGCCCGTTTCCCCCCAGCCCCATCCCAGTCCTGATCCCAGCTTCCTGGCATGGACAGAGGAAGGTTTGGTGATGGAGAGCGGCTGCTCTGCTCCCTGTGGTCCTCTGCAGGCCGGCACAGCTGGGGGAAGCTCTTTAATCTGAGGGCTGTGGCTGCCTACTGATAAGGCCAGGACCAATCTTTGGTACCAAGGCTGGTTAGAGCAATGAGGACACAAAGAATCATAGAACTGTACCCTAAAACTATCCTTGGTGCCTGTGGGCAGCACTCCCTGCTTCCCCTAAAACCTAGTCCGTGCCCACACAGCATTCAGGAGGGCGCACACCAGCAGGTGCCAACAATGTGCTGAGGGGCACTGAAGCTCTAAATACAACTAAGAATGAAAGTCCAGTGCCAGGAATGTCTCCTAGCTCTAGAGCAGATGTATCCAGGCAGCGTTTGGAGCAAGTACTGGGACCTGGGATACTCTTTTCCCTAGGAACCCCCCCCCCCCCTGATACTCATATGTGGTCCCCGAGCCTTTCCTAATCCCTGACCGGGCCCAGGGTGTCAGGTGTTTTCCTGCGCTGTGCCCAGATTCCTCAGGTGGTACGAAAAGCGTCCCCGCCTCAGGACAATCTGCAGCCTGCTGGTCGGGACGCTGCTGGGAGATAAACATCTCAATTCCCTGCGGCAAAGGAGGAAATCGAACCTAGTTCTGCTGCATTCTGGGTGGGAGCTTTAACCTCTAAATCATAGCATGAAAGGGGTGGAGGGAAGGAGCCACAGCAATGATCCCATCTCCTGAAGCAGCCGTTCCCTGAAAGGAAGGACACCACGGACACGTCTAGAACAGAAAGTGGGAAGGCACCATCCTTCGGGAATCTCCAGTTCCTCTGCAGAGTGCTTTGTGACCTTCCCTGAGATGTTGGCAGCATTACGTAAATCACCAAAGCTTTCAGGAAGGGAAGATATGAAAAACACTTTGAGCTCCTGAGCATCTGGACCGGCTGCTTCTGGGCATGTCCCCCGGCTGTTCCGGCTGCTCAGCATCCTTTTCCAGCACTCGTCATTGCGACAGCCTGTGGCTCATCACCAAGTCCCGAGGTGCAAGATAGGCCCCAATGCCTGGAAGCTCCATGTTAAAGTGTTCCACATGGCCGTGATGAAGATCGGTTGTAAATCCAAACATTGGTGTCTTCTTCACTTCAAACTTACATGAAAAAAGAAAGAAAGAAAGAAAGAAAGAAAGAAAGAAAGAAAGAAAGAAAGAAAGAAAGAAAGAAAGAAAGAAAGAAAGAAAGAAAGAAAGAAAGAAAGAAAGAAAGAAAGAAAGAAAGAAAGAAAGAAAGAAAGAAGGAAAGAAAGAAGGAAAGAAAGAAAGAAAGAAGGAAGGAAAGAAAGGAAGAAAGAAGGAAGGAAAGAAAGGAAGAAAGAAAGAAGGAAAGAAAGAAGGAAAGAAAGAAAGAAAGAAAGAAAGGATGGAGGAAATACATGAATGGACAAACTCACTGGGGAAATCTGGTTTTATCAAAATGGCAAACTTCCTCTTGATGCAGTTTATTTTCCAGTGAAGTTTTATTTCCACATTTTACAGAGATGTAAAACCTGAAGTTAATGAATTGCACATTTTCCTCACTCATTCAGCTGCTCAAACCAGTTTAGATTTGTTTATTACTCTTCATCTGGGAATCATAGCCTTGAATTTAGCTGAAGTCTTGTGGCCAGCTATGTCGACCTTCAGCACACAGCAGGCTGGGTGAGGTTATGTGTACTTTCCATCATGTGACAATTCATGGCAGTGACCAGTTGTCTTAAAATGAGCTAAGACCTTCAAGGGAAATCATTTGTCTGCTCAAAAATCTACTTAGTATTAAAATATACAAAAAAAAAAAAAAAAAAAAAGAAGGCTCCAATCCAAACAAGAGGCAAACGTTCTTAATAATACCTGTTCAAACAAGGAGCAGCTTGCTTGAATAACAAAATAAATCAGAATTCAACTACACATACCACAGCTTGGTGTTCCTCCACTCCTAGCCAGGGAGAGGTACAAGCTTTCACACTGTGTTCTGGGATGGTTTGTTCCAATAGTAGATCCTCATTTCACTGATGCTCTGAATCCAAACAAATGGCCAAACCAATGCTCAGAAATTAACCTTTCTCTCAACCTCCTCTTTCATCAGCAGTGAAGCAAAGCCACTTCTTTGTAAGTTAGTTTACAATAAAGGGGCTGCACTGTCAAAGGACTTGGTTTTAATGGAAAGAACACTGAATTACAGAAAGCTTTTGCTTTCTATAGAAATTGAAGAATCCTTTCTTTCTAGTTAATCACTGTGCCAAACTAGGGTAAGACGAACTGTATCACAATTCAGATGGAGTAAAAGACTAAATTTTTCCTACTTCTTTGGAAAAGGATTCCACTAACAAGTTGGCTCAGATATATAAAAGAATAGAAAAGGTGCATATGAATTTTGGATTACTCAACCTGGTATAAACCAAGCCTCAACAAGCAACAGGAATCCCACCCTTAAAAAAGTTGGCTTGAATAGTACCTTTCATAGGAATTACACAGAATTATCACTTTTGCATGATCTCACCAAAAAAAAAAAAAAAAAAAAAAAAGGCAAGAACTAAATCAACCACCCGGACCTGTTAGGTAACTGCAGGAAAAGCTCGGTACTACGAGCTGCAGGGTGCTCATATCAGGAATACCAGGAACTTCCATAAGGAGATGGGTGCTAAAGTACAGAAGAAACGGCATTGTTACCTTTAGCTACATCTGTGGTCACCTCACCAATGATCTGATTGTAGAGCCACTACTCAAAATAAAAGGGAGTAACTGTCAAAGTTAGAACAGAGTCTGGATAAAGATGGGTTTGGAAGCGTTACAGCAAACAACTGAGGCACAGCTAAACGATGAACTCGAAACACAACACAAACAGCTTCATAGATGACTCAAACAAAATTGTTAGTGTAACTATAACAGTGATAATATTTTAATGATTGGAAATAGTGCTTTCTGAGCAAGGAGTACATTGTTGTGTCCCAGGGTGTCCTGAACAAACGTTCATGTGTGACATGAGCCGTAACTTTAATATTATCACAAGAGATGGTTCTTGACAAAACCAACATTATTTCATTTGTGGGTATGGGTTATTAACATTTGGTAATCTAAATGCTTTTCAGTGATGTGAGAAATAGGGCTGAGAGGCAGCTGAAGACCATCAGCCTACCAGCAGATGCTGTCTGTTCCTCCCTGTACTCCTAACAGCCACCCTGAACACTCCCGGCAATGAAGGGTCCACGATTTCTCACGACAAACTGTTCCAGTGCTCGATCATCCTTCCTGTTAATACTCTCCTTACTTGTGATCTAAATTATCTTAATGTAAATTAAACAAATGAGTGTCTCCTCTAATCCAGACTGCGCAACCCCGACTCCCTTCCCTCTGTATCATGTTTTATCTCTTATCACTGTCTTCAATCTCCTTGAAACACCTTCAGCAATCAATACTCTCTTGAACTGCTGACCTCAAAACTGGTTTCGGTGCTTCAGTCAAGACTTAACTTGTGCCAAGCAAAACTGAAGACTCATCCCACGTATTTCCAGACCCTATTCCTGCCTGTGCATCACAGGACAGTCCCTGCCTTTTCCCAGCACGAGTGTTGCTGACACGAGCTGCGGGTGTTGCAACCACCGCAAGGTGCAGGCTGTATTGATAACCGTGTGTGCCAGCGCTGCCGCCTACGGCAGCCTTCCTCCTCCCCGGGCTTCTTCCCTCTCCCTCCCACACCTCCGTTCCTCCTCTCGCTCACCACATCGCGGGCTCATGTCTAGATCTGAAACTGTACTTGCAGATTCGTGGTAACAAACTTAATAAGCACAAACTCTAATACCTGTTGTAGTTAATGAGAATGCACAAAAGGACAGATGTCTGCAAGATCTGATACAGCATTCCTTCCATCTCAGATAATTAGCCTCTTCTTCTTTTCCCACCTAGCTATGCATGACTTAATTGTTGTTTCATCTAGTCCACATTCCCTTAGTGTGTTCCTTTGTAGGAATGCTTTGTGAAGCAATATTGGAAGTCTTAATAAAATTCAAGACATATGGTGCTTGCTGATTGTTTTCTCCCCTGTGAGATCTATTACCCTTCTACAGAAGGAAGCTGAGCTCATTTAATAGGCTTTATCTGTGAGAAAACCACATTATTCTTTCTTATTTCCACTCTATCCCTTAGATAACAATGTGTTTGATTATTTTAGTCATTTTCTGGGAACTGGCTCCTCTGGCTCTTCCTTTTGAAAGACAGGGCCCACCTTTGTTATTCCATGTTTTCTGGAGCTTCTTTCATTTTTCTTTTAAGATTTCCCAGTGATATTATGTTGAATTATTGACCCACAAAGGCAAACAGAAAAAAAAAGCTTGCATAATGAAAGTAGCCTCTTCTGACCTTAATTTTCCCAGTGATAGCCAAGTCATTCCAGTTCCCTGAAATGACCCCTTCAGTAATTACAAGAAAATGCTACAATTCCTGGGTTTTATATGCAATCTACTTAATAATTGATGAGCTGTGAGGATTTCACGTACTGAATGACTGTGAAGCTCAGTAACTGACCAAAGCCACAATGATGCTGGAGTTTGCAGGATGCCAGCCGGTGCCTGTATGAAAGCAGGTAATATAATGCTAATTTTCTGCAACGTATCCCACTCGTCTTACATGTAATCAACCTTTTTTATATGCATTCCAGGTATTCTTCCCTGACTGGTATTTCTATGGAGAGAGACCACATGAAAGATCTCAGAAGATACCTGGTACTTAAATATATCCAATACCTTGTCCTGTCTTCTTCAAATGCTGTCAGCACCCTTCTGGGCTTGCTGGGCAGCTTGTACGTGACAATCATCCTGCAGTCTGCAAAGGTTTCGTCCAAGTCCACCACAGTTCTCATCGCGAGTCTAGCAAAAGCAGACATCCTGGTTTCTGTGAGCGTTGCTGCTGAGATGGTCGCGTGGACCTTTGATGTTGCTATCTCATCTCCAGCATTCGCCTCGGCCCTGCTGCAGAACCTGCTCACTGCAAACGCACACATCAGCGCCTTGCTGCTGAGCTGCGTTGCCCTCGAAGCTTACTTGATCACCTTCTTCCCCACAGAGTCTCGCCATCTGCGGACGGTGAAAAACGCCCGACGGACTTCCAGGATCATCTGGCTCTTGGTAGCCGCCGAGTGCATCCTGCTCCAGACGGATGACCTCCTGAAGGCCGGCGGCGCTCCTGCTCCCGTCTGCAGCCCTTTGGTGTTTCATTTCTCCAGCAGCGCCGCAGCCCTCCTCAGGACCCTCAGTTACTTCCTGGGCATTCTTCTAAGGATTGTCAATGTCTACTTCTACTACAAAATATTTTTCAGCATGTCCAACAGATCTGCGCTAAAAACAAAGTAGTGCATATTGCCAGAGAAGGCAGTGCTGTGACCCCAGACAGAAGGGTGCTTAGAGGCTTACTCAGGGATCTGTTGAGCCAAGAGCTGTGGAATTGTACACTAAAGACATTGCCTGTGTCCTAAAATCTCACTCACGCAGGGACCAGCAGGTGGGATGAAGAGACAAGGCGAGCCCCAGGCTGAGCTCATGGGCTGGTCCCGTGGCCAGCATCATCCCCACCACGCCTCGGTTTCCTCGTCTGTGTGCCGGGGATGGGGATAACTGCATTTTGTCCCATCTCAAGGGGGCTGAGAGATTAAACTTCTGCGGCACGTTCTGCAACCCAGGGATGGAAAAGATGGAAAATAAAAGTGAAATAAGCCCAAATTAAGGTATTAATAGCCCAGATGCTGCACACAGCCTCCCTCTGTCATGGTTCTGGATATTCATCTTGCCAGCTTGAACACAGCAATAAAACTCAGCCTATTTGAGAAGGAAAAGACCGTGGGGCACAAAGCCCAAGTGCGACTGATTTTGGCTCCAAGTTGCCCCCCTGCAGGCTGCGTTAGGTCCTCACACGAGAACCTGTACCTGTGAATACCTGACATGGCCCACCAGCACCAGCTCCTGGGCAATTAGGCTGTTAGGGCTGAAAATTGGATCTGTGGGCATTTTTCTGAGTGGCCTGTGATCCAAGGCGACAGGAGGCCCAGGAGCTGTCAATTAGAGATGAGACTTCAGAGAGACAAAGCAAGCGGCGAGCGCGGAGGAGTTTCCTGCTCTGCTCCTCCCACCAGCTAGTTTCTAAATTTCACAATCACACTTTTTGTACTTGGTCTCAGAAATGTTCTTTTTTGTTTGTTTGTTTCCCTTCTTCACCACAATAAACTCGATCTTCCCTGTTTCCTTTCCTCCTTCTCTTTGCGTTTCTTCATGATCCTTGTTAGATGCCCTCAGAAAGGGCCAGGTCATTGCTTCTATGTCAAAAATCGAGCAGTAATAATGTGGATGTACATGGCTGGCTCTGAGAGGTGAAAGTACTGAGCTCTTACCTACAACTGCTGAAATCTTTCAAAATCGTTTAATCCCTTTGGCTGCAGTAACAGATTAATATATATATATATATTATTATTATGGAAATTCACTGAAGTTAGCTGTGTACGTGCAGTTATTGACGATGAATATTGGTGGTGTCAGAGCTCCTGTCCGCAGAGATGTGGACAATGCAGGGCCAGAAGCGAGTGAAGGGTGCCTGACACGTTTCTCAGAGGGCTCAAAGGAAGCACTGCTGAGGGCTGGCTATCGAGCAAAAGCAGAACAGAAACATAATCAAGTCACTTAAAAAAACTTTGATGCAATCCCTTAAATTAGGATGTTGCCCAACAAAGGCAACTTCTTCTGCAAGAAGAACATACTAATAATTGGAGGTACTGTGACGCGTTTGTATTTTGAAAGCCTGAAGTACTACTTCCACGAGAAACTAAATGCTACCTGAAGTGCCGTAATAAATAAAGTTCTGTTTGTTAAAGCGTACGCATTATTTGTTACAAACGCGCATTCTTTCCAAGGACCTTTCACCACTGTACTTCCAGCTTGCAGATGCCTGACCCATCACCAGCAGATTGGAGCTTTTTTTTTTTTTTTTTTTTTTTTTTTTTTTTTTTTCTGTATAAGGCTTACAGCTTTTTTAATCTTTGAATTCATCACTTGGCTCGAGATTTTTTTTTTGTTTGCTTGGCTTTTGTGACAAGTGCCTTTGCCCTCAGGACAATCTTTTTCTTAAGAAGTTAATGAAAGCAAATACTGAGCATGGCTTGGCTTAGACAGCGTGTAAAAACAGGGTAGCCTACAGTGAAACACTTCAGATATCGTTCTGGCATCTGGGAATTGGGATCCCAGGACCAAGCTGCACGTGCACAAGCGTTTGCAGTGGTTGGCACTTTCTTCTGCTCTTGCCAGGGGGACATGGGGACACGGAGCTTTTAGCAGCCCTGTTACTGAAGCAGCTTTAGCACAGTGCTGTTTTCCCTGAGCAGGAGGAAAATGGGCAATGGGAAACCATGCTGCCTGCCTGCTTTCCTGTCCTGTGGGGTCCAGGCTGTGGCTCCCTGAGGCTGCACGGTTCATTTGTCAGGCTGTAGCTCAGTGTCTTTGGCCACAGACCATTCCCTCACCTTGGCCGGGTGCTTGGTTGCCCTGTCTGGATTCCTGCAGCTCTCCAGCCTTGCCCAGATGCTCCCTCAGGAGACAGGTGATTACGGCAAGGGGAAGCCCTTTTCTGATCACGGTAATGTTTTTTGTTTGTTTGTTTGTTTGTTTGTTTGTTTCTTAAGGTTTTAAATAATTATTTTTCTATCTGGACATATTGGCAATGATTAATAAAGCAGTTATCGCAGTAGGTTCATCTGGATGTCTACTCTGCGTCTGATACATTCAGTATCAGTCATGGCTGTGTTTAAATAACAGCAAAAGGAAGCTGTCCTAACTAACTGCCCATCTCCCAGCCTGGCACAGCAAGGGAAGGACCAGCAGCTGGCGCTCCTGGCAGCTTTAGAAAAGGAGAGAACAAAATGGAAGCACTTGTGGGCGCAGACAAGAGCCAGGACCCCCCTTCAGGGAGCTCTGCTGTGCTGTGCTGTGCCTTTTGTATTTCTCTTCTCAGTCTTGCCTCAAGATCTCCTGCAGAGGAAACACCTAGGCAATGAGTTTATCCTAGCGGCTCAAGCACCAGGACGTGCTTTTCACCTGACTGTGAGGTCAGGCTTTAAATAATACCATCCACTTGTCTCTGTTGCGCTGTGAGCACCAAAGCAACGGTTATTCTAACATTCAGAAACATCAGACACTCACATGCCCTGGAAAAAGTGAATCATTTAATACAAGACAATCCACAAAATGGTGACTAAACAGAGCTGAGGCTCTCACTGTGCAAAATGAGACTTCAATAAATTTCTTCTCCCTTCCAAGTGACTCATTTCCATCTCCATAGTATGCATGAGCATTTCACTAATCTTAAGTAAGCTAAAAACCAAAAGGATGTTAGCTGATGTTAATACTACAGCACTGCCCTACAAAAGCAAAGGAATCAGTAATGGTTTTCATCTTTCTCCAGCATGTCTGAACATGGTTTGTGTCCCAGAATATTGTGCTGGATACATCTTCAGGACAATTTCTAGTTTCTGGGGAGTTATTGATGGAGATCTGCCCAAAAATACAAATAAAACCAGGTTATCTCTGGTAGAACCTGAGTGATCTGTTATCCTGCTGCCTGCTCTTGTGCATATGAAGGAGCAGTGACCTATTTATTGATCCTTTGTATTCAAAACCCAAGGAATATACACACAGAAACAAGCAATCCCATGGCTCTCAGATTTTATTGCACTCTCTGCTAACCACACACCCCCTGAAAGGCAAATGAATCCCTCAAATAGGCTTCAACAAGAGAAACGTATCATAAAGAAAAATGCAAATTCCTGGGGCTGTCATCGTTCTGCAGAAGTAACCTCAGGCCCCCTAACCACGGCTGCTCCTCCTGCTCTGATTGCTGTGCCTCTGCCACGACGGGTTTGCAAGAAAAAAACCCTGAGAGGTGAAGAACACATCACAGCCTGGGGGGATTTCCTCGGCCGTGGCGAAGTCTGAATCTGCTCACCAAAGCTGAGACGGGGGTACAATAAAATTTCAGGGATTGAATTTGCTTAGCTAAGATGTAAGGAAAAGTTGATTACCTTCCCATGGTCAAATGTGGCAAGATTTTTATTAGTGAACCTTCAGACCACATTTGACTCCTCATGAGGTAAACGGGGACACTGAGAAAACCCAAAGGACAGTGAGACGCTGCCACACACTTGTATCTCCTGTCCTAAATCTAAGCAACCGAAAGCAAATTCATGTTCTGCTGTTGCACGCTTACCAGCGGTCTGTCCACATCTCCTCCACTTCTGATCACCTTCTCAAGTGCAGAGGAAACAAACCTTACACAGGATGATAAAACTGATAAATAGAAAGCGTTTCCTTTCCCCCGTCAGCAGAAAGGCACCAGGGAGCTCGAGAATCCAGGGTCTACATGCAGGCTGGGTACAAATTCGGCTGCTGAGTGAGAGGAGCCCCCTTCCTGTTGTTGAAGGCTGAAGTGTCTGAAGTGCTGCTTTCTGCACGCCCTTCAGCCCATGGTCTGAAGCGAGTCCTCAAGGGGATGATGAGTCTGTAGCTTTTCCCTGTGTTGGTGTGTCCTTTGTGCCAGCAGGAGCCACCGGCAGCGTCCCTCCCGTGGGCTGGGCTTTACTCGTGGCGACCAGGCTGCAGCCGAGGGAGATGCTTCACAAGGAAGCTCTGTCCTCTGGGGCAGCACTTTGGGCAGCGGCCCAAATTAGCCATGATTTTGCATGGCTGGAATCCCCAAATCGCTCTGTGGTTGATGACAGATCCTGCGCTCCCTTTGTTTACATCTTCAGGTGAAGTTTCTAAATCTTTACAAGAAAGGGGATTTCTCCACAGCCCTGCTAAGAGGCACGGGCCTTTTTTTCCTTTGCACTTGTAGTACGAATCTCTTGGTGGCCTGAGCTGACGATCAGCCCCTCAGGTCACTCACATAGTGGTGTCAGGGAGGTCAGGGTGCTGTCTGCAGGTCTGTGTTTGTCAGGAGCTCGGGGCAATTTTCTGCAGTGAAAACCAACAGCACGCACTCCCTGGCTTCATCAGCAGCACGGGCACTGCTGTTGCCTTGAAGCTGAGGAAATTCAGCTCATCCTCTCCTCTCCCCAACCACAGAAGCCTTTTGTGGGATGCTGAGGAAGGAAAACCTTCCCCATACCGATGGGAGAGGGAGGGCAGGACGCAGCCTGGCGCCAGGCAGGCGTTTACACGGGGTACTCATCCAGCTGCCAGAGCCTCAGCTTGGATGTGCTGCGTCTTAACACCAAATGCTCGCAGATGCAGCAGAAACCACCATTTTGGGCAGCCTGAAATCCTTTCAGAGCTCTAAAGAAGTGTTGCAGAGCTTTTAAGGGCTTTTCCAAGTGATGTGCAGCCCAGGGGTCCATGGTGAATGGCAGAAAGTCCACGGTAGATCCTGGAAACTTAGAAAAAGGTGGCCAGGCGTGAAGACAGGTCAGGGAAGGTGCTGTTAATGGCAAGCCCCACAGGGTGAGGGCGAGCTGGTGGTGATGGACAAAGCAGGGCAGGAAGGCCAAGAGCACATCTGCAGCCTGTCTGTTGTTTAGGGGCTGGTAACCTTGGACACATCTCTCCAAAGCTGGAAAAGGTCCTTGGCTACAAGCTAATGGGCCTACTGGGAAAACAAGGCGGGTTGCTGTTCATCAGGAGACCATCCTAAAAATGAGGTAAGGGTGAAAAAAATGCCAGCAACCTGGGTTGTGCAAAGATCTTTGCATTACTGTGTGAAGCTTGCGACCAACTCAAGTGCTGTCTTGGGTACAAGTTCTCTTTTTCAACACCTGCCAAGCAGCATAAAATAAATTGCAAAACACGTCAGCCCCAGTGGGCAGCAGTGTGAAATCCTCGCAGAGCATATCATTATCTGCCATTCGAGCTCCTTGAAGTCTCGTGGATCTGCCTGGCTGCCTCGTAACCATGAGCAGATAAGCAACTCTAGCACATTGTTCCCAAGGGAGCCGTGCATAAGCAATGATAGCATTTAGGAACGCAGCCCCATCCATTGAAGGGAGAGGAGAACAGCAAATACTGGGGCCAGCGGGCCTGGAGGACCCAGCGCAGGAGCAGACAGATGCAAACGACGCAGTGCTTGAAGTGTGGGTCAATCAGGAACCATGTCATGGCAGTGTTACTGTATGAGCAGGAAGCTGGAATAAAAGCAAATTTGGAATAGATATGTGATGGTGCACCAAGAGGGAAATTTCCAGGTCATGGGAATGACTGGAATGGTGCTGTTAAAATACACTGTTGAGGGTAAACAGCATGTTTTCCTCACTTAAAAATTACAGCAAGAACTGAACCTTTCTCATGCCTTTGCTGAGACGCCCCTTACAAATAAAGCTTGAAATTAATCCAAGGAGCCATTTCTGAGAAAGAGACAGTCAGACAGGAAAGTATTTTTCTATACATAGGTCATCTTTCAGGGATCTGTTTTCTCAAGCACTGAGGACCCAAACAAAGGACTTGCAGACCTCTCACAACCCACACGAACAGATCAAGCTGAAGAGATGCTTTTGCTCCTTGCAGTAAATTCTGTTCCTAGAAGACACAGAGTTATCTTGGAAAACTGTGCTATTTTGACATAGGTGTCCAAGAGATTCTGGAAAATGAGCATTTCCCTTCAAACAGATGTTAGCTCAATTTTCTTTAATTCACAGAATTTCCCCCCCAGTACATTTCAAATAGCTCTGAGGGTGCTTAATAATGAAACTGAGTGCCTTATAAAGTGCAGAAGCTATTTTGGCACCAGGGCTGCGGGCTGGGGAGCAGTGCCTGGAGAGGCAGCGAGACCCTCTGCAGGGTGCTGAGCAGCCCCTTGGGTCCCGGCACATCCTGCCCCCAGGTTGACTGGTTGCACTCCAGCTTGTTTGTGCTGTGTCATTTCTGAAACTGCCTCTCTCGGCACTGATCACCTTTCTCACTTGCACATCGTGCCCTCTGCTGGGAAAGCAACGGCTTAGGCCAGATGAGACGAAAACGGTCCTGGTTTGCTCTGGTGGATGCTACGACACAGCTGGACGATCGCCTGCCCATCGCGATGCTGCCAGAACTGTCACCGTGGGGTCACCTGCCCCCTGCCACCTCGCTCCTCTGCACACCGTGCCTGTCTGTCCACAGCTGCTTTGGGAGCTCTGCTCTGCACGCTGCAGCTACGTCCAATAGATCCCGTCAGGGCTGAGTCCCACTCCCTCACCCCAGGGATTACTCGAGTGAGGTCAAGAAATTACACAACTGCAAAGCCAGTGCTGAGGAATAAATCTGTCACACTTATTTTGTGTTAAATAAATACTGATACTCATGGAAATTAATATTTACCAGGGAGAGATAGATAGTTTAGTCTAACACCACTCTTCTTTTTTAAACTTTTAGCCCAAATATGGGTTTGTTTTCTGCTTCTTGGATTTGCATTCTGGCTTTTGGTATTTGTGAGCATTTTACTTCCAGTTCTCTGATAACAAAAGCAGAAGCAGAAAAATAGCACATCTTTTTTGGCTGCACACAGTGACCAGTTCCGGCCGTGCCTGGAGCATGCTTCTGCTGCTCGTGGGTTTGTGAAGCCTCCAGCAGCTCCGGAAAGCCAGAGCTGCCAGAGCCCTGGACCTGGGCACGTACAGAAGGGGGCTCCGAGGGACTTGTCTGAGCAGCGGGCAGGTGCTGATCCGTCTGCACCAAGGAGCCTGCGCTCAAGTCAGTGTGGGGCCGTGCTCGCCTGATCACAAAGAGTTAATAGGAACATGCAGGGGGTGAGAGCAGCATTTTCAAAATGAGACCTGTCTGTGCTCAGAGCAAATTTTGAAAACTCCTTGAGTGCCCAGGAATAACCACAGGAGAAACCTCTGAGACAAGTGACCTCAGATCACTGCATCAGCTCCAGCACATGGAGGTGGCAGCGAGCTGCTCATCAGGGCAGCAGAAACCACCACCGGTCCGTCCAACTCATCAGTTAAATACACTAAAAGGCAGGGAAAAACCCTCCCTCTCATTGCCATCCGGTCTTGCAGTCCTGCCTAATGACAGGTAAATGGAAAGATACAAGCATTAGAGCCGAGCACGTTTCCCAAAACTCTTCCAAATAAACAAGAAACAAACCACAATGATTCACTGCATTTAGTTTAAATCCAACAGCACCATCGCAGTAACCCCAAGGGGAAAAGAGGAAGGACAAGGAGTCACTTAAAGCTTTTACAGAAGGAAGATTTTTTTCAAGCAAAAATACTAGAAGCATGCTTTTTAAGATCTGCATATTATAAAACACTCATGTGGGTGATCTTGAGCGTGGCTCAGCGCTGCTCCAGCATTCAGCCCTCCCCACGGCATCTACAGCCTAAGGAATAAATAAGAAAAGTTTGGCACTGGTAAAAGATGCCTACTCCATCTCACGGTGCACAGGCGTATATTTAACCATGAAGTCCTGGCCTGGCTGACTGACACTGCTCTGGAGCTTTCTTTTCAACAAACGGTTGCATTTTTGACTAGATAAATCCTTGCACGGATTAACAATTCAAGTTTTCATCCTGAAACTAAGTCAAAAGCTGTTTCCTAAAAAAAAAAAAAAAAGAAAAAAAAAGAACACTTTCCATTTTCTCCCCGCAGAGCTGAGCAGTGTTTGTGTCTGCCCCGCTCGGCGCAGGCTCTGCAGCACTTTGAAGCTGCCTCTTGGTCAGGACGGTTCCTGCTTGGTGTGTCCAAGAGGGAGCGAGGGCACTGCTGTCCTGCGAGGGGTCCTGTGGCCCCGTGCTGGCTCTTTCTCTTGGTACTACCCAGGACCACAGAGCCTTGGCAGGCGTCCCAGAAGACATAAGGCAGGGAACAAGTGCCATCTACCTGTGCATTAATCACCACGTGCATCGCTCAGCCCAATCCCTCGTTAGAATCCTTCTAAGAGACACAAATCGTTTCATCTAGACAAAAGAAAATCCTCTCTTTGCTCATGTATTGGTAGAGGCACTGTGATAATGGCCAAAGCTGGCAGCCTCAGTAACTGCTCAGCACTTACTGCGAGGTCTGAATGTGGCCCAAAGCAGCGCTGCTGGGACTCCTGGTGCCAACACGGCGCCTGCACGAAGCCCCTGGCCCCACGACACGCCGAGCGGCAGCCGGCAGGACCCCAAACAAGCCCCCAAACCCCACAGCAGAGGAACTGACAGAGGAACTTCCTTCGCTGCTCCCAATCGCTTCTCCAGTTTTACTTCCCCGTGCTGCAGTGGGGTGGTGGAGGCTGAGCATGGGGAAACCTCAGCGAGAAGTCCTACATTTAATCATCCTGGTCAATGGCAAGCGCTGACGATGCACAAATAACGCCACCTTCATGCCTCTATGTGTGCATTTAGGGAAGGAAGCACAGTTCAGCCATCTCCCCCACTGCCCTGGGGCTGGATGTGGCCCCGCTTACGGTGTACTTGGATCTCCTTGTTCGTGATGCCTCTGCTTGGAAATGAATGCTCTCCGACCCCATTCTGGGGATAATTTTTAATGAAATGTGTGTCATGATGCAAATCCTGCCAGCTGTCTATTCTAAGAGAAGTGTCAGAGCTATGAAGGCAGG
Source organism: Oxyura jamaicensis (assembly GCF_011077185.1). Classification (NCBI taxonomy): domain Eukaryota; kingdom Metazoa; phylum Chordata; class Aves; order Anseriformes; family Anatidae; genus Oxyura; species Oxyura jamaicensis. Next base: position 1,649,644 of record NC_048896.1, read on the forward strand.
GCTCTTGCCCTGCTCCTTTTTTTCAGATGCCATTTCTCCAGGCATTTCTCAGCCAGACAATCAGTGTGTCAGCAGCTCTGCTTAACATGTCGCTCCGTTGTTAGCAGTTATGGCAATGAGGACAATTATCCAGCAAAAGCCCCTGCACCAAGGGCCCATCAGAGCTGTGTGCGACACTTGTGCATCCCCTGGTCGATGGCTCCAGGTCTCTGCTTCGCACCCAGCTCCAGCACTCGCCCCTTCTTCCTTGCCGGCTGGGGCATGGTGGCATCACCCTGCTGGCATGTTGCGGTGCCAACACCTCTCTGCTTGCCATAGCAGAGCAAAAACGATTTACAACACTTGAAACTGGAGATGTGACAGATTGTACAGCTCTAGTCCTTTTTGTCCTCCCTCTGATCAACACGTTTTCCTGAAATTAGGCTAGACAGACACCCAAACCAGAGGCATCTGTTTCTCTTTTCAATGTCAGCAGTGTAAATAAAGCGTATTTGCGATGTTTTGCTTTCATAAACATATTGTTTTTGGCTTTTATTTGAGCACAGAGCTGCAGAGCTTCGCCGAGAGCTGGCCGGGCTGATTAGCGTGGCTCTGATCTTTTGCCAGGCACACAGAAGCCTGTTTACAGAGCGCGGCAGCGATCGGGAAGTGGGCGACCCTGCCTGCCATTTACAGGAACTGCCATTCACCGCAGCCACTTGCCGAAACGGCTCCTGCCAGAGGAGATGCTGAGGCTTGGGGGGCTGCTGTGGGGCTGGGGGGGCTGGCACCCTGCCACCACCCACCGTGCGCCCACCTCAGTTGTGGCCACGCCGCTGCCACTGCCGCACACTCAGCTCGTGCTCGCTGCCACGGTGGGGAGCCAGCATCCTTCTGGAAGGGCTGTCTGTCCGTCCCTCCCAAGCCCTGCTGATAAATCCATCCCGGGCCACGCCAGCTCGCCTTCTTTTTCCTGAAGAGCATTTTTAACGAGGCACGCTGTGGCCATGAGAACACAGAAAACACACATTTTTCTTGTAAACACAGCAGCGCAGTGGTTTGCTGGAATTCACCCCAGAACAGAAAAAAAGCCTCAGGTTAAGAGGTCAGGCTATAAGCAGATACATTACTATAGTTTACATTTTTACATCTACAAGCATGCGAAAACAGATCAGATTTTCCTGCATCCACTGAAGAAAACCAGTGGATGAAGATCCGGGCAGACCCCAACACCGGGGCCAGATTTTGGGACCTTCAGTGCTGCCCCACGACTGCACCCAGATCCTGCCTGGCCCAGTTCTGCTCCGTGTTTCTGTCCCTGAAAAGCCCTTTGAGACATGAGATGGAGCAGACGATAGCTTTGTCCACAGCAGGTGGCTGAGATGGAGGGGCAGAGGGAGCTCTGGCGAGGAGAGGGCAAAGCAAACCCAGGCTGGAAGGGTGGCTGGTGCTTTGGACTGCCCCGGATCAGTCGTGGGGCTCAGTGGCTACCCTCATGGCTGGTAATTCATGTGATAAAATGCAGCCAAAGGCACGAAGAGGCGCTAGCCAAAGGGCAAGCTTTGTCCAAGGAGATAAATAACATGGAATGGGAAAAATGCCAAATGAACTGGGATTTTTTGTGAAGAAAAGGGGCTTTTCTTCGAGGAGGTTGTAGTGAATATCAGAGGGATATTCAGTGTCTCTGCCCGTGTGGCTCGTGGAGCTGCTGGCCTCCAGTCCAGGCAAAACTCTGCCCCGTGCTGAGGGCAAAAGTTGTGTGTGTTTATCCAGAAGTGCCTCAGAGCTTTGGCCTCTGTTATCCAAAAGCAACAACTCTGCATTTTTTTGGAGGGGGGGAAAGAAAAGGAAAGACAGCCACAATAGCAGTTTAAACACGGCCGTCCCGCGTGTGCACATCCCGGTCACAGCTGGGCCGAGCCGAGCTGCAGAGACCCAGCTGTGGCAGGGCAGGGCAGCGGCTCGGCTGCGTTTTCGTGCCAAAGGACAACAAAAGGCAAAGAATCAGCCACTGCTGCCATCAGGGGCAGCTGCCGAGCCACAGGCTGCTGCTCACCCGATGCTCTGGAGCTGGATCCCAGGCTAAAATACGAACCATGGCTTGGGTCCTGAGTAGCCCAGGGATGAAGGGAGAGTTCGAGGCTGGGAAAGCTGCTTCAAGGCTGCCAGGTAGAAAGGAGGGAAAAGATCTCAGCTTGCAGCTACCAAATGGGCTCACCTTACGTTCAGGCTCCTGAGCAGCTTCAGGCTCATCTTGCTGTATTTCCCCACCTGCCTTTATGTGGAAGGCAGCTCAAATTACTACCTCTAATTATTTTTGGATAAAATTTGTAACAGCCTATTTTTAAAGTGATTTTTGAATTTAATTATCCGCACGTTTTGTTGGCAAGACAGGAGACGCTTAAATCAGCTCAAAGAAGGAAAGAAAGGCGTTTCTGAATACCTACACGACAAAGAGCAGAGATGAAAAGCAGATGTTGGAGGCAGCTGTGTAAAACAAATACTGAGCAGGCCAGAAAAGTGATCATAAAGAAATAACATCCCTAGCTCTGCGCTTCTCAGCACCACCTCTGTTGATAGCAGCCGGGTGTTTAGTTAGCCAGGTCTGTGGCTTCCACCTCGTGCCTCCCCGCCAAAGCCAGGCAGTCGTACCCCCGCCAGTCCCCCCGGGCCGCACACAGCACCCGCAGGCGATGCCCCAGCATTCAGCCATTTTATAAATCTTGCGAACCCCGCCATCCCCTCCGCATTACCTTTAAACACATCAGGCACATGAGTCTGCAACAGCTAAGGCTGTCAGGTTCAAAAAATTAAGACTGCGCTCCGCCCCCTCACCCCGATTTCCAGTCTTAAAAATCATTTTTCAGTGCCTGAGGTGCAAGGCAAGGCTTCACACTTGTCCTCGCTGCTGAAACAGACGCCGGGACGATCCGTTCTGCAGCAGCAAACGCTCCGGCAGGGGCTGTGTTCGTGCCGCTCGTGCACTGCGCTGTTTCAGAAACTTGGCTGAACAGAGGGGAATCACACACGAATTTCCAAGTTTCCCTGCTTTGCCAGAACTCTTCCCCCCTCCCTTCATGGGATGTGCTTGCTTGGATTACGGTCCACTTGAATTTTCATTAAGAGCAAGGAAGTGAAAGAAGAAATAAATCAAAGCTTCTGCTCTTTCCTCCCCTTAAAAAATCACCTATGAATCAATGAGGGTGAGAAAAGGGGGATTAACTAGTTGCTACATAAAAATTCTTTGTTTTATTTACAAAAGTAAAAATGCCTTTTTCATGAGATCCCTCAGGCCCACCGGTGGCTTCTCATTCCGGCCGTTAGCCGTGTGAGCCATCCAGTCCTGCCACGGGTCTGCAATGGTGCCAGCAGCCCGGTTCCTTGCAGGTACTGAGGAACCTCTGCATCAGCCAAGGCCAGAAATCCAAGCTGCGCTCCGAAGGAAACCAAAATCACTGTGCTTTGTTCGGTCAAGCACGGGTTCATCTGTTTTCCGGCCTCGTTCTCACAAAAGGAAGACAAAAGCCAAGTCTGTTTGTAATCCCACTTCAGAAAATTCTGCTTACTTCTTCCTTGGAGCACATACGGGTTCACGGTCAGGCAAACAACACATCAGTCATGCGAACATTGTGGGTCATCCTCACACGTGGCGAGGCTGTGCTGTGTGCCTGACACCGGCTCCTTGGCTGCTGCCGATCTGCCAGCCCCATTTAAAACCCCTCAGCTCCTTCCCTAAGGAAGGTGGTGGGGAAGAGTGGATCTCAGAAAGAGCTTAAGTAGTGTGTTTCCATTGTAAATTCAGAAAACATGTCACCAAACTGTGTGGCCAGGTTAAGGCTCGCTCAAGTATTCCTCTGTAGACTCATGTTTGATGCAAACCACAGAGGATTCTTCCCCGTGCCTTATATAGGCTTTCCCTGGGGATCAGCATGGCCTGCCTGGGAACACAGACACGCAAAGCCTCCCTTTCCTTTAGCTTTGGCTGCCTCCCCAGCTCGGCGCACGTTGCTGGAGAGCGCTCCAGCGCTGGGAGCAGGACTGCCAGCTCAGCCCCTCGCCGCATGCTGTCACTCCGGCCAAGCATTGCTGAGGACCACCGAAGGCTTCAGCCCAAATTTCTAGCAAAACCCAGCAATGAGATCTCTTTTTCCGTGATACATAACAGCTGTAATGCTGCAGTAAAGATGCCTCAGAGTCCTGGCAATTAAATATACCATGAAACTCCTTGTCCTAAAACACAAAACTTTAGTCGGGTTCCCGGGTTACAAAGCTGCTCTCCAGGGCAGCTTTCTCTGTGACACGAATGCTGAAGATGCCGCATTTCATTGTCTGCAACAATTCTCCGAGGAGAGAAATTCAAGCAATGAAAATATTTTGGCATTCAACCAACTATTTCAAGCATTTAACAATGACCTTGAGAATTATAAAAAGATCCATTTAAAGCCCCAGTTAAAAAAAAAAAAAAAAAAAAAAAAAAAAAAAAAGGGTTTCCCTGCAGAATCTGGTACTTGTGCATGTTTACTGTAAAAATGCTTATCTCAGATATGTTCCGTGCACAATGAAAATGATTTTCAATACAAAAGAAAAGGAAACAAGTGTAACTCCCTGCCTTAAAATTACTCTGTGACCCTGTGTGCGTTTGGAAATGAATTGAATTTCCAGGACACCCCATCACTCCAATCCAAGGCGTTAAGCAGTTGCTCAGAGCAAGGAGAACAAGGACGAGAGCTCATGCCGATGCTTTAAGTGGAATTTCAGCTTGCACAAAGGGTGCTTGTGGCTCACTGCACTCACGCCAGGTCTGGCTGGGGGTGTGAAGGGGCCGGGGCTCAAACCACATCTCCTTCCCACTAGTTATTGTTTCTAAACACAAGCACCACTCCGGCACACGTTAAGGTTTGCTTTGTACAAAGCTTTCCATGAAATAGGTGTGCAGCGGCCCGCAGGGAGCTGCGGTACGTTGGCTGCGGGTCACAACAGCCCCTTTCCTCTGCTGGCAACCTGCAAAGCAGCCCCTGGAGCCCCAGGTGCTGCGCTGTGCTTCTCGAGCATGGTTTTTGTGGTCCAACAGACAGGAAGAGGAGCTGTTAGGTGGGGAGCCCCTACTTGTCCTCACAGGCCAGGGTAGCTGGCTACTTAACGTGTGCCCCTCCACAATGCTGTGAAGCTGTGAGGCTTCTTTTTCCCATATAACAAAAAGTGAGCCTGCCACTTTTCCTCGTATTTCCTAGCAGGTGCAGCCCCACCAAGCTAACCCACATGGCAGCCAGGGGGATGCGGTGAGAAATGGGACTCCAGCAGGACATGTGTTATCCATGCTGCTACCGCAAGGGCTTGCACCCTTGCTTAGTTTTTATAGCACTAGGGCCACCCTTTTTCCCAGGTACAGCTTAAGACAATTGCTTTATCTTCCCCCAAATACTCCTTTTGGGGAAAACAAACAAACCAAATAAACAAAACCCAACAGAAAACAAACCTGAAACCAACAACATGCTTATCCTTATTTCAAAGTTGTAAAAAGTTCCAAAATAATGATATTTTTACAGTGGATTGATCCACACAGCACCGTAAAGGGAAATAAAGGGTAGCCCTTGCTTCTAGTGAACAAACGAGCAAACACAAAGGAGAACCTCAAAGCGAACACAGAAATGGTGAGATGGAGACCACCCCATCAATGGAGAGGAGCACGGGCCCCAAAGCCCAGCTGGTGCTGCCAATAGCCAGGCTGGCTGCTGGCACTTCCTCGGCGCTCTGCTGCCTGGGAGGCCACAGGAGACCCCATCGTGGATGAGCACTTCCAAGCAGTATTCAAACAGAGATCATAATGAGCTCTCCAAACTCAGAAAGATGTCTCAAGGTGACAATGTGGGGAAAGTAATCACGGGTCTGGGGCAGCGAAGCAGAGAGGGGCTCACAACCTCTAGAACTGGCCATGTTGTAAATATAAAAATTTGTTTTTCTGCATATTTGCATTATTTTTTTTAATAATTTGGTGTGTTATATGGTTGAGTTGTCAGTAACATGCCTTCAAAACAATTTTTTGGATTTCTTTACGAACGGGTTGCCAGCTGGAGTGAATGCGGAACCTAGATCCAACTTTCTATTAAATGTTTTTCAAAGAAAACAAAATCTCTTTGGGGATATGGAAAGTTTTTCTAACATTTTAATTGATTTTTCCCTCTAACTTCAGTTTTGGCATCTGACATGGACACACTCAGACTGGCTGGCTGATGACAAGGACGTGGAGTTAGACGAGTGTGCTCATGATGGAGAAGAGAAACAAGGACTGCATCTGCATGGCACAGGCAAAGGAAAAGCCGATCTTGAAAATCAAGGTCACAGATTCAAAAAGCATTTGTTACCAGAATAAAATAAGTGATTCCCTCTGACAGTGAGGTCTGGGGAGAGCCTGGGGGGAGCCGAGTGGCCGCGGCGGCGCTGTGGCGGCGCGACATCCCACCAGGCTGGCAAAGTCCCGTACGTGAGAAATGCCAAACGCGCTCGCTTAGCGCTCAGAAGATAAAGCACATGTTGAGGATTGCACAAACAGCAAGGAACAGTCACACGAGGTTACGTTAATCACTTACATGTGCCTATTATTAGCTGAAAAGGCTAAAAGGAAGGGAAAGATTGAACAAGGCTAGATCTCATGTCACGCTTTTGAGCAACAAGAGTGGATATATTTTTTGAATTCCAGCCTGAGCACGTGTGTCCAGCCTTCGAGGCCAGCCCGCTGCTGGGGGGAATGGGAGAAGGGAGACTTCCTTTGGTGCTATTTCCCCCCTGGGGCTTGGACTCTCCATCTCCACCCCAAAGGGCAGTGGTGGGTCTGTTTGTGTTTGCAGTGCTGTCTGCACTGCCCGGCTGGCCGCGCTGCTTGGTCCTGGAGAACTCGGAGCACAGCCCGCAGGAAGTCTGCAGGAAGACCTCGTATCCTCCGAAACCACTGCTCTTCTGCACCCAGAGAGTTCTCCATTGTCCCAGATAACCCGCTGGGCTCCGGCAGTGTCCTTCGATGTGACGGGGACCAAGGCCAGGTCCCCGCCGGCAGGCACATCCCTCCCAAACGCCAGCACGGCGATGTCAGCGGTGTCCTGAGACTGCTGTGGGGTTTCCAACACCGTGCACCCACAGTCTCAGCACAATGCTGCTCAGAAGCCTGCAGGTGCTCACCGGGTCCCGCACCCAGCTCTGTTTTTAAGTGCAGTCCTGTACGGAAGCGTGCCCAGGGCTGTGCAGATGAGAGGCGATGCTTGCTTCAAACTATTCCAGCAACTTATCCCTTAAGAAAAATCCATCACCCGGAAAGCAAACAGAGAGCATTTGGCATTAGCTGCAGCTGCGTGGTCGGCTGTGGGAAGCATTTTCCAGGTCTGCCTAAACATTTGTGTTTCTGCTCTCTTGCACGTTTCCATCAGCCTTCTAGTCATCCTGTGAAAATATAAATTCCTCTTTTAAGGAGATAATTAACTAAGCCCAAGCAGCTGCAAGAAATCAAACATGGCAAAAGACACCGAACCCAGCAGTGCTTAAAGCCAGATGCATAACATTACTGTTTCCTACCAAAGTCTTTCCTTGACATTAAGCTAAAAAAAACAGGCAAATGAAAATAAATCAGGCAATGTCCATCTGCTCTTTTCCGATATAATTTTAACTTGCAGCATGGCTTGTGCAGTGTAACTTCTCAGAGCAGAGTCAAGCGAGGCCTGAGACCTGTGTTTTGAGTAAGACCCATTTGATGGGGGTTTGGATTTCACCCCATGTATTCACATCAGGATCGCATCCCGTGTATGGCTACATACACATGAGCCGGAGCTCAGTGCACATCTTGCAGCCCTCAGCACTGTCCCTGGTGTGTCCTATAGCCAGTGCCCAAAACACAAAAAGAGAGGGTGAAATCAGACCAAGGGGCATCCTGCCTGCGGCCATCTGCTGCGCTGTGTTACAAGCTCCGAGAGGGAGGAATCGCTCTCTGACCACTGGATGCCTTCCAGCGTTTTGGGTAAGCTGCACAAAACACTTTATCTGCATCTTCTCCTCTGCTGTTAGGCAACTGTTTCCCATTACTGACACACAGAGACCTGAGCCAGCGCTCACCCCGAGCACCAGACAGCGCAGGTAGGAATCAGCTTATCAGGAGGTGATCTGGAAAGAAGGTCTCATATTAAAGCTGACCATGCTGACGGCTTGCCACCAGCAGCCTCTCCGAAGATCAGGACATCCAAGCGTCCAGCTGGTTCATTTGTTTTGCTCTGCCTTCTGAGACAAATCGCAACAATCTGCTCTGACCACTCTGCACAGGTTGCTCGTACACTTCTTGGTTCAGGGGGAGATGAGTCTGCGAGAGCAAGCTGTACGCATGCATTGGAAAGGAGGAGCCCCCAAGCTAAAACGTAAAGAATAGTTAACGAGTTACACAAGCACAGCTCACTTTTCACTTTTATATGAAAAGCAGAAGGAGAACGCATTTGCAGTGACCCTCAGAGACAGAAGTTGGCGAAGCACTAAATGCTCTTGGTGAAATAAAACAGTTGGGGGAAAGACATGCCCTGCAATCCTGTTGCTTATGATATCAAGTATAATTTTCAAGGGTCTTCGGAGACTGAAAACTGCTCTGCTGGTTTTGGATTAAAATGAATTGATTCAACTGTAAATTAGCAGCAGATGACTTCTGGGAATGTATATTCCCATATTTACAGATTTGGACTATTTTTCAGTTTTTTAAAAGCATCAAAGCAGGAGGCGACTCAGCCAGGTCCACCTGGAGCTCAGGCACACAGCTGATATCACTGATATTGGCACCGGGCTTTGCCCATCACTTGGCAATTCTGCTCCAGCCCCCTCCAAGCAATACCTCAGCATAAGCTTCAAAACAAGCAGGCGCTTAACTTCTGTAATGGGCTGGAGCATGATGGAGCATGTGCTGAAATGCTCTGCCAGCTCAGAGCCCGAGCTGTGCACAGAGAAGGGTGTTTATAAAGAACGGCTGAGCCCCAGCCGCAGCTGGAGCAGCACCTCCTGAAAGCCCTGGCTTCGCGGAGAGGCAGCTGGGTGGCAAGGGCTGGGGATGAAGGAGCGTGGGCCGCATCCTGCTCACCTGCACGCTGCTGCGGGTCTCTAGGGCCAGCTTTGCCACAGCTGTGAAGAGGCGCAGCTCTGAGCGCAGGCAAAACACACCCACCTGAACAAGTTGTGCATATTAGGGCCCACTGTGACACACGCAGGGACGCCTGAGCTGAACAAAGCACCTCAGTCCAGGGAGCAGTGCAGGGCTGTCGGCAGGCCGCTCCTCCCGGCTGGCACGCCTCGTTTCTCAGCAGAGTTAATTAGCATAGGATGAGCTGCTGCTTCTGCCATACCTCAAGTCTCTGCCTTGCAAGAGTCATCTGCTGACAGCCAGGACATCACAGACGTAAGGGCAGGTATATCTGCAGTATTTGTTTTGAGTACAAGGACATGTTTGCAAGTGCATGCAAGGCTAGGAAAACACCCCCAAAACAACTCGCTGAGATGCTTTAAACGTCTGGGGCTCTGACAAAAGGGTTCAGGTGCTGAGCACCTTCAATCCCCTGCTGAGTATCCTTGGTACTGACTTCAGGCAATCAGCCTTCAAAATCCAGACAGACACAACCGAATGGTCCCTGCCACTGCTGCTTTCTGCCCTGTCTGCAAGAGGGAGGCAGTCAGGCAGAGAAACGCACAGTATCACGTTACTTATTTTATCTCATTAGAGGCAGGAGGAAGGCTTTGCTGTGTGACAGCACATCTGTGCAGGGTCATAGAGAAAGCAGCAAGAATTGCACCCTAATAGCTGAATGTCAGCCACGCCGGATCTTTCATTTGAGGGAATAAGCAGAGTTGAAGAGGAGACCAGGAACATCTGGATCAGTCCTCTGAAGGAGATGACATCTGCTGCCTCCAGGGCTGAGGAGTCAGCAACAGCAACAAGAGAAAGGCTGAGGGCACATCTCTGATGAGATTCTTTGATTATGAAAGGGAGAAAAATAATGCTGCTTATGGATTTTTAATTTTATTTTTATTCCAGAGCGGCTGGACAACCTGCGTGTTAGTGATGAGCCCAGGAGCATGAGTAACCTGCAGGCATGGCTGTGCCCAGAAGTGCTGGGCTGAAGCCCGTGTCCCCACCTCTGCTGCTGCCCCCTGCTCGGGCAGGCTGGGTGGCAGTGGCTGCAGGTCCCCAGGGGAGTTAGAGCCAGCCAGGGTATGTATACTCTGTCCTGCAGTCATCTCAGGGCCATAAAACACAGTGGTGAGCTTCCTCCAAATTTATGGCTTTGGACATCATGCTCTCGCTCAGGCTACATCTCTTAATTCATATTTTTTTTATGTCTGCTTGTGCTTGGCACCAGTTTCAGGTGCCTTTTCCCAGCGCGCTTGGGTTTAGGAAAAAAAATCTCTCAGCTTTACATCAGGCTCACAGAAAGGCAGTAGCTCTGCCTGACATCCAGCAGTTTAATTGGGTCCACTGGAAACTGGGAAACGTAGACTTCATCTTGCTGAGCTAACAGACTGCCTATTTGGTAATTAAAGCCTCCTAAAGATGTCACTCGAGACACTGACCCAGTGCTTTCCACTCTCCCTGCTGAGCAATGGGAGGGGTGGGCAGTGGCTGTGGAGCACAGAGGAAACCCAGCGGGCTGCAAACAGCCCCGCAGCTCTTCTGGCAGCTTTCTGCCCTGTAGAAAATCCCCTTCCAAACCACGGATACCTGCTGCTTCGGGGCACAGGTGGCTCCCTCGCCAGGACGTTGACACTGTGGTTTATTCTCTCATTGACACCGTGGTTTATTCTCTCCCAGCTACCTGCAGAACTGCTGGTAGCCAACACACTGACACTGTTGTGAGGCTGTAAGGATGTGTTACCTGCTTTCACTAACGTGGGGAACCAGGGGAAAAAACATTTTGTGAAGAAGTCTAAGTTTACCCGAAAATCAAGCCAAACGAGTTTTTCTCTTCTCCTTCTGTGTGCTGCTGTAATGGAGTGAGTTTGAATCTGGAGGTATCAAATTCATTGCAGCTTAAATGTTACATGTGGGCTGGAAAAGCAGAGCTTTTAAAAAGATTTCATTGAACGTTGTTTCTCCTCGCGCAGCCTCCCTGCTTGTGCAAATCGCACGCAAGCCTTGCTACAAGCAGCCCATTCACGGTGACGCTGGCGACCGGATTCCCCTCTGCTCACCAAGCTGCTCTTCCATTGAGGGGGTTGTGATTTGTGGACATGCTGTGGACTCCTTTCATCTCTCAGCCTCTGCTGGGGCTATTTTTGACCGTCAGGTTCAGGCAGAGCTGACACGGGGATTGCTGTGCCCTGCGTGTTTACAGCCAGCAGGACCTGGGCGCTGAGCGCAGCGCCCTCGGTACACAGCTCAGAATAGATGCAGCTCAGGAAATCCTCCCGGGTAGACTGAAAAAAAAAAAGAACCCCAAACAAACAAAAGTGAGTGTCGAGTGCCCCACCGACGAGAGGAAACCCTCAGGACACTGCAGAGAAAGCTGGATTCCTGCCTGCTCCCCGGCTGAGCTGGAGATCACACACAGGTCGCGGCCCAGGGAGGTTGGTGAGCCGAGATTTTGCTCCGTCTATGTCCCAGGGCTTGTTTTGTGGCAGTTGACGGATTTTTTTGTTTGTTTGTTCATATTGTTTGTCCTGGTTTAGTGTAGCAGGGCTGCCAGGGACCCAGAGCACATGCAGATGGCCATTCCTGCTGCGTTGGCTTCGTTTCCTTCTGCTCGTTCCCCGGGAGCTCCTCCCGTGGGGACAAGGGACCAGACACCTTCCTTCCTTCCTCCCTTCCCAACTTGAAACCTCCCTTTAGAGGGGGTTACAGGCTTCGTGCGCTCTGCCAGACTGAGCACGGCACTGCGTGCAGCCAGGAAAAGCAGCATCACGCTGTCCGTGCCTCGCTGCCCCCGACGCGTTGCTCTCTGGCTGCACTTTTGCTGTGTTCTGGCCCTGCTTTCGCACACGGAGCTGCACCAGGCTCTGTGCCAGCTCCTGTTTCGCCTGTGGCTCTCCGGATCAAAGGAGAGATGTGTGCAGCCCCTGCCAGCAGCACAGGTTGAGGTTTTCCAGCCGAGGTGCTGGGTCCAGCCAGCCTGCAGGGGAGGCTGAGCCTGGGCTGCTCGCAGGGCTTCCCCGGGGAAGAGAGATCTTGCGAGTGCTTTGTGCTTGTACGCATGCAGGGTAACCAAAACAGGACTAAAACAAATGGTCCTTTAAGGCAGTACATTACCAGCTAGTGCCCGCATTTCAAATCTCTTTTTCTCTGCACTATTACGGCACGTTATAATAGCTGCAAACCCCACTTTACAATTTTCTCAGCAAACGTCCCCAAGAATCTCTCTTGCTGGCATTGTTTGAAGAAGCCTTTGAAATCTGGCAAGGAAAAAAAGGCTCTGAGCTAGACAAACCTTTTGTAAAGACTTAAGGCAATTTTTCAAGTCCTGAAACCTGCTGTTTATCATCCAGTGCACTACAGTAGAGTGGCAGCTCATGAAGAAAGCAACATACTAGCTGTTGCAAAAACCTTGCAGACCACTGAAACAGAGGCATTACTGCTCCTCCACACTTGTCTGAGTGTACACCACAAGATCAGAGGCAGATCCTAAATGACAACGGGTGTGAAATTGGTTTTGTTTGTAAAAGCAACAAAATGGTCCCAAAACACTGTGTCTGTGCTGCCAAGGCAGTCCTGCAAAACAATTAATTTTTACAGTGAACCGTTCCTCATCCCTTACCGGGGAGCTCCTGCCATAATTAACATTGTTTCTGCAGACTTTAATACTGTAATTCTGATAGTCGTGGCTCAAAACACGTAACATTTTTTCAGTGTAAGATTTATGCAGAGCTGTCGATTTGTCTCATAAACGGCACAAATAGTTTCCAGTTGTCCTTACCCAGTGTGCCTAGCCCACGGATGCTGGTCTAAATCCAGCCATGGAGTCTGCTGGCAGTGCTGAGCAACACACAGCCAGCAAGGAAGCATCTGAGAGTTACCCCATGCTTGGTCCCACGTGAACACAAACCTCTGCACAGGAACGACAACATCTGAAATCAAGTCAGGACGGCTCCAGGGTATGCTCTTTCTGCAGAGCTGTCACTCAGAACGTAACTAATGCATAAATAGAAGTGAACAGCAAAAACCGTTCAGGAATCTCACGCAGTATGATAGACACCTTTAGAGACAGCTTTTCCCTTCATTCCTTTAAGCCAATGCATGCTGCACATTTCAGAAAAGTTGCTAGAAACTCTCCAGTCACCTCCATCAAGATCCCTCGGCTTTTTGGCCAGCCGGCACTGGGGATTCCAGCAGCCCATTTCTGGGGAGCTGACTACCGGGTGTGCAAAACACGGCTCGTACCTCTGCCCCAGCGCTGTAGATTTGGTGGAAATGGTCAATGAGGGTATCTGGCCAGCTCCTGCCCAGCCAGCCGTGGGTGCGTGGGAGGGCTGCGCTGTCCCCAGGTCCCCACCCCACGGCGGATGACAGACCGCCTCGCCAAACACAGCAGTGGGGGCTTGGGTAGGAAAAAAAGAAAACATCCATAAATGTTAGAGACCAGCAGCTGGCAAATCTATACGTACGAAAACAAATAACCATGCGCTTTGATTGTTCGAGTTCACAGCAGAGATTACTTACCTTGGCAGATACATATTCAAGACATACGGCTTGTAATTCCTTAGCTAGTGCTAAGCAAAACCATGTGTTCTTCTAAAATAAGGGGAAAGTTTAACTCCGGCGCTGCAAGGACACAGGAATGGTCATAGCTTGTGCTCGCAGCGAAACTAAACTAAGAAGGGGCCAAGAGAGGAGAGCAAAACTGAGCAGCAGCTTGGAAGAGAAGCCAGAGGCAGGTTACAGCCCCTCGCAGGGATGGAGAGAGCGCCTGTTTGATACATGGCAGCGTGGGGATGAAGAACAGGGTATATGATCATGAACTTCTCAAGTGGTGAGAAGTTAGGGTGATTTCCAGGACTGTGTGTGCAATATCCTCCCCAAAGGAGTCAGGGACCGTTTTGGCGGCTCCTTTCCCCTCCTCTCCTTAGGAAGGTGAGCCACAGCCACGAGGCTGCCTGCCTACCTCCCTCTCCACAGCCTGCAGCAAACGTTTAAGAAACTGAAAGCTCTGTTGCCTGCAAAGGGCTCAGAGGATGAGAAAAAACAGGCTTTTAAAGTCAGCTTGCTCTCACTTGACCCTTAAGCAACCCAAACCAACCACAGTGGTGGCGAAGCTGAGCCCATGCTCTGGGTACGTTTACTCCTTCCAGCAGAAGAATCTTGATTATTCTGCCTCCCTCCTTCTCCAAATAAAGGACCATTACTGAAAATAGTCATAGAGCTGCTGCCACTGCAGCAAAAGGCCCAAGAAGGCCTCGATTCTGGTTCATTTCTGGTTCATCCATTTCACGAATGGAATTTTTTTAGTGCTGCTGAAAGTTAAGATTGAACTGTCATTTGGCAACACTGTCCTCATTAAAAGATAGCACAGTAAAAATAAATTTAAAAAATGAAAGCACGTTAAAAAGAATGGGATTGTGAAACACAGGCAGCCTGTTTAACCCCGGGCTGAGCTCACACCAGCAGGGCCAGCAGCTGCTGCTCTGCCTTGGCCAGAGCTCCCCGAGCACGGGCACACATCAGAGCCAGCAGCCGCCAGCGGTACGTGCAAAGTGCTCCTGGGATTAAGGGTGCATCCGTCATCGTCATGAATTAGCAGAGGCCAAGTTTGTGTGTGAAGAATTAACGTGAAGAGAGAAAAAAAAATGCTATAGTTTTATATCGCTCACATTGCAAACAGATGTCCCACCAGTACTGGAGGAGGGCACCCCAGCCAAAGAGGTGAAATCATACTCCTCAAGGGATGCTTAGAAAGAAGTCATTCACTCTGAGGTGAGCCAGAGGACCATGTGCTTGGCAGTTGAGGGCAGCTTGTACCAAAAGGCTGTGTCGAGAAAGGGGGGCGATGAGCAATTTGGAAGCGATTCAGCAGGATTTTGGAGACAATAGGAAAGGTGGTTTGGGAAGAAAACAAAAGGAGAGGAAAAATGTTCACAGAAGAGGTATAACAAAGACTTGACAGAGAGGGGAAAGCCTCTGGCAACTGTTTCTGCTCCAAAAAATGTTAGTAGGATCAAAGTGGTGCTTAGGGAGGCTCTGCTCCTTTTCAAACTGCTTTGGAAGAAGTGCGCTCAGTGAAAGTGATCGCGGTGAACTCTTCAAAGAGGGAGCTTGTAACGTAACCTGCGCTATTTAAAGATGTGTCCATAGTAGGATAAATATAGGACCTGCTAGTAATGGTCGGAGAAGTTGCTCAAAATTCCCGTGAGGATACCTATCACAAGGCCCAGCAGAGCCCAGCTGTGCCACTCCCCGGGGAGGGCTCCCAAAGCACGACCGCCCTGAGCTGCTGCCGTGCCCGCCCGTGCTGCTCGCCCTGCCGAGGACATGAGGAGGTCCGGGCCACGCGTGGCCGTCAGTGTGCTGTAGGAGATGGGGTGACAACCCCAAGGTCCTGGCCCAATGCCAAGATAGTTAATTGCTTTTTGTCTCCCCACATTCCTCCGGTGCTTCCCTTTGGGCGTGCTGGTTTCTGCTTCCTGTCCTGAATTGCAGTGCAGTGCAGCTGGAGCCACGTTCCCCCAGGCACACAGCTAGGAGATGGTGGCTTGATTCAAAACTTATTGTTTTCCAGTCCTGCGAGGAAACTGCATCCACAGCTCCTGCAGAAGAGCTGCCTAGCTGCGGGGCTGGGGCCCTGCCTTTGCCATGGAAAGCACACCGAGGCGACGGCACCGTGCTGCTGGCAGGCATGCACAGCTGCAGCTCGCCTGTCAGCAGCCAAATCCCCGGACAGACAGAGCTGCCCTCGCAGGCCAGGGTTCAAAAAGGGCAATTTGCAGGAACAGGGAGGTGCCTCTGCCAAGGGGGAGGCAATGCGGCCGCACGCCGCGCTCGCTGCGGGTAGACGCATCTCCGCGGCCTCGGCACGCCGTCGGGCTCTGAACGTGCGCTGCAGGCAGAGCGGGTATCACAGCCCCTCTGCTCCCCGACCTTCCCAGCCCTCCCTGGGGAATGAATGCAGCACGGAGTCAGGCCCAGAAGCGAAGGAGCTGGGAAGCTGGGTCATTTGGAAGCTTTCTGGTTGCACGAGGTTAATAAAAACCATTTCCAAGACATACAGAACAGCCCCATCAAAGCAAGCCTGCGGGCTGTGAACTGCATCACTCACTAGCTGGGTTCAGTGAGAATCTTCCTGGCTTTCTTTTCGCTGAACAACAAATCCGCAGCTCTGACAAAGGCAGCAGTGGGAGGGAACGGCCGGGATAATCCTGCAGGCAACGGCAGTGCTCAGCGACCAGCACTCAGGTGGGACCGGGACCATGAGCAAAGCCCCCAGCACTCCTCCTGGTCCACCTGCATGCTCAGCTCTGGAGAAGAAGAGAACTGGGGCTTCAGGTCACTGATGTGCAGTGTGGAAGGGAAATTAGGGCCCATGCCCTCTGTAGCTTTCTGCAACATGTGAAGAAGGCTAGAAAATGGATTAATTTTGTAGTTTTCTTTAGCCGTTTTACACAAAAAGCATCCCTTCTGCACCCGTTCCATAGCTGCTTTGCCTCTGAGGAGTCTATGATGATAACTAATCCGTGAAATTACATCACGAGAAACAAGAAACTTCTCAGAAATCAGCAGGAAAGGCCTTTAGTCAGTCTATTTAAAACTACAGGGGTCTGTTCATTCCAGCCTGTCACACCGAGGGGAGAGGTTTCGTGTCCAATGCTCAGTAAAATCCTTCCGTGGAGCACGTCCTCTCCCACTTGACAGGAGCGACAGCAAAAGAGAGAAGACAGGAATCTGGCAGTAAATCCTGCTCCAAGTCTCTTGAAATACTTCTGTCCTTCTCAGCTCATTTAGTGATGCTAAAATAGGAGGCCCACGAATTATGGGTGAGGCTGCCGTGGGTAACGCTCCCCACAGCCTGGCTCCCACGCTGTGCCCATCGAGCCAAGCCTGCGGCACACAAATTAACTAACATTCAGGTGCCTTCAGCAAAAAAAAGACTCAGTGCCCAGAAAGCAGATGGAAGAGCCTGCGAGGTGGCCGCGGTGCTGGGAAGCACTGACACCAGGTGAGGACGCTGCACCCTGGGCAGGCAGGCTCACCAGGGAGGGAGGAGAGCAGGAAAGCCCAAACCTCTGCTAGATCGGATGAGTGGCAACAGGAACCGCTTGAACCCGAGGAGCAGCAGGAGAGCCACGCAGGAGAGGCAGTGAAGGGACAGCAGTGTTGGATGGTTTGCAGGCTCAGCCTGGAAGGACATCACTGGTGTCAGCCAGTCAACAGAGAAAAGGTCAAAGAAAAAAAATCACGGCCCCACTGGTGTTGCTTTCCTCTGGAAAAACAATGCTTTTTGAAATGTTTCTTCCCCTCTGATATGGAAAATGTTACAAAAGGATTTCCATTCTTATCTAGGGGGCTCCTACACAGGGTGACCTTTCCCGTGGCGTAGCCGACTGCTTCTCCACGCCCCTCCTCCCTTCAGGAGCACAGACATTTTAAGACAAGCAGCTTTTTTTTCAGTGTATTTCCCATATATTTTTTTTGTCTCTATGTTCTTTTTCAACCTGGCGGCACCACAGCAATGCCCTTATCCTCTAAAAGGACTGGATCTCAGCCACTGTGTGACTGAGGCCCTGGCTGTCCCTGTGAGGAGCAGCCGAGAGCTGCAGATGTCTCACAGAAAGTCATCCTTGGTGGAACAAATACTCCCCTGGTGCTGAAGTGCCCCGTGGCAGCCTTGCTACCAGAAACGAATATGCATCGTGACAGGCATGCTGAGGCACTGCTGTACCCGGACCTCAGAGCACGGCAGGGGGACATCTGTCCTCACCGTACCCCAACCTGTTGGCAGCAACCGAGCAGGGCCCAGGTGTCACACGCTGAGCCTCTCTGCAGCCTCCTGACCTTGCACCTTGGGCACTCCGAGGAAGAGAACAGAGGCCATCTGTTGCTGCTGACAGCACCCACGTTTGCTATAAACCACAGCAGTGGCACTGAGGAGTTTGCAGTGCTCGGCCCGTTAACAGCTCTCCAGGTGACCCCACGGGAACCTGGCTGAATTCCCCTCCCGGAGCCAGGCAGCACGCAGCTCACCTTCCCCTGCCACATTTCCTCAGCACCAGCGTGGCCGTGGCTCTGGGGTTGTGAACTTGAGGCTTGGGGATTAACTTGTAATTCCAGGCTGAACTTCCACTGGGTGCCAAGTGTCTGCGGGGAGCTGCAGGAGGGACCTCTTCTCGCGTCGGGGGAACCTTCGTATTCCAACTTGCAGTGAGCTACTGCAAGATGCTTTTAAATTAAAACAGAAGGAAACTGGCCAGTGCTTTTAGTGTCAAACCCAATGCTACTTTTACATTGCTTCAGCACAGATGCAAATAGTGGTTCACAAAGTTAGACAAAATACTGTTCTTTTACACTAACGTCCTACTTTCGTTAGGAACACTGGCACCTTT
Source organism: Oxyura jamaicensis (assembly GCF_011077185.1). NCBI lineage: Eukaryota > Metazoa > Chordata > Aves > Anseriformes > Anatidae > Oxyura > Oxyura jamaicensis. The sequence goes on from NC_048896.1 coordinate 1,668,154, forward strand.
TTGGAGTCTCTGGGAAAAAAATCCTTGAGAACCTCTTTTGCTGATAGGAAAAAATGCACTACCCCAGGACATCAAATACATAATTTTATCTCCTCAGAAACCACTTTTCAATCAGAAAAACAAACAAGCTGGTACCAAAATAGAATAATACAAAAAACCACCAAAACTATTAACGAGGGCATTACCAATGCAGCTGGGAGCATATTACCCCGAACATCCCTTGCGGAGAACCTTTCAGAGCACAAACAATTAAAACCCGCACAGCCAGCCCCGACCGCTGCTTTGTAAAAAGCTTAATTGCAATCAGATTGACGTGATGCCAAAGCGCTATCAACAATGGGCTGGTAGAGAGCAGGAGTTAAGTGGTGGTGCAACGTGAATAACGCTGCTTTGGTTTGCATAACGCTGCCCAGCTCTAAGTTTGTGCAACAGAAAAGCGCACGGCTTGGCGAGATTAGCCCCGTTAATGCGCTTTACTAACAGCACTCGGGGATGAAGGGTCTGGGCGCAGCCCTGCACACCAGCACGCCTCGCTGCAGGCCAGGCGGTGGTCGTGGGCTGTGCCGTGCCCAGAGCAATTTTGCAGAAGCATTTTGCTTCTGGGCAAAAATGTGCTCCAGGGTCATCTGCTGAGAAGGCAGGGGAAAACTGCTGGCTGTACCCACTCCTGACTATTGCAGTGGCTGGGATACCATTGAGAATTGGAAGTATTTCTCTCTCTCTCTCTTTTTTTTTAAAAAAAATTTCTAGCCTATTTTTTGTTGCATTAACAAACTCTCTGATAACAGCCATGCTGTTTCATGCGGTGATGCTGCGAGAGCCGCCCCAGCCGGTGATGGCTCTCACTGATTGAGTTCCGTTTCCGTCCCCCGGGGGTGATGCAGCTGCAGGGGGCTGGGGAAGCCCCACGGGGCTGTGAATCACGGGGCTTCATCCTGCCTTCCTAGGCACAGCCGAAATCCTGCGAGCACCCAAAACTCATTGCACGTAAAGCAAGGCCATCAAAGCGCCCGTGGGTAGATCACTCTCCCAAGCCATTTTAAGGGAAGCAGCTGCCCTCTAGAGGGAGCAGGGCCAGGATTAATAGAGATTCCTTAAGAAAATGCAGAAAACAGGCTTCCTCTTGAGGACGAGGGCAGCCGCGATGACTGCCTTGCGTTGCTGGGAAGCGCGGTGCAGAGGTGCTGCGGGCCGGGGTGGGCAGCACATCCCCAGCCCCCCTCCCTCCCTCACCCCCCGCCTTGCAGGGAGAGAAGCTCCCCACAAAGCTCAGGGCCTCCCACAACTCTTCCAAATCTGCGTCAGAAAATGCAACTTAAGGGTGTTATTAGTAATAGCAGTGCCATGCTCTCTCTGTATTGTGAATTGTATGTCACTGAGCTGAAGGGTTTCTTTCCAGAGTGTGTGTGCTATGGTTTTGCCTGGTTTTCCATTATTCAGCCCACGCGGGCTTTTCCCGCTTCCCTCGGGAGCCTCCACTGAAGCCTAAAGGTCCGCATTGTTAGGAGACGTTTCCTGATATTCAGCTGCTTCTTCCTTCTATTCATGCACAGCAGAATTGCGAGCTCCTGCCCGGTTGTGCCTTCAATTGTTTGAGGTGCTCCAGCCTCCTTTCAAACTCTGACTTTTTGCCATCAGAACCCAGAGCTTCACCAGCTTCTCATGTCCTTTGGGCTCGTGTTGTTGAACCCGAACATCCCCCGGTATCACCGGCTGTCCCCTGCTGGCTCAGCTAGCTGCTCCGCAGTGTCCCCGCCGCGGCGCAGCCCCGAAACCCGGCTGCTCCCAGCGGGTGCTGGCAGGGGCTCACGCTGGCAGCCGAGCAGCTTTGCTGGAAACCACCTGCTCCTTTTCCAGGGGATAAGATTTCGCCATCGCCGGTGCCTCTTGTCAAAACAATGGTATACATTACCTCCTGTTTATTAACGCGGGGATCCTGAAGCATGCAAACTGAAAGCTGGTCCCTTTGAACTGGGAAAAGAGAGTCAGCGAACCCAGATCCCGCCCCAAATCAGGACAGAGACAGTTTCTGAACTAGTTCTGGAGGAGGGAATAATCCGGTATTTTGTTCTTGCCTGAAGCATCTTTTGTGTGCTAAACCTGTCCTGGATGCAGTTTCTGAAGCGAGACACCATGGGCTAGACTTGGTCATGCACAACTGGAAATTGCTTCATGTTATGGGGAAAAATGACTAACGAGTGGGGAGGCTGCAGAAAGAACCTGTTGACAAGAAAAATTAACAACTCTGAAGCTACCGAGACACACTTGGAAGAGCCCGATTAAGTTACTGTGAAACATGGAAAGCAAAGAGAGGCGTGCCTCGAGGCACGGTGGGGACACCGTCCAAAAGACTGATACCCTCCTGGGTTATTGATGATGCTGCACGGCAAAGAAAAGCAGAGGTTTAGGAAAAAAAGCCGGGTTTGGAGGGATATTCAGGTTCAGGGACCCGGTGCCGCAGGAGGTTTCTGTTTGACCAAGCACACAGTATGGATTTCTGTTTTACTTTTTGCTCAGTGAAACACATTTCAGCAGCTCATATTCTAATGCCTTCCCTTCAAGTTAATTGCACTTAATAAAGGCGGGCCCTCAGGACTCATGAAGGAAAATAGCTGCTACTTGATGGCTCTAAAACCAAGAGAAATAAATCACGGATTAATCAGTTAATCCAGCACTTCACTGGATGGAGTAAACTTGTGTGAGGAGGCTGGGTTCACCAGGAACCTGCCAGCTCTGGCAGCGCTGGGGCTTGCTGGGCGTTCGGTCGCTGTGCTGGCAGCAGCACCTGCCCCTGCCCCAAAGGGCTTTGACTTCAATGAACAGCTGGAAAAGAAATATGCTGTCCTTATTAGCAAAAAGCCCTGCTGGAGAGGGAAGAAATGGAACTCTAAGCGCAGGCAAGTTAACAAAACAGGCTTTACAAATGAAGGCTTCTTAAAATTGCACGGATACTGATTCAAACGGGCACTTGCTTTTTTGTTTTGTCACCTATCTGCAGCATTTAAAATGATTTTAAATGTCCTTCTAAATGCACACTTAAAAACAAATAAACAAACAGCATTCTTTGTTTGATTCCAACATGATTTTTATAGCCTTTTCATAAAACTCTTCAAAAAGTATTCCAAGTGGAAACACTGACAAACCATTAAGCGTTAGTGAACACTGCAGCGTTATTGAGCTCCTGATGGGTTCTGCTACATCTCCTCAGGAATTTTCCTTCAAAATCTTTTCCAGCAGAGACTGTGGTTTCTGTAAAGTGACATTTTTTTTTTTTTTTTTTTCCCCAGGAAAATATCAGTATTACTAATTTTTGCCTTAATTTTCCTGGGGAACATCTGAATGAAATTCTCTGTTCAAATGGAACTGAACCTTTTTTTTAATCATCCAAATGTTTCCTTTGGGGTCACCCCAGCATTAACCTCATTCAACAGGAGCTGCTGTCCCAAGGCTGCTGCTTTAAAAGCCTGGGACCTGAGGAAGCTGTGAGCCTCGCAGGCTGAGGAAATGATACAGGACATCATAAGGACGCATTGCTCACAGGCAACATTTTTCAATACATCACTTTGAAAGCTCTAAGGGCAGGTATTATGGCAACATGTGGTTACCTGTTTCACTAAGCATGGTCCCCATGCTGCCCTGATGCTGGGAAGCCACTCCTGGATGGTTCATTTTGACCACTGCAGCTGAACAGCAGGTTGGGCACAGCAGGGAGGGCTCCCCAGTGCCTCCCATCATCTGGGATGTGCTGCCGTACCCAGATGAACTAAAGCCGTGCAATATTTAGCTACCAAATGACAAATTAAGTCTGCAGCTGTAAGAAAGCAAGGAAAGGAAATAAGTCTTGCCAATGAACAGAGGAGGAAGGGGAAAAGCAAATGTCTATATCATACATATTCCAGTGGCCTTTAAAATGCAATTTTGATTTAGTTTCTGCTCTTTGGCTCCTTTGAGAGCTCCTAAGTGCCCTGAAGTAGGAGTCTGGGCACAATAAAGCATCAATTGACTGAAAAGGTTTGACAGCATAAGAATTAACCATTAATCGTCCAGAAATGCAGTATGCTACTGTTCTGGGTACATTTTTTCCTAAGTTCAGGTATTCTTGCCCGGCTCGTATCAACAGAAAATTTGTATGCCAACAGCCCCTGGACCACGGACACAACAGACAACCAGAAACACAAGAGAAGGAAAACACCAGTAGGGTTTCTGTGCACAAGCAGAAAACCAGAGTACTACAAACAGGGGGTAAAACTTGTGCTTAAACATGTTATGCCTTCTCAGCAGCCATGGTTTACAATGAGACAACAGTCCAGTTTGCCTTGTTTTCCAAAATAACTAGAGATTATTGATGTACTGCCAATGTTTTAACAAGGAGAGCTTGCTACATCTCGCCCTGTCCCAAATCTAAGATGAACACCATGGGATCAGGGTGGGGACAGCAGCTGAGTGGTGCAGAGAGGGGAGATGAAGAGCCACGAAGTCTACTCATTGTTTTTCCATTTTAAAGAAAACACTCGCCTGTAACTATAACCACAAAGAGAGGCAGCCACCTCCATTCTTCATGTTTGGCAAATAAACCTATGTTAAGGGCACTTTGTTGGAAATGTTTGTACTTTATTCGTTTAAAAAAATATACAGAGCACGTTGATAGCACAGCATTTGGCCTATTTAAACTGGTGTGGCAAGAAGGGCAAAAGCATGTGTGCATTGCCTTGCGAAATGTCCCGTGGACGGGACCAGGAAGATATTGCTCTGGGGACCTTTTCTTTCTCTGTAATACCAGAAACGTTTTTTATGTTCCATCGGGGAAAATATTATTATTATTATTATTAATGAACTCTAGTGGCTGAAGAGTAGCATCATGGGTCATCCTAGAGGTTCTACCACGTACCATCTAGATTGGGTTATAGCTAGCAGAAAAAGATGCTCCTTTTTAAAAAACAACAACAACAAAAAAAGGCAAGGTGACTGAATACCCTGCTCACTAGAGATGCTTTGAATTCAGTGGCAACCCTGGAGGGAGAGCAGGTTGTAATCACTGCAATGGATTAGGAAGACAAATTCCTTGAAGGACAAAAATACCATCCCCAATCTCCTATTAAGTTTGCGGTAACATTATAAGGAGGAGTTCCTGAGAGCCCTTGAAGTTCACAACAGCTGAAGACTTTTGTTAGGAGTGTTTAATTGAACCAATTTATCTAGAGAGAAAGCAAACATGCCAGACAGGTACAGCTGCTTGGTTCAAATCCAAAAGCATCGAAGTTGGCATAATTGCTACGTTCTGGCCAAATACTGTATGAAGCACAGAAGGTTTTTAATAAATAAATACATAAAAAAAATATCCTGTATTTATTCTTCGAGGAATAATTTGGCCCTCTTCCAGCTTCAGCAGAACTACAGCAAGCCTCCTCCCTAAGGGGTTTGCCCAGGGACTGGTACTTCTGAAGGCTCAGCCACGAGACATCCGTCCACAAAGGGTTTCAACGTGCTCATCCTACTCTGCATCACTGCTGCAGCACACCCAGCCCCAAACCATTCGAACCACACTTCTTTTCCCAAACAGAGGGATTTCACATGCAGACGCCTGGTTTAATCAGTCCCCACCGAGAGCATTTGCGCTCGCATAAGAATGGTGCCAGGGGCTGAAAAGCTGTGCCATTATACCCGAGCAATCAGCCTTGCCATGAACGCATGAGCATGCCCACAAGCCAGAAAGCTGACTGCTATTCACATGTTTTAGGGAGGATGGAGGAAAGCTGGCACTTCCTGACTGCAAAGGCTTTACCTGCTGCTGCGTGGCCGGCCTGCTGCACCGAGGGGCAGCCCACGGGCATCCTGCTGGCTCCGTGCCCAGCCACAGCGCACGAACCGACTGCTCACGCCGGTGGGTTTTGTATCTTGAGCCCTCTCCAGCCCCTATATTCACCCCTGCACTTGTGCACCCGTGACGTGTGGCGATGGCCGTCCCTTTACAATTTACCCAGATTGTCTCATCTTTACGTGCCAGCTGAAAAAGGGAAAAAACGGCCCTTTGACCAGCAGGAATAGGAAACATCTGCACCTTCAGCGTTTTCAATTTAAATCCACGCTTGCGTTTTACAGTCGATGTAAACTGCGAGCCCTCAGAGGATGAGGTTTTGCAGACTGGAGCGAGGCTGTTACATGAGATATTCAGGAAGTTATTTGAATCGACTGGATAAAAGCCGGTGGCAGCTGGGCGTGCTGCAGAAGCGAGACAGAGACCGCTGCATCAGCCACCAGCCCAAGGAATAACATTAGTTCCAGCTTCACAATGAGTTGTTTACTGGCCTTGGCTGCCTGTGGGAACAGCCAAGAGGAGCGGAGGACAGCCGAGCACAATGCGAGCGAGACACATTAGGTGGGAGGCTGGGCTTTGAAAGCACACTCAGGATTTCAAACCTATGGAACTGCAGAGGGCTGAAAAAGAAATAAAAGGGCACTGGCTGCCGCACGGCGTAAGCAGGCTGAGACAAATAAGCCGGCTGCTGCATTTCTCCTCCCCGCTGCCTGAAGATCCTCTGTCCTAGCTGGAGGGCTGATATGAAAGGTAAGATAAAAACACAGCTTGCAGCTAGGGGCTCTGCTGGAGGGCAGATTCACCCAAAGGCAGCAGCAGCTCTCAGGGCAGGCTGCACAGGCAAGAGCAGCAGTGCTTCCCTGCAGAAGGCAGTGCTTAGAGTTATGCCCCTACATTTTTTTTGAGAGCCCACAGGTTTTCCAGCAGGATCCCGCGGCTTTTGGAGCAAACTGCTGGGGAGAAAGAGTCCAGGCAGCTCTAGGCAACCCCTTTGAGAAGTTTTCCCAAACAAAAAGCAAGCAAAAAAAAAATCTTTCTAAACAGCTTTGGAAAGCTGTTCTATTTGTACACAAGGCTTTGCTTTGCAGCTCCCTGGTGCTACCCAGCGCCTCCTGTCTCCCACCCCCTCCTCACTTTTATTTTTAACTGGAAGGACAAACAACGACAGCCATGCAAAGGAAAACCCGAGCTTTGTAGAGCTTTTGCCCTCCGTGGGCACTCCTGAAGGCTGTGTCCGGGTGCTGTCACCCCAGCCTCGGTGCTCCCGTCGCCAGCTGCCCCCGAGCCGTTCACCCTCGCTGGGAGCTGGGCGATGCTCAGCGAGGGAGAGAGCCCAGCCAGAGGGACCCAGCACAGGGCCAGGCGCGGGGCGGGCTCTGGCTCCAATAATGCATCCCTGCCCAATGGAAAGCGTTTCCTACAGAGACCCCCAAGGGTTCCCCCTGCCCACAGCCCCTGCACAGACATTGGGCCCATTCTTGCGTCCCGTTTCCCAAGACACGATGGCTGCAGCCTTCAGCAGTTTTGTTCCCTCTCCGAACAAAGGAACGGAGAGAGCTGCCGGGAGCTTTGCGTTTTAAAGATGAACGGCAAACTTTTAGGAGCGAGAGCACGCTGATCTTCCGCGTGGGACTAGCTCGGCGTTGGCTCCGCGCAGGAGAAAAGGACAAATGGGGGCTGTCAGGGGGGAATCGGTCCGAAATCCGCCGAGCGGCTCGGTGCCACGGGCGTGATCTCAGCCCCGGCCGCTCTGCCCCGGTAAGTGCCTGCTTCTTCGCTAACGCAGCAGAAAAGCCTCCAAGATTTCATGTCAACCCTGCAAAAAAAATGATTTTAGCGTTTTCTAAAAGCTGCCAGCTCAGACAAAGCTGGGGTATAAATCTAGCCGGCTGGGCTCGGGTTGTGCATTTCAATGGAGATTAGCAGTGTTTTTTCTGTGCAGGCAGATCTCATTCCCCTTACTTGAGCTGTGCTGTGATTTGGATGGAGGAGGTGAATGTTTCTGTTTAAAGGGAAAAAAAGATGATCTCCCCAACTTTTCGGAAAGTAGTTACTGGATAAGCTGCTTGTCCCAGCTGTTGCTGTGGAAATCGTCATAATTCACATCATAGTTCTCATTGTGTTGCTGCAGATGACACGTTAAGGACTTTTCCATCCCTGTTGTTTGATGCAGATTTGTGAAAAATATGCCTGGCTGAGGGCTTTTTTTTTGTACTTGAAGTCAGTGTTGTAAAAACACTTTAATAGGAACTTTAGAAAGGGTTCTATATAAATAAATGTGGCATTAACGTAATGATTTTACAATGATACATGCTTTCAGCTTCATGTACTGTGAGATCTGGTTTCTATAGGCTGTATTAAAATTAGGAAATGTTGCATTTTTTGTACTGCAAAAGTGTAGCATTTTGCTTATCTTTTTGACTTCCATTTATGGCCAGAATGCACTCCTTTTAATCTCAGTAGCAAAATTCCTCTGGAAAAAAAATCCTATAGAGCTCTAAGCAGATAAAGCTAATGCTGTCAGAAGTAAAATGAACGATGAACAACATGCTTAAAACAATTTGAAGATGCAGCCATTTGGAAGAAATAAGACTTAATACAGTATAAATGTACCACTGAAATTTTGCAAGAAAATTCTATTTATTTTTAACAGCTGTCCTTGATCTTTCTTTGAGAGGAGACAATTGTGAGATTTAGCACTGCTCCCCTGTATGAACAGAATAGTAAAACCAAGATGATGGGAAGTGCAAAGTTCACAGGTCGGTGATAAGGATATTCCCCCCTCATAGCACTTTTTCGTCTTCTTTCCCTTTCTAGCATTCTGAAAGCCAAAATAAAACAGGCAGGAAGCTAACCTTGCTACTTCAGGGGGTTCAAAGCCTATTCATTTTGAAAGAAGGTCCTGAAAAACATGGGAGGGAGGAAGGGTGGGGGAAGCTGAGCGTGCATTTCACTTTAATCCTCTGAGACTAAAAATGAGACTCCTGCTTGGCTGGGGCTGGGTCAGTTGATAAAATCTGGAGTGAGGAGCCGAGCTTGTACACAGGGAGCCAAATGGAACCAATGCCTGAACGTGATTACCCGCTCGCTTTCATTGCAGAGTATTGCAATGAGACAGAAAATGTGAAAAACTGCACCTTCCAGTTTTCTGAGGGACAGCAGCGGTAACATTAGCTGCGCCTGAGCTCTGCAGCCCGCACCGGAGAGAGGACGCACCCCCAGCCGTAAGATGGTTGCCCTCCTCCAGCCTGTGACCTCATGGCTGGAGCACAAGAGGAGGAATTAAGGCAATTTTACCCAAACCTTCAGCCAGATCCTGGGGAAAGGGAGCAGGATAGGAAGGTAGGTAACTTCTGTGCTTGGCACGGGAACAGAGCGAGAGGAGATTGCTCCCTGAGGAGCACGGTACCAGCCATTTGGGAAGTCCCAGCCAAGGACTCTGTTCCTGTGGCACCGCTTTAGCACTTGGGACACGGCCACTTGCAGCAGACACAGCTCACGGCCCTGCTGGGTGCTGCCCGGGTGCCCCACAATGGGGTGCCAGAGCTCCTCTGCCCTGTGACCCGCTCACCCGGGCAGTGGTGGCCTGCCATGCCTTCGGGAGCATCAGGAGTGGTAAATGCCTACGTGTAAGATAACCTCAAACTGCTATTGATATTTTATTAACCACGTAAGATTTCCTGAATCAATAAACTAGAGTCTGCTTGGTCTCTCCAGGGCCACATCTACCTGTGCCGATGTCTGTGATGCATCTGGGCAGGCTGCAGCAAACTCTGGCTAAAGTCGTGGTGGCAGGGCCTCTGTTTACTGGTGTCTGGCTGTTGCTGCCCAGGCGTGCATGGATGATGTGCTGGCCCCCGTCTGATGGCCCACGGTCACAAATGAGATGCTGGTGAGCCACCCCTTCCATGGGCTGGATGGGTGAGGATGGCTCCCAGAGCTCGCATCCGTTCCTCAGTAGGTCTTTCCACGTCAAGTGTGTGTGCAGGGCCTCTGCCCCTTCACACGCTGCACCTCCTCCTCCCTGATTTAGTCTCAGGGAAGGGGAGCTTGCTGCCTTTCACAAAAGGCAAATTCTCTCCTTGAAAAGAGGAGCAATTTATTCCCCAAGACAGACAGTGGCTCTGCAAGCTCTCCTCTAAAGCATCATCTTCTGAGCTCAGTCCCATAAGAGGGGATAAAGATGCACAGGGCATAGGAGCCAAAGGAGCCTGAGCTGACCCTAGCTGCAAGGAAAGTTTTCTGAACCATTTGTAACAGTTTGGCTTGGTTTTGTAGAAAACACAGTCTCTTTACCTTGGCAAGTGAAAATGAGGGGCATTCACTGGTCCCTAAGTCCTGAGACAAACATGCATGCTAACAACGTGGCAGATTGCTTTCTCTGTATATCACTGTCACAATATTTTAAGTCCCTATTACATGCCCATAAATAGATGGCCACAAATGAAGCTCTTTTTTTATCAAATATTATTCCTATTTCCATTTTTGAACCCACAGATAACGTACCACCCTCTGCCACAGAAACTTGCTTTTACATGGGAAAGAGAAATTATATTCCCCAGTGAAAGCAGTGTGCCTTATGTCATGCCAAAATATTCTCCCCTAAAAAAAGATTTCTAAGCAGCTTCAGGAACTGCCCTTGCTGGCTGAGATTTGGTGGTTTTGCATTGTGGAGTCGCTTTATGTTTATTCTAACACCCTGCTGCAACGCGTCACCCTGTAGCTCTTACAGAACAGCGTAGCTGCACACTGTGCTTCCCCACGCGTGCTCCCGTTATTCATCAGTGGATATTTTTCAAGGCCCTGATGTTTTCCCCAGAGGGGTGGTGAGGGTGGTACGCTGTGGGACGGCACATCTGCAGCGCTCCCAAGGCCAGATGAGACTACAGCTGCCCACATCCACCCAGTCCACACTCCTGTCAGAAGGGAGCACTCAGACCTTCCCCTTTGCACCCAGAATAAAGCACTTAGAGAGAACAAAGCCCTGTTTTATCTGCTCCAGACAGTAAATGAATGCAGGGCACAGATCCTTCAAGGTCCTGAGTGCTGGAGCAAAATACAGGTTGCCTTCTGTCCTGCTAATTTCCACGGATGCGGACCCACAAGGAAACCAGCTGTCCTCGCCTGTGCTGAGGTTTAGCTTGCAAAAGCTGAAACAGGCATCTGTGCTGCGCCGCTGGCAGCTGGATGGAAGCTTGTTGATGCTAATATATGCAAAGAAAAAAAAAGCCTATAATTTTTGGATAAACAGAGGTGAAAGTTCAGCTCTTCTGCTTCAGCAAAGGGACTGAAAAGGAACCACGGCCGCAGGAGCGATGCTCGGGTGAAAGGAGGGCTTCATGCGCCTGCAGGCGCCTCGCGAGGAGCCGGGTAAAGGCAACAAGGAGCCCAAAGGCCAAGCAATCACCAAGGAACCACTGGAAATTGTGTCAGAGAAGGCAAAGAAAGGAAGCTTTTTGGGCAGAATGCTGACTGGAAGAGTTTTGGAAGCGTAAGCAAATAAACCGAGTTCTGTTGTTGGATTCCCAAGCGGTTCAGGGAAACAGGACTCTCTTATTTTTTTTTCTTAAACATGCTTTGTAAATAAACAGGGCTACATCAAAGGCACAGCTACCTCCATCACCAGTTTCTACTCCTGAGTGAAAACAACCTGTAAATCTTCAAGAATTGGGCCAAATGGTGCAATGGTGCTTTTCCTCAATTAATCATTTTGTTTCCTTGCATCTAAATCTTGTTACCACGTTCTCTGTTGAATCTAGCAATACTCTTATAATGTGATCTCCCTTTAGAAAGAAACTCGGGAGTGAGAAGAGCAGAATTCCTGCAGTCCTCCATCATCAGACTGATGGTTCCTTCGCAAGCAAAAGCGCCCCCCTTACAGGAATAAGATAACGCAGTCTGCTGGGAAGTTTGGGGTGATTTCCATGGTTTCTGGGCTGCGGGCCAGGCCTTCTGAAGGCAGTCGTGGATGTTCAGGCCAAAGCACTGCAAGGGTTAAGGGGGTGATGTAAATGGAGAGAGACATTCTCAGTGAAAACAAAAAGAGAGTCATGCCCTGAGGATCAGTGTCTGAACATGGGGTAAGTCAGTTCACTATTCTCTTCAGAAGGAAACATTTTAATTAGCTCAATACAAAACAGATACAGCACAGAGAAGTCACCATGAGCAGGAAATGCTTTGTGGGTCTCAAAGGACAGTTAGGAGACAACAGCAGTGCTGACCAATTAACAACAACAAAAAAAGGCACCGTGGGTCCGATAGGCTCAGGTTTCCACTTCCCACCTCCAACTTTGAGAGGAACGAAACCAGGGCCCTGCTACAATTCACATCCTGGCTTCCAGGCAGGAGAAGGGGGTCATCGAGGCTCCTGGAGAGCCAGAGCCACCGCGGCAGTGGCAGGAGGGCAGGAGGGGCTGGCACAGTTGTGCCAGTTTGTTCTTCCTCTGCCCAAGACAGTGGGGAAAGGTGCTGGCGAAACCTGAAAGAAGGTGCTGGTGAAACCTGAAAGCCTGGACTGAAACAACCACGCGTAACTTGTGGGTTCACCTTCCCAGCAGGTGTGAGAGATGTCATTTCACTGGTAGCAAATACTGGGGAATCGAGGTACCGCTGGCATTGAAGGCCCTGCCACAATAAGTGTCAAAGTCATGAATAAGAGTCTTTCTGCTGCCTTTTATGCTAATCGCCAGAAACCATCCCCTCCTGCCCAGCACAGCGCTACGCATTCCCTCTGATAAAACACAAGGAAGAATGGCCCTTTGAAGCTACAGAAACCTTGCTGGACTTCAAAGTCACACTTCGGTCAGCTTCTTTCCTACTGTTCTCAGCTACATCACTTCGGATTAGTAAATGAAAGGGATTAAAGCACTTGTACAGTCCCTTCCCTTCGGACAGTCAGCAGTGCTTTGTTTCCAGACAGCTGCTTCGCTTCCCATCGCGTAACTCCTTCTGCTCCCACCCTGCTGGGAGGAAACGCAGGCACAAGGTTACCCTAAGACTGCAGGAGGTACCTGTGGAGATGGAGAGCTCGAAGCAGTCAGTTTAACAGCCAAACCCAGACTTGGTGTCCCATGAAAAAATCAGTTGGTGCTGCAGGCACCCCTTCCCTGCAGCAGCAGGTCCGTCAGCACCGGCTGTCCCTGAGCTTGCCATGAGCCCCTGCCATGGGTCACCAGGAGAACGGAGCCACTGCGACAGCAACTGCCCTGTCAGCCTCAGAGAGGGAAAAGCCAGCAGCCAGATTCCCCCCCCAAACTGGAGATTTGTTCTTAAAATTGCTTCTGGTTAATGTTGTCAGAGTTCTCCTTGCAACCAAAAATACCTAACAAAGCTCTTCCTGAAAAGAGACACTTGGTGAGCTGAAATCGCGTTGTGGTCACACAGATTGCAGGAGTAGCAAAGCAGTTTGGGCTCAGTGTGAGGCTGCATTGCTGCATCCCCATCGTTGCTTTGCTTTCTTTGATTTCACATTGTGTGGCTTTCAAATGAGTATCTGTAAGCCTTTACACATGATCATTTTGGTTATAATTGCTCACTAGCAGTGCCATAGAATTATCAAAAATGTTCACTTTTACAGCTAGAAAACAGATGTTTCTATCTATAAAATCTATATTTGAACAATTACAGTACATCTCACCTTACCCTATAGGGCTTATAACTGTCTGGAAGAATCCAAGTCCTACAGCTTTATGCAGAATTATCTAAACAAATGTCTTCAAAACAAACAAACAGGCAAAAAAAAAAAAAAAAAAAAAAGCCCCAACAACAACAAGAGCTTTTTGGAGCCTTCTGTATTATTAAAGGGGAATGAAGGAGAGAAATAAATACCAAGATACTGAAGACAAGATAGTTTGCAGGAGTAAAACCCTCACACGCTAGTCTCACTGGCGGGTGCAAGTTATACATCATACAGTTGTTGTACCTCCTGGGTAACAGGGAAGTGAAAACCCCCTAATGAAAGGGGTTCTTGTTGAGCCAAGGCTTAAAGCACGTGCTGGGCCCAGGGAAAATACTTATTACAAGGTCAGGGTCTGAGTCTGTCAAAACACAAGTGCTGCCATAACCTAGAGAGATTTCAGGACAAAACCTACTGAAAACAGCCCAGGAACAGCATTCCCACCTTTTGATCTGTCGGTTTTTGGCTTCAGGTCCTATAAAGCCTGTATCTCGCAAGATTAGAGAGACCTAACATTTTAAAAGAGCATTGCCAGGTTGTTGGTTTTTTCCCAGCAAAGCAACAGCGGTGAACGTGATATACATGAAGAGCATCCTGCTGCTTTCATCCTTAGTGAAAGGAAGGAAAGGGAGTCTTAGATCCAGCAAACTAAATCTGCAGGCTGATGCTGCAGAATTTAAAGCACACGGCTCAGTTTGAAAGCAGCTTGTCATCCTGTTTACACACCTCTGTGTTAGACAGGTAAACCACACAGGCTTGCATTTTCAAGACTGTAACTTAGCTAGACAACTGCTGGCAGGCAGCTCTCAGACTTTTTCATTAGAAAAACTGGTGTTGGCCCCTGCAATTGTCCGATACTGAGCAGGAAAGAATCCAATAATCAAGCACCTTCCCTCCTGTGTAACAAGCACCTGGGTCAGGCTGCTGGCAAGACCTATGTACGTCAAGTAGTAAAGGTAGGAATTTCAAAGTCTTTTAAACCTGCTGTGTCAGGCCTTGCTTTGAGGAATAACTGAAACCCTGAGCTACGTGTACAGATTGGGAAGTGGGGTTTCCATCTACCTCCCATGATTATTGTGGGAAACACTGAGATGAGTGAAAAAGCCCAAAGAGGTCTAAGGAACATTTTGCTCCCCTTCACAGCCTGTTCCTACACTGTCCACCCCCAGGCTTCTACAATGCATAATGAAGCATCTGCCCACAGCTGCTCTAGAGAATCTGGCCTTTTATCTCATTTGCCATTGCCACACAATCAGCAGCAATCAGATAAGGGCACATCTACTTCTGATTTGATTATTTGCTAATGCAGGATATCGTTATCACAAACACACAGAGCAAAACACAAGTAAAATGAGGGAGGAATTTGCTAAGTTGGGTTAAGAGCTTGTGCCAAAGTCATCTGTGGTAGTTGATTCATGCACAGCAGATCTAGCCAGGACAGCAAACCAGCTCAAAGCACTGCTTTGATGCCCCAGACCTGATAGGACCCCAGCCTGTAGAGGACAAGAAACCTCCCCGCAGGATACATGTAATAGCATCAAGACATCTTTTTGAACATCAAAAAAAAATTAAAGCTAATCAAGCATCATCTGACAAGTGAGATCTGGGGATCCTCCCTTCCTGTTCTGCTTCAAGCCCAGCTGATCTCTGATGGGCAGAGAACACTCTTGGTGACAGCGCTGGCTTCAGGGGCACACGCAATGAGCCTGCTGCTGCCTGGGTGTTCCCAGAGGCGAGCAGAACCTTACACCAAGCAAAGTTGTGGCTGCTGCGACTTCCTCAGCACTTGACATTTTACCAGCTCTCTCACAGTGTGTAAGAATAATTGTCAGCATGAGTTTTTTCCATAGGAAAACATGATTTTGATCAGTTTGCATCTTAAATTGTCTTGATTCTGTGCTTTCTCCCCCAGTTTGTTTGTTTACATGTTGCCATTTCAACCTCTAACACAAACACATTCAATTTTGTGTTTGCTGTTGTAACCGTGGTGTCAGACAATCACTTTCTGGAACAGATCCTACTCTTCTCAGTGGTTTCATCTCTAAATTACTCTGCAGTTGTAGTTACTAAGATGTTCCTTAGATGACAAACTACAAAAGGATTACAAACTCTGTTTTGTGTTTGGTTTTCTTTGTTTAACGAGGCAAAGTTCTCTGCCCTACTTTGCTGCACAGCTCCAAGATGTACCACCGCCACACCAACCTTCTGGCTCACAAACCCAGTCAGTGAGACCTTCCCTTTGCATCTGCTCACAGGCTGATATGAGAACATGAGGACGGTTCATAAAGCACTTATTTCAATATGCTTCTCTAAAGCTTACTGAATTGGGACAAAGTCTTACAAGAGCACAGTCATGAATTTTCACAAATTTCAAGTTCTGAAACTTCACAAAGGAGAAAAGAAAACTGTCAGTGCAACTTAGTGAGTTGGTTTTGCAAATAAGTTTACATCTGAAAACCATCCCTTCAGTAAACAATAGACTTAGTTTCTGTGAAAACGGTAAAAACACAAATTTTTCAAAGTGGCAAGCATAAGTTTGGAAAGTATTTTTAAAAGACACTTATTAAATATATGTTTCACTTTGAAAAACACAAGGATGTTCCTATTTTCAAGTAGAAAAAAGACAATTGTGATCTGTCAATGTAAGGTTTTACTGCTTTTTCATTAAGTTGTAAATTTATAGAAGTTTAATTCCTGCACATTTCAAAACAAACATGAAAACTTTCAACTCATTCTCTAATTCAACTCATTATCAATTCTACACCTGGGCAATATCATGGGTCTGTGAATTAATTTCTTTCTAAGCACACTGGGCCAATTCCATCTCAAATTTTAAAGAAAAACCTTTCCAAATGGAAAAGTTGGAATTAGCTACCACTCTCCTTCCAATCAGAGGACAAGACAGCAAAGGGGGAAGGAAGGGAAAAAGCCACGTGTTCACTGCTGTGTTCAACTTTGAAAAATCCCAGCGATGGTAGAACTTACAAAGAGTAGTTGGTAAATTAATTACTGGTCTTGTTTGCACACCCATTCATGTGGAAAGGAAAGAGCACGTTCACTCTCACACAGACACTTTATATGATAGGAGGTTGCAAAACTGACGGCTTTATTTCTCTCTTCTGCAGGATGAAAGGACTTGCAATGAAGACTTGGTAGCAGGGTGTCAAGCAACCTTCCTGGAATGCATTTCTTCAGGAAGAAGAGAGATCCCTGCCTTGTTTTATGGATGGCACTGAAGTAGACTTTGAAGTTCTTTGGAAGCACATCACAAACTTGGCATGGGAAACCACAGCAACAATCATACCTGTTTGACAGATGATTCCTTCAAGTACAACCTGTATGGAGCTGTGTACAGTGTGGTCTTCATCCTTGGTTTAATTACCAACTGTGCCTCCCTCTTTGTTTTCTGCTGTCGGATGAAAATGCGAAGCGAAACGGCCATTTTCATGACAAACCTGGCAGTTTCAGATCTGCTCTTTGTGTTCACTTTGCCTTTTAAGATCTTTTACAATTTCAACAGGCATTGGCCTTTTGGAGATAGCCTGTGCAAGATTTCTGGTACAGCATTTCTCACCAACATCTACGGTAGCATGCTGTTTCTCACTTGTATCAGCGTTGACCGTTTCCTCGCTATCGTCTATCCATTCCGATCTCGTACCATAAGGACCAGAAGAAATTCAGCCATCGTCTGTGCTGGTGTTTGGATATTGGTCCTCAGCGGTGGAATTTCTGCTTCATTGTTTTCCACAACCAACATCTCCAACTCCAGCACAACCTGTTTTGAAGGTTTTTCCAAACGTATCTGGAAAACCTATTTGTCTAAGATTACTATATTTATTGAAGTGGTAGGATTCATAATTCCTTTGCTACTTAACCTTACATGCTCTTCTTTAGTTCTCAGGACCCTCCGGAAACCTGCCACCTTGTCTCAGATCGGGACAAACAAAGAGAAAGTATTGAAAATGATCATTGTGCATGTGGCCATTTTCGTCGTGTGCTTTGTGCCTTACAATTCCATACTCTTCTTGTATGCCCTTGTGCGGTCCCAAGCGATAGCAAATTGCTCCTTGGAGAGGTTTGCAAGGACAATGTACCCAATCACGTTGTGCATTGCAACAATGAACTGCTGCTTTGACCCATTCATCTATTACTTCACATCGGAATCCTTCCAGAAATCTTTCAACATAAAGACCCAGATAAAAATGGATTCTCTTTTCAAGACTGAGACCCCTCTCACAAAGACTGCGCTACCAGCACCACAGGATGAAATAAGTGACCAAGCTATTACAAATGGGGGAGATCCAACATCTGAATCACATTTCTAGTGCCATGTTTACACATGGAGTTATCCCCCATTACTTTTTGATTAACACCATGTGTGAACTAGTTCTTTCAGAGCATATGGGTTCTTGCATGGCGTTAATGAAGAAAAGCTACTTGGGGATAACTACACAGGTAGACAAATTGTTATACCAGGATTGCCCCACCAGATGTGACAGGCAAGCATTACATAGAAATCCTGGTGGACCTCTTCAGAGAGCATGGATGGCTGACAAATGCACCAGCTAAGAAAGGAACAGAACAGATTCTTTAACCTAATATGCCAACATTTGGCAATTTTTCCCCTAGTGGTTAACATAGGACCAGCTGGGAAAAAAAATATTTTTTTCTTAGAGATCTGTCAATATTCCATGCCTTCTGGAAATGCATCATCATATGTTAACTCAATAACTTCACACAATATGTATGTTTGCTTAAAAAGGCATAATAAAAGCTTTTGGCTTTTCCTTATTTCACTACAAGAGTATATAGATCCTGGCTTTACTAGGTACAGGCATATTAAGTTTATTGTATGGAAAGGTTTGGAATCTAAACTGTTTTGAAAGTAGGCAGATCAGTTACTTGATATAAAAAAGTAAAAATGATGCAGCTTTGAAATAAGTTTCATTTTTGTAAGATTAACATGTCTTGTAATTTATTTTAAACGACATCTCCAGGGAAAATTCAAGAGCACATTACTGCTCTGTTGCACCTGGGTTTTTACATCCCAGGAGATTATGGGACTTAGCCCATAAAGTCAGCTGAAGGAAAGGGCCTGAAGCCCCAGAGTTCCTGCCAGCCCAAGTCTCTTATATGGAAATTGCATACAGCTGAAGGGCTGAAGAACCTTGGAGTACTGACCTAACAAAAAAGCATGTTTGGACACAGAAAATTGGTGTCAGCACATCCAATTAACAGAAGATCTCATAAGTGATTGCTTGCTGGTTTGCCTTTTTTTTTTTTTTTTTTTGCTACACAATCAACTAATTAAACTAGGTCTCAAAATAACCCCAAGAGAATAGTAAGTAAAAACAAGTTAGTCACACTCTTTTCCTAGTTGCAGCAATGTTTTCTTGTTTTGCAATTAATTTATTGCATAGCCTGCATTTCCTCTTATAGATATAAATTATACAAATGTGGAAAGTTAACTACCTGTATGTTGTTGCATTTTACTACATGGTTCATTTCTCCAGCTGTTGTTTTGCATTTCAAGCTTTACTGACCTTAATAGGCCAACTGATTCTTAAATGTAAGACACATAAATGAGGAAACCAAGTAAACATGAAAAAGGATGAAGTTATTACTTGTTAGATCAGTAATCTACATTTTCCACAGTACAGCATAATACTACTTCTAGGGCTATATTGCCAAAAAGGACAGAAAATATTAATTGAACAGATGTTTTCCACCCAGCCACTTATCTTACTTCCCTCAGATCAAGTCTCATGAGATACTGAGCTACACAAGCATGATTCTTAAAGCAATCAGTTTTGAAGTGTGAAAAGAATTCAGCTGCAAAGGAAAACGTTATGCTTTAAAGGCAGTATTTATTAATACATCCACTTTGAATTAAAAAAGCCTTCCCAAACTAGCTTACCAAGCCTAAAACAAACCCTAGAGGTCACTATTTAACCCCTAAATGGCTACCACTTATCTACAGCCCCTGGCTGTTGGCTCTTACTGCAGAAAAGTATCTGATTAACTCATTATGTGCAGAATACCACAGCAACCAAACTATTCCACCTCAGCTTTGAGTTCATGTTCACTAGAAACTTGCACACAAGACTTGCTTAGGAGCTTATCAAACTGCATATCAAACTTAGACATCACTTTAGAGCAGAAAAGGTGAAAAGCCAAGATCATTCACACCCATTGGTGGAATAAAACAGATGTGGCAGGACAATGGCACAGGTACAATAAATTAATTACAATAAATTTGTCAGCAGCTGGGAAAAGTTTACCTCAAAGCAGTGAGCTGTGTTTTCAGAAGCATCAATATTTGCTGAACACCTCTGCACGTCTCCTTACACTGACAACACTAGACCCCAACATCTGATGTTAACTAGCTTTGCTCTCTCATCTGCCTCCTCCCGATGTTCCTTCCTCTCTGAGTCCACCAGCATGGCCCTGTAATTCAGCAGTCATTTAACCATACACTAAGTGAAAGTCCGTGCCATGCCCCTTTCCTTCCCATACAGGCCTGAACTATTTTAAACTTTTAAAGTTCTGTATTTCCTTTGGCTGATGAGCCCGTTTCAACACTTGCCATAAGATGTATACATTTCAGAGAAGCTGTTTCCATAACTTCAGATCAAAACGCAGAGCAAGGCGAGAGGCAGGGTTTTCCATGCACTGCTCTGCCTTCCAAGGGCTGGGAGACATCCCAAGCTGGGCGAGAGGGATGGGGCACCCAGCCCCACTGCCCTGCCATTGATGGGTACTTAAAAATAGCATTGGGTGAGTGCTCTATTCACAGGGATGGGAGAGGTAAGGAAAAAAAATGGAAAGAACACACAAAAAGCCAAGGTTACAGTACTGAAGATTAAGTTCAGCCTGTTGGTAAGAAAAATATATAGCACGAGTACATGCTGTTGCATACAGTGCAAGAAGCCTTCTTTCTTCAGTTTTACAGAGACTGGAAACTTGTTGACAGGATAGCTTGCTCACAATATGCAACCTTTAACCGTCTACATGTAAGCTTTATTTTAAGGCTGCTTCTTTCCACTCGCAAAAAAAGGAGCAGGAAGCCAGCATCTCCACATCATATGGGGGTTAGGAGCTTCATGGAATGAGGCTGTTCTCACCTGGTCACTCTGGGCTGAGCAAGGCAGCCGGAGCTGACAGCAAACATCTCGTCTGCAACGATCCTGGAAGACCTGCTCTGTGCTTTGCAGACCTTCCTCTTGCTAAAGCCAGGGGAAAAAAACATCTAACGTAGAAACCACTGTCTAGCCTTCTTAAGGAAATGTTAAAAGAGAGGGGGAAAGAACTGTGTGTGACTGGACAACCTCCAGGCTGTACATACATAGCTTGACTGTAATCTGAGCATAATGGTTGTCTTTTTCTAAGTGAAACTAGTGCCAATGCTTACAAGTTTCTGTTTGCAGTTTTATGGGGCAAGAGCTGCGGTCGATATTCTCACATAAAATGTAATACTATCATCATGTGCCAGAATGCTAACTGAAAAGATTCATTATTTTGTAATTTAATACCTTATAAGTTATATGGAGATCATATGTTGACTGACACTCACATCTGGTAGGATAGCTCTTGACTAATCTTTTTTCTAGGTCAGGTATACCGAGCAAACGCTCTACGGTTTGTGTATAAATAACCAATTATGCATTCAGAAAGAGGAAAAGTAATTTTTCAGATGCTGGTAAAGCCAGGCTGGGAGGAATGATGGTGGTAAATAAGTGGATTCACAGTTTTTCTGGCCAACACACAGCAGAGCTCCTTCTGCCTAACAAAGGGCTATTGTCAGCAAACAGCACGCAGCAGAACTAGGAGTTTAGAAGCAAAAATCAAATTAGAAGCTAATGCCTTTATCTAGCTGAAGCTAGGAGACGGGATATGGCAGTGCTCTCAGATGCTAAACATACACTATTAATCAGGGGGTTCATCGCTCCCAGCCAGCTCACTTTTCCTATTCCCCATCCCTCCTTACACGATTCACTCAGTGTAAGCTCACCACTCTGCTTCACAGCGCTTTCCCTGCTGGCACGCCAGAGCTCTGAAACACAGCCTCTGCCCAAACTCTGCATATGCACAGCTGTGCAAGGTGCTGTGCCAGTCCGAGTTCCCATGGTAGGTGTCAAGACGTGAGGAAGCACAGCCGTGAACAACAGCTACCACGAATGTCCCTCCTCTCACAGGAGGATTTTTTGGTAACACAGCAGGCTCTGCATCAGATGAAAGGCACCAAGTGTTTGTGTGACAGCATAAGTCTTCCCCATCTTTGCAGAACCAGTGCAAGTTACCCAGGCTGCAATCCATGAAGCACAAGGGCAAGGAAGCAGCACAAGTCATGTACAGTTGTGCCCTGGTCCTTGCACAAGTGACAATGAACAGCCCCTGTGCTGCACATGCTAGTACACAACTGCTCCTCAGAGAGCAAAGCTGTTCCCCACAATCTCATCCACTACAGACCTGCTGTGTGGATTCAGCCTCTAAGAACACCCCCAGGATGCTTTTTGGAAGGCCTCCCTGTGGTGCTGCAGGGGTGACAGGGAGACCCAGCCCTGCTCTGCCCTTTATCCAGAGGAAACATGCTGTATACACCAGAGAGGTCTTCCCTCTGACAAACAGTAGGTAAAGGAAAGGGGGACTGATCACGCTGATGAACTTTTGCAGCATCTCCAATTATCTTTTTGAAGGCTGGTGTCCCTACACAACTCCTCAGCACCACTTCGTATCCCTCCCAGTAGGTGGATTTGCTGTAAAACAGGCAGGAAATGACTGTCTTGGAAATGCTGCCTCAGAACAGCACCAGACAACAACAGTCCTTGTGAAGGAGCATTTACACAGGGCTCCGTCTGGAGAAAGAAAACAGGAGGCGCGTGGTAACAGGGAGGAACTGGGCCATGCCTGCAGCAGCTGAGGCTGTTTCCACAGCACACTGCGGAGATGCTCAAACTGCCATCGACCCAGGCTGACAAGTCCAAGCAAAACAGGCCAGAGCAGCACGGGGGCAGCCGTCCCACAGAGCCGCCCCGTGCTGCTCCGCTGGGTGGGACACCAGAGCCAGGCTGGGTGCCGCCGCGCCTGCAGAGCGAGCGTAACCCCTAGCACAGCATAACCCCAAATCCCCACTGCTTCCAAAAATACTGACTGCAAGGGGTTCTTTGGGTGTGAGGTGAGGGCATCAACATAACAGTCCTTGTTGCAGTAAGCAGATTATGTGGCCTAGCATTAATTTAAGAGGCACAGTTATTGTTCACAAGGCTAAAAGTCCAAACCCTGTTTCTCCCCCATCTAATGCATGAAGAGAGGTATTTTAACTCCGAGAGTGACCTCAAGCTTACCCGAGAATTCTGTCTGGGCGCGAGCAGCTCAAACCACCACAAGGTGCTGTGCCACAGAGGTGCTGAATTTTCAAAACAAGACTTGTGGTAGATTCAAGATGATGTGCTCAGACAGCCTTGAAAGCGAGAAAGATCCACACAAAGCACATTTCTTACTTCCCACAGATATTACAGATCCTCTTCTCCAGATACTGATTCCAGCTGCTGGAATTTTTCATTTGTCCTGTCGATACCCACGTACATTGGTATGGGCTGGTTCTGCCCCTTGCTGTGCTTGCTGCAGGGTGAGGGGCTGCTGCACCCATGGAGCTGTCTGGGGTGGGGGAACGGCAGGACAGAACAGACAGGCAGCCCATCACTTAGTGCGGTGATTTTACCCCCATTTCACAGCAAAGAAAGAAAAACAGTGCTATTCCTGTTTTTCTATGGAAAATGTCACTTCACTTAAAAATAATATTTAACAGTGCTGGCTGTTCTTTCAGTTCTTAGATTTCATCTCTTCCATGCAAAAACAACAGGACTCATGAACACACCTAAAACACCAGGGCAAGAAAGGAGTCGGGTAGTTTTCTCTTTAGGATCACTGAAGGCACGTTTTTCCAAAATAGTTAGCTGTCAAGTACCTAAGAAAACCCTACACTAGCTGTTCTCTGCCTGTGGGATTTTAACCAATGTAAATATTGTACAGAAATTAACAACGCGCATGTCTTGCGCTGCTTGCTCTTTTATAAATCCATGTGTGTGCACGTGTGTGTGCGCGCATAATGAAAAAGGAAAGTTTTTTCCGGGAAAACAGCATGTGTGAGTATGCTCATTTATTCTTGAGTTCTATAAATACACATTAACTGGAATAATATTTAAATTGAATGTTTTCTGTAGAGCTCTTGAGAAATGCTGGCTACATCCATCACGCAATATCCTGGAAGCCACAAGCACGGGAGACTGGTTGTTCCTTTGTTATACACCCCACCCCAGCTGCATCTGAGGCAGTGCATCACCACCTCAGTTGTCCCTGAAGGAAGCATGGCATGACTGCAAACTCATTCACTGTGGCACTTCTGGAAGTCAGCCTCCTAAAACCACAACTGACAAATGAGGCCAGAACAGTTGTCAAAGAACTGATTTTTAATAAGTTTGCTTCCCTGACATCCCATCTCCCTTCACCAGCATGGGACAGCAAAGTCAGAGCCTGGGCTGCCAAAATCCCCTTCTGCTTGTGTCTCCTGCAGCTGTCCTCCTTTTGGCAAGGACGTCTGTAGTCCCTCTCTCACCCTCCCATTCTCTATTCCTCCTCCATGGGAGGAGTTTGCTGGCGAGCAGGTTACTGGAACAGCACACTGAGCCCAAAAGGAAAATGAGGGCAGACGTCTTCTCTAAGGGAAAAGGAAAGCATCCATCTCTAGAGCTGGCATTTTGGCTCTTGCATTAACTTCAAGCTCAACCCTGGCACAAAGCTTGTATCCTCACACGGAGAGAATAAAACTAATCCGGAATGTCTTCTGCCCACTGGGCTGTGCCACTTCCAAAGCTAGCATCAGGCTGTGCTGTCCCTGCAAGTGAACTGGCAGAAAAGTGATCTTGGCAAATTGAGTATTGAGATCCTACCCAAGGTGTCTGCAGTGCAAGACTGAACATCTCTGACTGAGGAGCTGACAGGCAGAGGTATTGTTTCATTTGCTAATCCAGGGACCTTGCTTCCTATGGCACAGATGTAGAATGAGATTGGGAGCCATCCCATGACTCCACAACTGTCACATAGCTCACACAAGTAAAAAAGTCAACTTATATTCTAATAATAAATCCTGTCTTATTACAAACTCTAGCCTGCTCTGTAACTGTACATTAGAGGCCTGTGCAAAAAAGGCACATCACAGAAAAAAGACCAAAAAAAAATCTTGTGTAGGCATATGGCATGATTTAGTCAGCTCAGATGCTGACCACGCTGCTCCAGGTAAGGCAGTAAAGGCATCTGAGCATGAGAATATTTTCTGGCAAAAACAGCATCATCAGTGCCCTTCATATTAGGCTTGAAGTGACAACAGAATTGAGATCCACTCATGCAACTGCAGAGCTATCAGTAGAGAAACAAGATTTCCTGCATATGAGACAATATCAAGTAAGCAAAATAACTTAAAAATAGTCTAAAGCCATGCACATAACTACTTTACTCTGCAGCCCATAAAGAAGGTAGTTTGAGGAAACCATGATTCATTTTCAGATTTGTGCGGAAAAACAGTTCTTATTTATTAAAGGACAAGCTTCAGCCTCAGGTCCAACAAACACATCCTGCTACGTGTTCTTTTTGCAGTAAGATCTGGAGAAGGCGATTTCTGGTGCCCCATTACACAGGGTAGCTGCAGTCACTTAGCACGTGCACAGCTCAGAAGCCACAGATCAAGGGACAAAAAACAACTTAGAATTCATCCACTAACCTAAAGTTTTTCCATTGCAGACTGATCATTTGAATTGTATCTGCTCTCAGCATTGCTCACAGGAATATTTATCTGTAGGGAGGAAGAACAAAAAAAGGAAGGGGCTCCTAAATCCCGCTCCCACTTGTGTGTATGGAAGAGGACGTGCCTGTGTGATGGAACCATCCCACCCAACAGAAAGGGGACCATCGGTAAGAGCTGTTTGTTGCTCTGCTGGTACAGCCATAGAGTGGTTGACCTTTGGCAGTTCCGATACCTACCTTGTTCCCGTACATTATCTCTCCATCAGAAACCAGCATTGCAGCCAGGGACCCCAGATAGAAGTGAGAATGTGGGAGGTACATGAGACGTGTCACTGTCATGCAGCAGTTGCTTAAATTCCCAAGTATATAATCTAAAATAACTCCCCCTTCAAACACAAGGGGTGATGACCAAAGCCAGTCTCACCCTCAGAGGTCAGTGCAAAGACAACATACCTGGAACACAGCTCATAATCATCAAGGGTGATTGAAACACTATTTCACAGTTCCCAACAGAAACGAACCCATCGCTCACGATTCCCACTGCATAACATAGCTGCTGCATACATCCCCCAGCAAGCAGTCACCTCCCTTGCTTCCAGAGCTTGACTCATACTCCATTTCTACATGGTTATCTTAACCTGTTTGGGTTTGCACACCAGCTCCTGTATCAAAGTACATTTTGCTGATATAGCAGCATGTCCTTGGAAAAGAAATAAGCATTACCATTAAATGCAGGCTTTAAAGTTATGGGCAAGCTTGCAGCTGAGGAGGGACAGCTATCACCTTATCCCTGTTAGACGCAGCAGGACAGTTTGAGCATACAGATCAGTTACAAGGCCAAAGAGGAAAAAAGGAGCTGGATAATCACTGTTGGGCTGTGAGGACAATTGCAGAGTTCTTGAGGAGTCCTTGTGTGCGACAGACTGCCATGGCCTTGAGCCAGACAGAAAAAGTGCAGGACTGGACAGCCCATTTAGGGTTATTAAATCATACATGGACTTGTCCAACACCACAGCCTCAGGCTCTGTGATCTAACACTTCAGTGATGGGCTTGAGGACACGCTACAGTAAGACTCACAATAAGCAAATTTCCTTAAAAGTTAAACAAGCAAAAAACCTCATTTAACCTCAGTCACCAAGCTATGAACTCATAACAGAGCCCTCAGTACCTAAGTCAGTGAAAGTTGAACCAACATAAGCCTGTGACAAGCGGAAATGCCATGCTGTGGTAGGCAGACTGATTTTTAATTGTACCTTTTGCTAAGGTTTTCTTCCCAATGACAAGGCCTACAGAACACCTAGTGGTGCATTAGGAAGTCTTGTTCCCCATTTTAAGGAGCATGCTCGAGTGCAATCCAACATTGACAGAATTCCAGCTCCTCAGCACTTGAACAGCTGCCAGGCAGCAATGCCCTCTGCACTGTAACCCAGAGGAAGCTCACATGCAGGGAGACCGGGGCTCCGGACAACGTGCCCACTAGGCAAGGTGACAAGTCATTAGGTCCAAATGCCTCTTGGTGACTGGGACAACAGGAAAAAAAAATGCTCTAATGCTCGTTCCCCATCAGTAACTTCCAAGTGAATTGGCGAGACCTTTGCAAAGTACTGTGAGCCCACAGAAACACCCTTTATGGTTTAAAGCCTGTCCGGCTCGCTGCCTTCCAGCTTGGTACACACAGACTGACCAACCCAGGACTCCTGCTGCTTTGGAGCACACAGCAAGACCAACCAGGAGCATCCTAAGGGTTTTTCATCCCTGTGGACAATGGCCTGAAAGCTGCTCTCCACGTATCCAAGCCAGTATCTGATTGCACACAAGGTTTTAAAGAGCCTCAAAGGCAGAAAGGCAAGAAGTGAGCACGTTAAGAAGTTCAGGGTAATCCTACGCTTACATATCTCAATGAATTTAGTGATTTCTTGGAGTCGTTTGTACTATAGAGGACGATAAGGATCTGGGAGGAGCAGGGCTCGGGGAGAAGAGAAGAGAGTCTGCGCTCTGAAGCTAGAACTTGAGTTTCCCCAAACAACGTACAGACTCAAGTCTTCGGATTTACATCCACTTGCCAGGCTGGCTGGATGCCAGCCAGCTCCCACCTGAAAGCCGCGTCCCAGCCTCAGTACAGCACTGTGCTCCAGGCCCAATAAATCCCAGCTCTCGGCAGGGGCTGCTGGCCAGGGATCAGCGCCAAGCAAACACAGCCCCCTTGTTTCCCTTCGGGGCTTGGCTTGCACCTGGCCAGCCCTGAGCATGAGCTGAGGCAGCCCACGTCCACCCACAAGAGCACCAAACCTCAACACGTCAGGTGCTTCTCAAACAACTTTTGCAGTCCCATTGCTTTTTGATTATGAACAGGGATGTTTAACCACAGCAGGCTTGGAAACTCTTTCCAAAAGAAGTTTTTATCTATCACACATCTTCGACTGGAGGAGGGAAGAAAATCACAGCCTATTGCCAAACGATTCCTCCTTGCGGTGAGTCACCAGTTTGACTCAGCCTGGTGGGATGTGAGCCATCTGACAACAATAGAAATCTGGCAGTTCGCATCTGCGAGTTAAACAAGCTCACGCGCCCTAAAAATAAAGCCTGCTAAGCTGCTGAAGTCGTATTTTCCTACCAAATTTCCTGCTGAGCAGTTCCAACCAGCGTTTGACCACATACTGCCTCATTGATAGACCTTCTTGGTTTATTGTAGGCAGAGAGATTTAATTAGTAAGTAAGGAAGCAAGGAATTCCTGTTGGTGTTTTTCTGAGGGGGGAGTCAGAGGGAAGAACAAATGAGAAAAATTACAAGCAACGTGCACATTTTCCTGGCATCAGAGCCACTTCAGAATAAATGTGATACTATGCAACACACCTCCTTCCTCTGCGTGTCTCCTTTCCTTCCCTTCGTAAAGTATGGTTTAAATAAAGAAACATCTGCAGAAACTCTGCAGCAGATGAGCCCTAATCAGGCAAAGATAAATACAAGTACCAGGGACATGCATGGAGGTGTAGGATACTGAGGGTCTCTGTGAGAAATGGGTGACAAGTCACTTGAGCCGAGGAGTGGAATTGGCAGGGGTTTCAGGGAGCCAAACGCCTGGCCCTGACGGGGAAAACGTACTGCAGTTACAGCAGTAGAGAGTGCTTGCAGGAAAGTACATACCAAACTATCACGGTACGGAATAAAAAGGAATATACAGACATCTCAGTGAGAAGGAAATGCTACGAGCAGATATCTACACAGCAGATGTATGGAACAAGCCGCTGATAATGGAAAGATGTCTGTGGTGTGGAGCTAACGGCGAGAGCTGGAATTACCCGTCAGTTCCAGAATGACTTTTCTTCTGCGTGGGAACTGCCAGAAGCAGGCCTCGGCTATCTTCACATCTTCCTGTTTGTATTTAGTGAGAATCCAGGGCAAGAGAGTCCCGGTCCCAGACAGAGGTCTGTTTGGGAAATGAGAGCTGCCACGGGCCCAGTCTCACAAGAGGGTGCTCGCTGGAGGCTTTCAAGAAGGACATGGCCCCCGCTGAGGGGTGCGATTCATGGTCACCCTAAAGAAGAACCAGGCCCTGTACAAACAGTACAGTCACCCTAATTCTCGCAGTGCTTCTTAGCTACACCGCCACCATTAGAAGCAATCTTTATCTGGTAACTAATCAGCACCACAGTTGTGTCTGTGCTTCAAACAGGAAATTAAGAAAACACCACGCCGGGCTCTATGAACAAACAGTGACGTCTTCAGCAGCCGCTGCTGCTGGTGTTTTCACACCTCCCCTGGACTGCTCTTTTCCCTTGCTATTCTGCTAAATATTTCACCTGGGGAGATGGGTAGCACAGGAGATTTGAAACAGTTCCTCATAAAAACCACACGGTTCTGTAGTCCCTGCTCCAGCAGAGAAATTTCATCTGGTAGAGCTGAACAGACAGTTGCAGCTGGAGTGGGGTGAGCAATGGCTCCAACAGGATATGTTTTTACTGGCTTTGTCTCACTTGACAGCTACAGAAAGAAACCTAAGGGCTCTAGGCAAGGACCAGAGATCAAGTTTACTTCCCTTTCTTGCAGGGTTTAAAGCAAAAGAACGTTTCCATGCTCTGTCATGAAAACATATCAAGCATTTTTTTTCTTTTTGCATTAGCCATGCATGACTGCTCTGGATAAAGACCAGAGTCAGGGCCTGGTATCTGTCTGCATCATTGACATTACACGGGATGGGCTGAGCCACATCACAAAGTTCCAGAGATACATTAGAGGACACGTTCGCAGGAAAAATTTAACCAGCTCATTTATAATGTGCTTGGCCAGGGACCCTGTGAGAGGCCTCTAGGCCCCTTACAGAGCTGATGAAAGCTGCGTGTCTCAGCTTTACAACAGAGCCAGAACTGCGAGGTGCTTATCAAAGCAGTCAGATTGCGCAGCTCAAGGTCACAGCTTTGCACAGAGCAGCAGTCAGGTTGCAACCTCACACTATGGAAAGAGACCTCCCGCCTCAGTTATTTCACAGGACTAAGGAAAATAATCCTTTCAAAACCTCTATCTCCCCAGTCAATATTGCAGCAATGAAGCTCAGCCTGCCACACCATTTCACACAATTCCTGATCCCAAAAAGCTAAAAACAAGTGATTACTGAGTTTGCCAGATTGCCACTTCTCATGGAAAAATATGGTTTTAGGTAGCTGTTTTGATTTGTGCTACTCTTTACACTGGAAACATGAAAAGCAAGAAAGAGAACTCGTATTAAAATATTTTCTATATGGGCATAAGGGAAGTTGAAATACAAAGGGATACAGATAATCCAGGAATTGAATCGTTAGCTAGCAAGTTCCATCCTAAAAAAGGTTATTTATTCCCAGTACCATAGCAATGGAAAGTTAGTTTGTGTTGCTCTTCTTGCACTGCAGCCACACTTGCTGTTCTGTGCCCCGAGCAGAAAAATCAGGGAAGGAATTTTGATTACAAGTGATCACTGCTGAAGATGTGTATTTGGATAAAGAGACTTTTCATCCAGTTCCTTTTGTTTCTTGATTCGTAGTCAAGCTCTAATCCCATGCATATGGCCTGGCAAAGTTGAATTTCCATAGCAACTCTTTTTAAGCTAGCTTCAGGACAGCACACAAAGCTGGCAAAGGGAAAAGGTTGTTATTTAAATACCTTGTTACTGCTGCTACTACTACAAGAAATCTGATGCCAAACGTGCAAAACCGTGTTTTTTTTTTTTTTTTTTTTTTTTAAGATCAATATTTAAAAAGAGGAACTCCTCTAGCATGAAAACCCTTTCAGGATCTGCCCATTCTTGGTCTGCTCTCACTCTGTGAGAAACATTTCCATACATCACTTAAAGCGCTGTTTCCTGATGGAAGAGGCAAGCTTTCTGCTGAAAGTATATGGCAAGCTGGCTTTATTTTCAGTGGTGAGAAATCATGCATTAACATTTTAGCTAGTCTACTGTGCTGTAGCAGTTGTTTTATGGTCACACCACTCACCAGAGGAAGAGGCAGGACAGATGGCTGACACAGAAACTAATCTGCCTTTGATCAGCCCAGACTTTCTTCATTAGCTGGAGGACCAACATTTACACTGTTTAGAAATAGACAGAAAAGAAAACTTGCCCAGCATGCTACACACCTTCACTTCTTAGCTTCTGAAAAAGCACAGCCCCATCAGATGCTCCAGCTAAGACATAAGTAGGACTGAAGCAGGCCCCAAACAAATTTCACACCCCTTTGTCCCAAAATCAAAGGGAAAAAACAGCTCTAGAGAGCTCCCTGCTCTCCTGTGAGCTATTACAGGCTGAAAGAAGTGAGCTTTAGTTCAGGAGTCATGCAGAGATGCCCATTCCCTGCACACTGTATTACTGTATCTGAACTGAAGTGGTTTGCATAGGGTGTTTTTTCCACCAGCCATGGAAGTGAGACACAGTTTTTCCCTAAACACCAACAAAAAGAGCAACAAAAACCTGATTTTGGATTGTGCAGTCAAACCAAAAAAAAAAAACAAGGCATAGTCTAGGGTCTGCAAACTTACAGTTTGGACACCTGAAGCAGCAAACCACTGCCTGCACTAGCACAGGGCTTCATGCATGAGTGCTTCCATGGCCACCTCCTTCTCAGCTGAGTGCTGACAACATGGTTCTTCCCCCTGAAAACTCAACACAAACCTAGCAGCAGGAAGGAGGCAGCTGGGCATTATTTGGCTGTGAATATCCAGGTGTGCTGGGTTTCACTTCAGAGGGCCAGTCACCCTACCATGTCCATTAAACATGCCTAGCCATGTGATGCTAAAAACACTCTAAGCACTTTTCAGTGCTTAGAGCCTAAGGCAACAGCTACACAACTATTTCAAAATATCAAGACTTCGGTTTATAGACAATGCCAGTATTTCTCTTTGGTCTTTGAAGCACTTTGAAAGCTCATTTCAAGTGAGAGTTGAGGTTTGGATACTGACTGATACAAGGCCCAGGGACATTTCTAAGCGTGCTCCCATGCACCTTCCCCACTCTAAAGCATCACTGGGATAGCTCATTAGACACTGTGACAATTAAAAATGCAGATTATGCTGTCTCAGAGGACTATACAACAGAGCACCTTTTCTTTTCAGCTTTTGTGAGCATTAAAAGCATGGAGTATCTGAACAGGAGTGAGATCTGCACAGCCAGCCGCCGTCTCCTTACCTCTGATCCAAAGTCACGGTGCTCAGCAAGAAAGGGGGATGCGATCCTTGGGTGATGCTGGCTGCGGGCAGGCACAACTCTGCACACATCGCAGGACTGGTGAGACAGGGTCAGGTAGGACAGTCATCACAACACTTTTCTGCCCACCATCCAGAGGGGGAATCCTGAAACAGAACATGTTCATTAGCCACTTGCATCTGGACACTTGTCACTTTGCAGGCATAGAGATGCCAGCTACTCTCAGGCATGTGCTGCTTACAGCGTCTTAGGCCACCTGTGAAGGTAAATTCATCCCTGGTGCTGGCTTTGCAGCTTCCTGCCCTTGGAAATCCACCTGGATATTGCCTGGCAACTTGTGCTCCCCAAATGCATCTCCTCAAGCTGCCTCTTAGCCCCCTAACCTTGATGTTACCTAATTAAATGTATTACCCTGCAGTAAGGGATCAGAACTGAGGCTTGGATCAACTAACTGCCTGCTGTAACAAACCGCTATCTGTTTTAGGGGCTTAATGCAAGTCGGGCTGGACTAGAATCATACCCTCAAACAGAGGCAGCAGCAAAAGATAAGCAACGTGAAACAAAATGCACGGTAACTCCAGGCTGAAGCCTGCAAGCCATGCAGCTCCCCAGCAGCAGGACCAGCCCGTTAGGAGCCTCAGCACCACCGGGCGGCAGCCGTGGGACACAGAACACGACCAGGAGCTCACAGGAGCCGCTAAAACACAGTGGGGTCAGGGTTTCCTTCCATAAACCCACCTCCTGATAGGAAATTGAGGGTATCCTTGAAAGAAAAAATTTGTTAGCACCTATGTGACCCTGTAAGTAAAGGAAAGGTAAGGGAAAAAAATAATGACAGTCCTTCAAAAAGCTTAACTCATCTGAAATCTTCTCCAGGACAGGCTAAGACACTTCAAATCCTTATGACATCCACAGCCAGAATTCATTTCCCTACAGCTGTTAGGGTGAAGGTCCTCATTCCCCAAGCTGCTGTCTTTGTCCCACCATTGGTAGATCCCTTGGATGAAATGTTTGCTACTCCAGAGTGAGAAATTGCTTTTCCCACTGCAGCATTTCTTACACGCCATTGTAAAGAAAAGGATTAGAAGCTCACTCTCAGTTATTTTAAAAATTAAGTATTTTAACTGCTGCTTAAGGCATATACTGCCACCGTGTGTTCAGAAGGGAAACACAGAGAAAGCACTGACCTACACAGCTCCGTAGGTGAGAAACCACTGCTTGGCTAGATTCTCAAGCCATCACGTATCATCTACTCCGAGATATTAGTGCTTAGCTCTCATTCACCACTCCAAGTGGATCAGCTCATTTTCCCAACTAAGCTCTAAACTACTGCTGTAGAAATAACACTTACCAACAACACTGTATACACTTCCTCAGCATACTTACTGGCATGCAATAGAACATTCTCCTCAAACAGGAATTGAGATAAACAAAACAAAAGTAAGAATATCAGGAAAAAAGTGCTAATCTAAATCAAACTATCCAAGCAGCTCCTCACACAGGCTTGCCCTCTCGTGGCTTCCCCATGTTGGTTCAGACCTTGGAACAAGGCTCAGGTGTGAAACAAACTCCAGCTGTGCCCACTTTTTTTCTTTTGATCATGGGTTATTGAATTGAAATTACAGTTCAGAGCCATCATCTGATAATACTCATTATGATGGCAGAGACAATTCTGCAGGCAGTGACCTCTAAGTGCTGGGAAATAGCAGTATGAGGCTCTTTAAATAGAGGTACTGAATATGTTTTTAGGTGGCTCTCCTTATTAATCCCCTGATCCAGAGTGTCATTGCCATGAAAGGGAATTTGGTCATTACAGGAGATTTTTCAAACAATTATAAAAGGCTTATTGCAACAAGATGGACAACAGTGGTGATGACCCAAAAGGCTAAACCACTTATCTTTATCTTGAAGAAAGATGATCAGGAATATTAATAGGAGAGGCAATCTGAAAGAACCCTAGATTTGAGAAAAAAAAAAACAAAACTGATGTGAAACTGAGCTTCCAAACAGACACAGAAGTGGTTAAAACTGAGAGAAGAACCATCTGTTAAAATGTAAACCTAAACCAAATTATTTTGGTTCTTATAAACCTCAAAGGTTTATAAGAACAAAGCTCTTTTTGTCCCCCACTTTCACACCTCTTAGAAAGTTATGTTACTCCAAATTGAAAGCACTGGTGGTTCGTGTGGACCCCCACAACGACACCGTCAGATGGTAGGCTTTTTCTTTTCCTAATGAAGCACAGGCACAGCCCTGAGCACCTACCAGCAGTGACCCAGCTTGTCTCCATCCTGTTCTACTCATACACATGCTGAAATGCTTTTGTGGTTTACTGGAAACTTCAGGGACAAGATTAGCTTGCATGGTTCTTTCCAGGGAAGCAGGAGCTACACATTAGCAGCCAGAAGTCTTTTGTGGTAACAAAGCTGGGTGTTTTAGATAAGACCATCTCGAGGTGAGGAAGGTGAAAAACTGGGAAATTACTTGCTTGGAGGTCAGTCAGTCATTACCATCAGCTAATTACTAATGAGTCTCCATTCCTTCAACAACCCAACAGAAAAAGGCCCTGCTTTTACTCAGGCATGTGAAAACCCTAATGAAGAGATGGCCAGCTCACTGCTTTCCATAGACAGTAGGACTCATCATGGACTTCCAACAAGCTTGCTAAGTGATGTGACAGCTACAGCCATATCAGATGATAGATAAAACCACCTGTGCTACCTCCTGTGACAAAAAAAGGATGCAGTGATGAGTTTGAAAAGGCAGTGCAAGGACAACACTGAGTTGAATGGGCACCTGAGGTGCTAATTCAGATGAGTGGAGTCAGGCCAAAAACACTAGAGGGGTTTGGTCTGTACATTGCTCAGCATAGAGAAAGATTTTATATTTCTAAGTGAGATTATCTGCAAGAGACTGAAGAACAGACAAAGATGCATTCAGAACGACTGGAGACATAGAAGAAACCCACATAACTACGCAGTTCTGGCTAAGGGAAGACAAAATTCAGGCAGAGCACAGCTGGAAGCACTGGCTGATGGGGCAAACCAAGACAGAAGACAGGATGGTAGTTAAAGATATATGGCACTTGGAATAGAATATTATCATGAGCAAAGGAAGGGTTAGAGTACGTAATAAGGCAGAACTGAACAGGCAAGGTAGTCTCAGCTGGTAGTCACATTTTACAAGGGAAAAATAGAAATGTCTGAAGGCAGGAAGAGGCTAGAGTTTGCAGGATAAATCAATGTGACAAGCAGCAGTCAGAACTGTGCATTTGGGATTTGATTAACCCAGAGAAGATTCACTATATACATCAGAATTTCTGAGAAAGAAACCACAAAATGCAGTGGAGAAAGGCAATGAGATTCTTCTCAGGTATACATGAAAGCAGAAGAAGGGGATGGGATGAAGGGCAGAGCCTGGAGCTGTCAAACTGGACTATGCAGCATGGAAGGAGCCAAAGTGCAAGACAAATCTTTGAGGTCATGAAGCACAGGAGGAGGAAACTGCAGAGAAGACAAAAATATGAACTGACATCAGAGAACACAGCTGGTGAGGAAAAGCTAAGTGAAGATCCCTGTCAACAACCAGCGGGTGGAGGAGGAGAAAGGGTGTGTGTGGGCTGAGCAGAGGTGTGTGAAGGTGGGGTGGGAAGCAGCAGCGAGGAGGTGAAAATGAACCTTATCGAGGGCAGAAACAGCCTGGAGGACTGAAATTTGAAGTGGCTGTGAGGGAGGATGACTTTATCTAGAGACAGATTAAAGATTTCAGAGACAAAAGGAAAAGGTAGGGGAGAGGTAAAGGAAACGAAGCAGGAAATGAACAAAACAAGAACCAAGTTTGCAAAAATGGTAGTGGAAACAAGTGTGGGAGATGACCTGCCTACATAAGAAAAGAGTCTTCAGAACCAAGAAGGACAGGGAGACAAAACTATTGGCTAAAAAGAAAAAAAAAAAATAGAACCAATGGGAGGCTTTTATGAGGCTTGGACATTGATGGCAGGGGGGAACAGTAGAGAATGAAAGGAGAGAGGCAGAAAAAAACATCTTTATTGTCAGGAAGTGTGTACAGAAGGCAAAAGCAACACATGGGGCTGTTACACTAGTGGAGACAGAAATGAGAAGTGTTTCTGGGTTCAGTTAACAAACAGACACCTTCCCTCAGCAACCGTTGCTGAAGCACAGGGGCTGCTGGCAAGGATGAGACCACTGGCAGCCCACACCACAGACACCCAGCTGCTTCCCCTCTGCCACCACAGTGCTGCCAAGACGTTTCTGCCCCAAAAGAGCCCCCCACAGGGGAGCACCAGGGCTCACGGCAGCATGAAAGCATGAAGTCAGTGTGCTGTGCACCAGTGGTCACAGCACCTGCGGGGAAGTGAGCAGGGACAGAGGGCACACCACCCGCCTGCACTCCCTGTGCCTGGGGGATGGCAAGCAGCACAGCTCAGCCCACCACTTTTGGTCCAGTCTACACAGGAGAAAAAAAAAAAAAGCCAAAAATAAGAAAAGTAGTAACAGTTTGGAAAAAAAAACGAGGAGGATAACCAAAGAATAAGTCCTCGCAACATCACCCACCATGTGTGTCAACAGCCTGCAGCTCATTCATGAGAGGCCACTAGGCTCCAGCACAGCTGTGGTTCCTGGGACCAAGCAGCACCTGAGGGAGGACACACAGTCCCAGGACAGTGAGTGGCATGCACAGAGAAGGCAGTGACTTCTCTCTTGCTGCTGGAGGCAGCTGGGAGCCCCACCACTGCCACAGCTAACAGTGCTGCCAGCCCCTCAGCTGCTGTTCCCTGAGAGGGAGAGGCCAGGCAGCATGGAGGCACCACACTGCATCAGCAGCAGGAAGAGCTTGTTCTCAGTGCCCACCTGGTTATACTTTTAATTAAAATAACAGCAGCTGCACAGAGCAAGAAATAAGGGGAAATGAAGCACCAGGGAGATGCAGCTCTTTGTGAAGTGAATTTTGTTTAAAACCTTCAAGTACATATTTACTGCTAAAAGCAAGTTCAGGTTGATGGAAATGGCTCTAATATCTGTAAGAAAATGGTTCAAGTACCTTGTACCAAAAATTCATAAGGGTCTTTGTTTCAAAGTGACGTCTTTTCCTCATTTTACATTTAATGAACAGTGGAATAATTCTCTGCTTTCCCTACACATCTACAAGAGTTTTTTTTTTTTTCCCCACTCATCTTCATTTCAGTCAGAAAACATTTAAAGGTAATTTTTAATTACCATAAATGATTTTTAGAAATGAACTTTTTTGTATAATTCCACATGCATTTTATTTCCCACTCCTTAGATTTCTCAAGGAATTAATGGCAGGGCCCAGTCTTTAATAATAGATTTTCAATGTTATATGTTTAAATTTCTTCATTTCACTGCATTTCAATAGTAGATACCTTATAGCCTGAGGCAAATAACTGCCTACAGAAGAAATTTTAGTATCTGGAGTGGAACTGAAGCTTATTGTTACAAATAGTCATATAATTAGGTTAAAGGGGAAATAAATCTTTACAAAGTCAGGCTCCATCCTGTTCTGAATGCACATTTTCAGTAAAGGAAAGTCTATTTAGCCAGGGTTTGAAGCTGCTGAAAAATAATCTTAAAATAGCAAGAAGCTAATAAGCCATTTATAAAATAATTTACCCTGTAAATACATTGTATGAAATTGAAATGAACTCCACAGCCTTAGTGCCACAGAGCAAGAAATGGGTCAGAGGTTGGCAGGGAAGGTGCCTGCACAGCCCCATTAGCAGTGGTTTCATAGATGAAAGGAAGAAAAAGCAGTTCAGCAGCTGGAAAGGCGCTAGGTTAAAGGAGAACAAGACCCATGTCTTGCTCTGACCTTTAAACCAGGTATGCCAGGGTAGATCCAAAACAGGATTGTGGCAGCTCACACAGGTAGAGCCTCTAATCCTAAACTGAGATCCTGCAGTTTCTTGTACTTGTACTGCCTGAACTCTATAGACATTTCTGATCTTAACATTTTAGTAGTTCTAGACAGGGAATGGGGCACAACTTGCTTAATCTTAAATATTAATTAGTCATGTAGACTTCCCTTTAGTCACTGTAGGAAAAATAGGCACTTACAATAGCAAAGTTTTATCTTCTAGAACAAGCATCTAAAACTATCACACCCTGACCACACATTTCTTCTTGGTAGCCAAACAAGGATCCTAAAGCCCTGCTGCATGCCTCAGGTCACAGGAGATGACCCACTCAGCATTGCCTAAAGCACGGTTATCCTGATCTAGGGCAGATTGTTCCTTTGGGCTCCAGAAAGATCTCTAAAGACCCTTTAGAGATCCAAGCCCAACAGACATGCTTTGTTTATACCCTCCTGATGGCAAGAGCCATCAGACCTTCAACACAGCAACACAGGCAGTGTTTTCTTTAGAAGTAAAATTTGAAAAAGGCCTCTAGCCTAAGTGCTCTTTACAGCCTCATCTCAGTCTGCTATCTGCACAGGGTGCTGGCTGCTCCAGATGCTATCATGCGATGCTTTGCTTTTGCCAGGGACTATTTAAGAAGATCCAACACCTTATTCAGTTCTGCATCCACTCCAAAAACAGAAAAAAAAAAACAACCACAAGCTAGCCACTCTAACATTGAGATTTAAAGCCTGTAAGCCTTTTGTTTGCTCTAGCTCCTTTATTTGAGGAGCAGGAGACATTCAGGCATTCTCAGGGAGTTGTACAACCTCAGGCTACAGAGGACACAAGGGTAGCTATTCCTTAAGGTCAGCTGAGCCAGGGGTGACCCCAGCAGAGGGGGTGCCCTCACCCACAGGGTGCAGCCCCCCAGGGCAGGCACAGAGGGATGCTGGCAATGCAGCTCAACTCATCCACAGTCCCAGACAAGGCAAGCACTGAGCCAAGCCTGAAGTCTATTCAGCAGGCCCAGACAGGAACAAAGGGAACCAGGGCCAGGGCTGGAGACCAGGCTACAGCCTGGGTACAAAGCCCTCCCTCAGGAGCTCCGGCCAAAGACAGGGCTCAAGACAAGCCACAACATGCATCCAAGGGCCCTCCTCAGAGAGGAATTACCTGCACAGCATAGCTGGTGTCCACCCTAGAGGCACAGCCAGAGGCAGGGCTGGAGGCAGGCATGCCTGCACTGAGCACAGGAAAGAGTAGAGGGTGCTGGCCTGAGCTTAAATGGAGCTGTGGGCAGGTGTGGGGAGCCCAGGTGAAACTGTTCCAGAGCTGTTAAGGAGTATTGACGTTGTGTAATGATTTAGTAACTGCATGTAGCTGCTGCCAAATAATGCTTCTCTGAGGTTGTTGCATGTGGAGCCCTGCAGCCTTCCAGACTTATAGTAAGACACTGAGTCACCCTCGCAGCAAGCTTCCTTTCAGCAGGCCCCTGAAAACCCTTCTTCCTTTACCAGTAAACCAATGCTCTGTCTGCACAGCAGAGGCCTCTTCCCTCTCGTCACCACCACCGTAACTGGTGACCGCAGTGTGGGAATGTGGTCTTGCAAATCCTGGTCTGATCTTCACCCCTCAGCAGGTCTCTGCTGGACTTATCCAAGTATGGGGACAGGACATAGCAGCTGATGGTCTTCACCTCCCGTCCCTGTGTCTCTGCAGCCCATCTGCATGCTATTGTGCACCCTGTGGCCCTATGGTGTTGAGGAGGGCCTAGAAAAGCGGAGAGAGGATTTCCACTGCAGGAGCCATCAACCACAGCTTTGGCAAAGGCAAGAGCCAAGGCCCCAGCAGCGCCTGAAAGAGCGGTGAGGTTGGTGTGAGGAGCAGGTCCACGTGAGGTGGCTGGCTTGGTTTCCTTGGCCATCCCGCTTCTTCCTGGCCAATGCATCTGTGCCAGGGCTGGCCTCTGGGCAACTCCCAAATTCAGTGGTTCTCGGCACAAGTCTTTCCTCCACCTCATCTGTAGCCCTTTCTCACATGGACTGCTTGAAAAGTCAGGTCCTAGGTGATGGGAGCAGCCTCGTCTGATGTGACAAAAGTTCACCCTGCTGAACTCAAGGCCCTGGATGTGAGCAACACAGTGCACTGAGTGTTCATCACAGCTCTCCATCCAGCTGCCTTTGCTGGCCTTACCCCTCTCCAGGACTGCTTAGAAAAAACAAAGCTCTAGGCAGAGTGCTGCGTCAAAAAGTAAGCAGGAAAAAGATGGCACAGACTAGGAGCCAGCCCTAGTGATTGTGAGGTTTGGGGCAGAAAGCACAGAAATGGCACGCCAGCTGTCTCTCTCTGGGTGGAACAGTGAATGGATTGAGAACAAGCTGCAGTTTCAGAAGTGTTTGATTTGAGACTGCCATGGTGTGCAGGACACCATGTCTTTACAAATTCTTTACAAAGAGTAAAAGGCCCTAAAATCTGTGAGGATCTTTTTGGAGGGCAGTAGGCTGATTCGCCCATCAGCAATGCTGCAGAGCAAATGGATTTCTCTGGCTAGGGCAGGCAGCTACAGAGGCAGAGCTGAATAAACACTGACATGAAGGGCTGTGCAGGTAAAGGGACCAAGACCAACATGAGAAATCAGAAGCCTTTTTTTCTGATTCCTGGTCCCTCTTCTATAAAACAGAGCTAATAACACTGACCTGCCTAATGCTGAACATGTTAAAGGCCACAGGGTGCTCAAATAAGTCATCAGTGAAGTTGCATAAATATACAATCGTGTCTCTGCTTCATCTCATACCTCAGGAGCCTTTAGACCTGCTGTCTGGGGAACTAATAACGGTCTAGTCACAGCTGCACGAAACAGTGTGGGCTATAAAACCTGCCCACAAAGCTGTGTAAATATTAAGACAGCTCATGCAAGGAACTACGCTGTTACAACCACACTGCTCTCCATGCTGGAGCTAAGAGGTCTGAAGGTAATGCATGCTGCAGTGACCGTGTGAAGGAAGACGAAGGGACTTGGACACCATGGGATTATCCAGCGAGCCAGGGTTGGTTCGGATTCTGCCTGGGGTAGTCACACCTCAGTCAAATAAATCAGGATGTGCAGTGGGGAGTAGAGGACAAGTTTATACAAGAGGACAGACAGCTCCCAACCATGTTGCTCCAAAGTGAAAATTTCAAGAATGTGAAACCTCAGTGAATTGGTACTGGGTAGTGCTGCATGTCATGCAGCTGCCTGGTTGGTATTCTAGTATTAGCAGCCTTTTGTCCAAATTTACTCTTTTGATCAGAAATAGATTGAGATCTTGATGAGAAATAGATTGATTTTCTTGATCTCTTGATTTTCTTCACCGGGGATCAGCTTTCCATCAGCAACCACTCCCAAACACTCGAAGATGAGCTTGAACAAAGGATTTGGGCTTCTTTAGAGTGGGTTTGGTAGAACAAAGGTACCAAAACTGCAGTCTCATGCAGGCACCACTTCCCTGGATCAGACCAAGTGCTGCAGCCACTTTGCAATCCACTTGTGCTACCAAATGGCCCTGGAACTGTATCACAGGCCTGGAGCTGACCCTGTCCAGCTCAACTCCTGCCTCAGTGCAGCTGGAATCCAGAAAAGAGCTGCTCCGTCAAGCCTCACAAAGAGCGAAGAGCTTAGGCAGCCCAGTCTCTGTGCTCACAGTACACTGACGGGAGCAGGCTATTCTCAAGCAGCAGCTGCAGAGGTGCTTAAAATAAACAAACAGAAACCAAATGCATGCACGGCTGTGGTAGTGCTACTGCTGCCCCTTGTCTGTAATGTCCCTGTGGCTGGAGGCCCTGCTCCAGCTCTGAGCAGGCATTTAATGTGAGTTCCCACCCATGTCTCATACCTCAGGGGAAACTGCCCCAACTACTGTGCTTGTCAATTATTCCTTGTAAAAATGAAAGGTGCCTTCTCCACCCTTCCTTTCTCAGCTCTTCCACTTGTGCAGCCAAGAATACGAGACACTCTGAGTTGAAGGAAGGAGGGAAAGATCACATCATGGACTCAGCTTTTCCCCTGAGCTCCTCCCTGCTTGCAGCGCCTGCTCTCCTGCAGAGCCTACTGCCCCGGGGCAGGAGGAGAACCCATGAGCCACAACGGAGCTTCTGCATTTGCTTCAGTGTTCTGACATAAGGCAATGCCTATGGCCCAAGGATATTAGATGCATTGGCTTTAGCCCCAGCATGCTTGAGCAGGAAGCAGTCATATATGCTCTAGCCTGGTTTCAGAAGAAAGTTATATATAGCCATGTCTGAAGACAGAGCTACGAGATGAAGGATAGCTGAGTTTTGGCATTAGACACGTAATTTTCAACATACAGATGTAACAGAAGAGGCTGTTGGATATGTGAGGAGATGAGTTCAGAGCTCAATGAGAAAAGGCTCACATTTTAGCAGCACAGCAGTGGAATTTAAATGCCCTCCCTCCATATTTTGGTAATCTTTTCTCAACAGAGATGATTAAATTAGGACAGAAAAACAATGAGTTCCCACAACTGCAGAGCTCCTCTGGCTTCTGCAGTAGCTTTAATCTATGTTTCAGGAAGCAAAAATATTATTTTTGCCATTGCCCACTCACCACCCAGGAGAGTAGGTTTAATTACTTCTGCCAGTTTTAACAAGAAAACATATTGCCAGCAAATAGCGAGCATTTCGTGCCTGCAGATTTGGCCGGACAGTGCATGAAGTCAGTCCTGTTGCTCTCTCCCTGCTCTGCATGCCTGTTCTGTGGTTCGCCTATCTCAGCACCAGGCGCTATGTGGTCACCATCCCTCCCTCCTCCTGCAAGCTGGTCCATGAACTGCTCAGGATGTGCTTACCCCTTTCTGTTTCCTACACCTCTCCCACAGCACCACCTTTCAGGGCACAGCACTTCTTGTCTGAGTTGTCTAAACATGCACTGGCCACCGCACGGCTGCAGCAGGAGCAGTGAAACCCTCCCCAGCCCTCGCAACATCCCTCTCATGCTCTCATTGGAATTTTCCCCCCACTTTAACGCATGCAGTCTTGCAGCGCACACGCTGAGGAAGGTGTTTCTTTCCTTCCTCTGAAGCATCTGTTCAGACTGCTGACAAAAGGCAGGATATTGCTCTGAGGAAGGCTGATGTCTTCTGCTCCATGTCAATCTAATAAATACATAATAATGGAGCTAACTTGTAATTCATGATACAGTGACTGTTCCGTGCTTCTTCCAGTTATTACTCTCCTTCCAGTTAGAAAGAACGGAAGAAAAAAGAATCACCAGGGCAGATCTTTGCACCCTGACACCTTTGTTCTATTGAGAAAGGTTCTCATATCACTGTGCATGCCTTGACCACAAACCAGTGTTGTTTTTTTAACCGTCTAATAGTTCTCAGAATAAAAAATGGCTGCACAATGAGTTTATGAGATGCAGCTGTACAAGACAATATATTGTAACATCTACTGTGGCTAAATAAATAAATATCTAGATGCAAAGATGCTAAGAAGCCCTGGGAGAAATAGAGATGGGGGTGATGTCGATCTGGAAGAGGAACCTGAGAACTGCTAACAGATCTGTGAAATGTCCATGTTCTGCTTACAGAGAGTAAACAGAAAAAACAACACAGCCCCAAGTATTTCAAGAAAGCTCAGTAAGCCAAACAAACAAACAAACAAAACCCCACAACCAAACACACCAACTGCACTTTCCCAGCCTGAAATGAGAAAGTGTAAATGGTCTTGTTCAAAGCCAATTATTGTTCTCAGTCAGAGCCCAGAGCAAACTGTTGTTCCCTCGGGTTGCTTTATGGAGCATTGCAGGACTGATGTGCTTCTTGGAAATGTGGAGCTAAGGCAGTGTCCCCATGACCACAAGGCATTCTCCCACTGATTTCAGGGAGGAGAGGAAATAAGAATGTTTGCTTTCAGTCTGGAATTATATTTAAGAAGCCAGTTCTGATTTTTTTTCTCTCTTTGCCTATTTTTTGGGATGTTCTACACGTGGAGCCTCCCTGACTATATTCTTCGGTTTCTCAACAGGTTTTAAATGAAGAGGGATTATTCCAGTCTCAAAGGCTTTCTTTCAAATCTCCCAAACATTCTCAAAAGTTTCAATTTTAAAGCAGCATAAACTGAATGTTATAATTAAGTTAGAAATTTGTAGGACACTCGGTTCCTCAAGGGGACGTAG
The DNA here is from genome assembly GCF_011077185.1 of Oxyura jamaicensis. Taxonomy (NCBI): domain Eukaryota; kingdom Metazoa; phylum Chordata; class Aves; order Anseriformes; family Anatidae; genus Oxyura; species Oxyura jamaicensis. The sequence goes on from NC_048896.1 coordinate 1,712,168, forward strand.
AACTGTTGTGATCTGACTCCCTAATCTTAGCTAAATGTGCGCAGTGTGTGTGGGAAGTTGTTTGCAAGACATGTTTGTGGTAAATGCTCTTAATATTTGCACACGCAGCTCAGACGCACTTCAAGCAGACCTGATTTCTGTGCAAAAATGTAAACACTGTACCAGCCCTGGAACCTGTGTGGAGTGTTTGCATGGTATTTTGGCAGTTAAAGCTTGTCTTTAAACCCTAGGATAAGGGTTTTGAGATAGTGGTTCAGGTATAATGCAACTGATAGTTACACTTTCCCTTTCCAGACACAACTGTAATGCAGAGGGAAAAATAAACTTAGGCTGACTTAAAGGCAACAAATATCCCACCTTCAGCAATACTATTTAAGGAATTAGTAGCTTAATAAAAGGTGAGAAACAAAAAAGTGAGAAAATAGAGATGAAATTTTAGAAAAATAGGATGTATCTGTGTTACTGTATCATCCCAGCATCTGAAGGATGCTCCCTGTTAGCTCAAGACATGGCAAAACTGCGGAATACTGCTGATGTAATTAAGATATTATTGTGCTGCGTTTCCTCCCCAAGTGTCACAGAAAAGCAGTGCCTGGTGAGTGAAAGACAAATTAAAACAAGAAAAAAAATAAAATGGAGACAACTTAAATATAGAGATACTGGAGAAATAATCAAAAGTTGAAGTAGTGACTGAAAAAAAAAATCAACAGGGCCAATGAATTGTCATTGCCAAGGAAATCTTGACTCCTCTATCCATATGAAACTGCTTGTAATAGCACTGGCTTATTCATTCCTTCCAAAACACAGCTGGAGTTATTAACAGCCCTCCTGAGATGGAGGCGAAGGACAGCGTTTGCCAGAACAGGAAGCAGGCCCCAGGTCCAACATGCATTCATTCCCCCTGGCTCCTGCTCTGCTCCCTCCCACCATTTTCAGAAGATCAAATTCACCTTCTTGTGGGATGCCACAGCCCCTTTCCAAGCCTCTCCCAGCCCTCCTTTGCCTAGCTACCTACAACTTGATGTACCGTAGCTCTTCAACTGGAGCTCGCTCCGTACCCACAGGGAGGAGCAACCTTGGCATTCCCAGTGGCCGTACTCAGCGTCAGCGGAGTCCAAGCACAGCGAGGCAGCCTGCTAGTCTGCTACACATAGAGTGATAGCTTATGTCAGTTCTTTATAAGCAAAAACACCATCAGAGCACGCTTAGATAATATAATGCTTCTCAGGAAGCGCTGAGGTAAAGCCACTCTGTCTTTGTGTCCACACATCCCTGCACCTCTACCTTTGGAAATTAAACAAGCTCCCAAGACTTTATCCTGCTCTGTTGGAATCATTGAAAACAGAGATAGGAACAAAAACATCTCAAACCTTTCATTTTCATTCTTCCCACCCACCAGTGAAATCCTTCTGGTAGATGCTTTGTTTTGTAGGTGTTGTCAGTGCTGTTTCTGATCTTAAAGAAATGACAAATTAGTTGTTTCATGAACCTGTTTTCTCTTGTGAATTACTCTCCTTGGAGCCCTTCACCAGACAGCAGCTGCTCAAAGCAGAGCTGAAGTATGACTTCTGCTGCTGATGTCTTTGTGGTAGCTGCTGATGTCACTGAGCTTTTTAAACTTTTTTTTTTTTTTTTTTTCTCTGAAGAGGTTTACATCTTGATAGCTAGGCACATGCTTAGATGTGTGTTCATGTTCTCAATACATATCTTTCGTCTTACACCTCACCCGACAGCCCTGTCACTGCACAAACCCAGCATGATGCTGCCAGCTCTGCACAGTGCCTGGGGATGCAGGGATCTGCTAGCCTCCCTTGGAAAATAACTCATTTGTAGCTCAGCCTTGTCCCACAGAGCATGAAGGCAAGGTGACTCCATTGCAGCCCTACCCTTCTCCATCCATGTATATGCTCGCCCTTCTGCACGCCATCAGCCCCTTTTCTGCTGGACCCTGGGGAGAGCGTTCCAGGCTGGACTCCTGCAGGTCCTATGCAGGAGTACGTATGGCTGCTGGGGCCTTAGCCCATGCACCGCTGGCTGCACACACTTGAATATTACTTTGAAGGACAGTCAGTGGGGTTAGGATGAAATCCTTCCTTCAGCTGCAGCTGGTGTTGGTTTAGGGCAGAAGATATGAACGGTTCTTACAGGGGATTAGCTTTAGTGTCATGTCCCTACCATCAATATATTCCATTTAGTTGGCTTGCTTTGACTTTTGCTCTTGTATGGTTTGATTTGCGTACTGACCTCATTTGTGTATGTTAGCAGTCTGACCTCATTCTCATCAAGTTATTCCTGTTTTTTAAAATGTATTCGAGTTCTCTGCTGAAACCCTTGCTGCTTTCTACCCAGCTGAAGTGAAAGGGGAAGCACAGCCTTACGTGATGAAGTACATGAGTGGATGTGGCTCATATTTGTTAGGAGGGTGTTTTCCAGCCTCAGGAATCCCCCGTGGAGCGCATTGTTTTTGTGTTCCAGTTCACATGAAAATGCTTGCCCTTCACCTTGCAGCTGTCCTGTGTGGGGTGCAGCAGCCTGCAGCATCACAGATAATATATGGGACAACGGCTTTTGAAGCAGCACCATTTTCCTTCCAGCCTTTTTGGTGCTCACTCCTATTGCCATGCATACCAAAACCATCATGTATGCTCTTCTAGGCAGTGTCACATAAAGGATGGGAACTTTGGCCTGCTTTGCTGAGAGGAAGTAATGCAAGCATGCAAATACCTGAACTCAGAGCCGTGGATCTTCCCACACTGGTTTCGTGAGCTTTCCACAAGAGACCCAGGCACTATCTCTCTTTACAGTTATTACACCTGCTGGCTTGGGCAGAGTATGAGCTGTGGGCATGGGAATGTCCCAGAGGTTCCAACACAGGTTGAAAGACTCATTTTCTGAAAGCCATCTACTATTTTCATATAAATTCCCAATGGCAACAACCTGGGGGCATGCAACTGCACACCAGCATCGCAGAAGTTCATTACCACTCTTCTTACAATTAGCTTACCAACACAAAACTGGTATGTAAGAGTTGACACAACTCTAGCAGATGATTGCTTCAAAGTTGGTTTGGCTCCCTTGGCATGATGACTTGGTACTAAAAAAATAGGAAAATCTCCTTGCAGAAGTCCCTGAAGAGCTGAATCCTCGTGCAGAGATCTCTAAAGCCTCTTAGCTGTGTAACATTTACAGTTAGCTGGATCTCACCAGACTATGCCAGTCTTCCTCCTGGCCGGTGAGTGATGGCAGGTAGCTCAATGCTCCGAAAGACACGTTCAGGATGTGTTCAGTACATCGGGCGGATAAGGAAAAGGGGTTGCACGTGCAGGCTTTCTGGAGCTGCTCCAGAGCATGGGCTACTGACTGCTATGTAGACACCTTCGGAAAGAGAATTTCGGCAATCCTCTTGGACAAATTCGGCAAAGCAATTAAAATCACCATGTTGTGAAAAATAAGCAAGCATTCCTCCCCCCAGGTCCCTCCAACATATAAATTTTCTCTCACCCATTCCAAAAACCCAGTGGTTACTGGATTCTACACATTGAGGGATTCTGAATTGTGAAGGATGGCAAAGAAGTTTTAGCACAGACAACGGATGAACCTATTTTTAGTATCAGCTGCATGGAAAATACTTCTCAGAGGCTGTGGTGTGTTAGATTATAAGACATGTTTCCTCCTTTTTAGTTTCTGCTGAAAAAAAAAACACAGAACTTTAGAATCAAATGACAATAATAAAAAAACAACTGTTCTGATAGGTAACTATTTGTGGCTGGTACTGGCAAACCCCAAATTTGTCATGAGAAAATCTTCCCAGTTTCGTTCAGTTCCAGAGATTCAAGGTACTCAGCTGCTCTGAATTAAACCTGGGGTGAGCTTCCAAGGTTGTGCGTCTCCAAGATGTTACAAGATTTTATTTCTGCTATTGGAAAAGATTTTTTTTTGTTACTGTAGAAACTCTTGAAATATGAACCTTTTCAGTTCATCATCTATTTACAATTTCAATATTCTACAGAAGGGAACGAGTGCTGTGGGATGTTGTAAGTGATGAACTAAGACAGAGCTAGCAGGCTTCTCTATTAACAAATGCTCCTTTTTTGAATTAAAAACCTATTTCCAACAGAATCTGCTTTCCTTTGGGACTGAAGTAGCATGTGTGCTGGTACCAGGACCAGGGGAAATTATTAACTACATGATGTAACTGTGCTATGTAATTTAGCTCTGTAACAGCAAAGGAGTCAATAATGAGCAATCGTGTTTGAGTTGCTGTAAAAATACAGTCAGGCAGTTAGAAGTTGTTTCTCACAGTACACCCAGTTTTTACCTTCTTTTATACTTTTTTTTTCTTCTTCTTCTTCTTCAAAGGAAAAATTATCATCATCGGGAGGGGGAGGAAGGGAGGAGGGGGAGTAGAAAATTTTGAAATGTTTGTCGTTCCGTGTTCCTCTTTTTGTTATCTGATTCAGAGCATGAGAGAGGGTTTTAGAATAGTCAACACATTTATGTACTTCAGTGTCCACGTATGCTTTTCACTTCCTAAGTGATTACTTTCTTAAAAAAAATCTTTATAATATATAAGGATTATATATAGATAAAATATAAGCTATATAATGTTATGTACAATATATACAAATATTATGCACTATATATTAAATAGTAAATGTTGTATATTGCATGTTAAGTATCACATACATTATATATATTCTATATACTATATATAAATACATACATAAGGATATTATAACCTTTATAATTAATATATAAAACATTGATTATGTAAAATAATTATAATGGTCTGTTATAATTATTATAATTTAATATTATGTATTAAAATTATTATAATAGTAATAATCATTTAGACATGTTTTTACTTTTTGCCTTGGCTCCCACTAAAGGGCTGTAATCTGTTTTATCAGAGACTGATTTTTTTCCTTGTGTGCAGAAAGCATGCTTATCTTAAAAAACCTGCTTCAGATGTTCTGTGAAGTAAAATGCCTGAATGCTGTTCCTGCCCAGTAAGACACACAGTAGCAGCTTTATTTTGGATTTTGGAAAGGAGCTCAGAAAGGAAGGAGAAGCATGGAGAAGGTGTGGTAGCATGCTTCCACATGCGGTCATTCTTGCATGTTGAAACAAGCTTCCCAGTAGCCAAACAGGCAAATTTGAAAGTAGTTTTTGCCTCAAGCAGTAAGAGCAGGTATTGCTCAACTCTTCCTGAAGCAGCGTGTGGCGGCGGAGGCGCAGGCACGTACTGCTGCAGCCTCTAACGTCCAGGCTGGTTCTGTGGTTAAACCCCAGCAGGCAGGTAGCTCCAGGGCTGCAGCACCCTAGGGTATCCTCTCGTCAGGGACCTTGCTCCACACACAGGTTTCTCATCTCTAAAGTGGAGGACACAGAAGTCAGCCGTGCTGCAGAGCACCCTGCACCACCAGTAACCGGCCCCAGGAGGCACAGATATGGCTGAGGCTGAGCCGCTGGTCAGAATTCCTGCAGCTATTGCTCGTGCCATTTTGCAGGAACTGAGCTCTCTTCTCATGTAGGTACTTCTGAGAGCGAATGTTTCTGGTAAACACATCATTCTGGTAAGCAAAAACCAAGAGCAGGAACAATTTTAGGCATGGTATGCAAATTGAAATTTTAACAATATAATTAGGACAAATAGATCTATGGGGAAAGTACATCTGTAACCAGTGCAACTGTCTGCAAAATCCCTAGTGTATCAGCAAAAACCCCAGTTCCTCAATCCTTGCCTGCAGGATAACATGCCTAGGAAATGGATATGCAATACAGGCAAGCAATACTTGAATCCTCCAGGCTGCTTATGCCACAGTCCTCTTCTAGCGCCAAACATACCTTAGGGGTGATAGTTTGGTACTGGACAGGTGACTTAGGAGTTTTTTGGCTGTATATATTATTTTAGCCAGCTCTTCCAAAAGCCCAGACAACAAACAGCCTCGTGGTTCAGACAGGAAAATGTTGTCCCCGTTTGCAGATGGGTAAACTCAAGCACGAAGAATTTGGCAGAACTATTTATTCTGCAGGGGCTGTGATTTGCGCCTTTAGATCTGTCTTGTTACCAGGCTTTTTGTATAACTGTCCGCACAAAACTTAGAACAAGCTGTGTGCGTAGGCAAAGCGCAGCAACGTGGCTGCACTATTTTGTAAGCAGAGCTGTTCACAAGTATGCAGTGCATTTTGACCAGGTTTTGTATCATTAGGGCTTACTCGTCAATGTGTTCCACATACCAACATGTACAAGCACAGCTATGGTTAACTTCATCTCTCCGTTGTCCAAAGAATATGGCTTTTGCTCCAATTGATCAAGCCCATTAGTGGCAACGGAATGAGGGGTGAAAGAGTTGTATGCAGAAGCTCCTGCAGACCAGAGAACATCTGCAGAAGAGAGAACATTTCTTTTCATAAATGTTACTCGGGTCAATCGCTGACCTGTTTCTGAATTGCTGTTCCCAAGTCAGGCTCCGCGTAGCTCGCTGGGCTGCCGTGAGGTGACTGAATGTAACAGACAGCTCTGTGACTGGTAACTTCCAGTAAATACGTTCCCACTGCTGACGAACGACTTAAAAATCAGCTAAACAGGATGTACTGATAAACACTGCAATATTGGCCAGAAGCTCACTATTGCTTTTCATGAGGCCCATTTAAATGGTTTTAAAATAAACACCTGACAATCTCCCAGCTTCTAGCAAGTTCCTTTGACAATTCGTGGAAGCAGGGCGGCCTGTGAAGTGCAGCAGTGCATTTTAAGGGGTGTTCATTGTGGGTCATTCTTCTTTGAATTAGAGCCATTAGTTTTTGAACCTGTGATGCCCAGAGGGCCACAGTAGTGGTAATGAAATTGAAAAGTCCTGATAGAGAATTTATTGCCCACGCCGGACTCCAAGGCATGGCCATCAAACCAAAGGGCTTGCTAGGGGCTGGCCCCATTTTCCCCGCTTCTGGGATGTGGAGAGGACCGAGCAGGGGGCTGGTGGATTTTTGAAAATCTGGACCCCTTCGGAGGGGTGAGGTCCGAGCCTCACTAAAGCGTTTGACCCCTGGAATAAAGGTGAGGCCAGACTTAACCCCATTGCTTGAAACATTTTAAGAAGTGCCACCATATGACATTGCTGGCAGCAGCCCCAGCATCTGTAATCTGAGCAGCCTGCGTACTAAGTGCAGGAGAAATGTCAAGCAAGGCTCAAAAGAGCGCTATAAAAAGCCATTGGGAAGCTGGACTCCGTTGGCAACAGGAGTTAGCAGGTGGTGCGAGAGAGCAACCACCAGCGGAGGCTGACACCCAGCAATGCATGTGCGCAGCCCCTTGGTCGGGAGGCGAGGGCAAAGCAGAGAGCAGAAACCTCTGAGGGTTTCCGTGGTTAGCCTGGAGTCGTGCTTGGAGGGAGGAAGGGTGCAGAGCAGGGCGGCTGGCAGAGGAGGAAGGGGAGCCCTGCACGGCTCCGCTCAGGACCCTTTCCTGCAGAATCCTGTAGGTGCCGAGCCATCCTGCTGGAGCAGCAGCAGACAAAACCCCAAGGACAAAGGCACACGGACCTGATTTGGGGACAACATTGCGTGCGCCTGCCCGGGGCTCGGCTCAGCGGGGCTGGGAGTTTGAGCAAGCAAATCCCACCCCAGCGGAGACGTGCGCCAGCGGGCGCAGTCACAGCAGCACCTTGCAGCACCCAGCGATGTCATGCAGGCTTCCACGCTGGTGTAAACAAGGCTGGTGCGGAGCTGTCAAGCCAGCACACTTCCTCCTGCCTGCAGGGCTGCACTCCGCTGGGGTTCTGCCCGACAAGGTAAGGCTGATTTTAAGCTCTCTTTTTCTGATCTAGAACAAGCATTAACGAGCCTTTACTGTCTCCTATGAACGCGTTGCCCTTCTTGGGCTTTTCCTTAGGGCTTAGGAGCCAGGAGGAGATCTGTGGAGCTTTGTATGCCGAAACAGCAGATCTCCTTCCTTGCCAGTCCTCTGTGTGAACACATGGAGGAGTGAGAAGTGGCTGCATGAAGTTGCTGTCACTAGATGAAGCAAAATTTTATAGCGTGGGCCATTACTGGTTCTCTGACTGTTCTCCAGTGTCACTGTAGGCACAGATTCTTTTTCATGATTTCTCAGAGGGTATCTTTTACTTCAAAGTCATACTGACAGTAAGACTTAATTGTTACTTGAAAGTAAGATTTACTTTAAGTAAATCATACTTAACAGCCAAGTAAACAACTTCACTGTTGAAAATCTGTTTTGTTTTTTGTCTGTTTGTTTGTTCTTCCTAACAGCAATTTATACTGCCACCAAAAATAAATAAATATTTTACACAGTCTTGTGCCATCCGCTCTGCTCTTAGACAGAATTGCAATAGCAGGACATTACTGTTAGAGTCAGTATGACAATATAAGAAGGTGGCTTGGATGTGGTTTTGTCCTGAGGCAGATCTGAATCGTAATTCAGGCTGCAGTCACTGGCTAAAGCGTAGCTTACTTCATTGACTGACGCTTTTAAACCCTATTTTGTAAAAGGTGGTTTACCGGTGGGATAGCGTGCACCCGCTCTCACAGCTCGGCTCTGAAGGGAGCACAGCAAAACAGCTCAGAGGCAGTTTGGTGGTTATAGACAAGGTCCATCTTGGGTGGACCCTAAACCTGAGATTTCTTAAAGCAAATCAGAAGGGAATAGCACCGAGGGTGAGTCAGTGCCAAAACCAGCCTGCCACAGGGTTGTGTAGGAGAGGAGTTCAGCTGGAGCACTGGGCTGTGTGAAATAAGGAGAACGTTGCTCAAGGACAGGTTTTCTGCTGTCAGGTTATGTGTCAAAGAGAGCGCTGGGACTGGTGCAAGCATCAGCAGCCCAGGGAGCAGCATCCGTGCTGCTGGTCCACACGTGGGACAGCCCTTGTCCCCAGCCCTGACCCGGCTGCCAGCCTCCTGCTGCCGGGGCATGCCCAGCTTCTTCAGCTGCCAGGGCTGGAGAAGTGAGAATTGAAATGAAACGAAACATCGAAACGAAAACATCGCAGATCACACAACCCAGATTTTTTTTTTTTTTTTCTGTGGAAGGAGAAAAACGGAAAAAGCACCCATAACTGTAGAACTTTCCACTTCAGACTTCAGAGGTTTCAGATTGAAGCATGAGTGCAAAAGCCTTAGATATTCACAGCCATGCAACGAGGGCAGAGTTTGGAGGCTTTTATGTCTTAAACAAATCAACCTGCCTGCTGAAGGAGGCATCAGAAAGACACAGGGCTCTGCAATGACATTCCTGTGCTTCTCAGTTCTACCAAGATGAACATCTTTTTTTCCTGGAAATGCCTCGTTTGGTTTCCAAACATCCAGCTACAAGTAATTATGTGCATGCTTCATTCATTCCTTATTGCAACAGCCTCAGAAGTACAGACTCTGATTTAAGTGTACAAAGCTGTAGTTAGGCAATACTGTATTTATTTACTACCATTTTTTTAAATGGCATATTCTGAATACAATATTACACTACGAGCTGTGTCCCTGCAGCATGGAAACAAGAACAATAATGATAAAGAATTTAATGATAAAATGTGATTGAGGATTTCAGCCTTATACCTGTGCTGTACATACATCATGCAGCAAATACCTTTGCCTTCTTAACAGCTTTGCAGGTAGAAAATCTAGTTTCAGACATTCAGTGGCATCTCTGCGCGTCTGCTTTTGTGCTCAGACAGAAAGATAAGGGGGACAGGGCAGGACTTATCTCCCATCTGAACGAGGGGGAGGAAGTGCAGCCATACAGACATTTTATGGTCCCCTGTGCATGTGCCTGGATGCAATTCAGTTAAAGGGAAGGATTAATATCATTATATTTTTATGACTTTGTAATGAAGTCACCATTCTCAGAAAGCACCATGTGCTGATGAGCAGCAGACATCGCCCATGTGTATATTAATTGCATTAATGCTTTTGCACTCAGCCAGGTCATCCTGCTCAGCCCACTTTGTTGTAAATGCCCTGACCCAGAGGTCGCTGAAGGCAGAGGAGAGGTTTTTAATGCCTCCACGGGCCCTGCTTCTGGCCCATCCATCCCCTGCCCACCAGTCACTGTTATATTTGCTCGGGGTGGTGGGGCTGGGCTCTCCTGCCTTTCCATGGGGTGGCTTCTGTAACCTTTTGGCTCGGGGTTCAAAGCAGCCTGCTGGTCTCCAGCTTCTCAGAACCCTCCTCCATGTAAACACCAGGAATATGAGGACTATTCCTGGGAGCATTTTTTCACTAACAGCAGCAACACACGTGCTTTTCAGTTTGGGATCACTCCAGAAGATAGCAGCACAAAATCATGAGAACGTGGCCACACCACCTCCACCTCCAGCCCCAGCCCCTTCATCTCTCCCTGCAGGGGTTAGAAAGCTGCATTGAAGAGGAGGCCACAGGCGTAAACTCTTGATTAACTCTGACACCTTGTGGACAATTAGCAGATGAAGATGAAGCCTGAGGGGGAATGTCTCCGTGCCGTGGACTCCGCCGTGGGCCCAGGCACGCTGTAGTCTTTGCTGCTCAAGCTTGTGCCCATCTGCAGGCCTGGGTGCAGTAACCTGCCATCAAAACGAAGGCTGAGTGATGAGGTCAAACGTGTGCACACAGCATCAGCTTCATGTTACAGCAGATACTTCCTGGACACGTGTGTTGACCCTAAAGATCTTCATTCAGAGCCCAGTTTGAGTCAGCAGCCTGAGCCTGCTTATTCTGAGAGCTGATGCTGCAGTCTTGTCCTGACTTGTCACATGAAATGTAAAAAAGGACAAATGTATTTGGGAACCCCTATAGGCAAACTGTTATGACTCATTTGAACTCAGGCTCACTGAAGAACACGTGTCTGCTGGCCAGCATTTGAATATGAGCATGTCCTTAAAATGGAATTTTTTGCAAATGCACCTAGCCCTCTGTGGTCTCAATGGTCAACTGGTGCTTGTGCTTTGGAGGACAGGACAGCCTAACCTTGCCATCCAGAGGAATCCAGGCAGCTAGGAACTTTGAAAGTGACTGCTTAATTCCCTCTTGGTAGGTAGGAGATCACCTGAAGGGAGAGAAGTTGGGCGTAGCGAGCAGTGCTCTCACCAGAGACAGGGGCAGCAGGCAGCGTGTCCAGGTAGAGCTGCTGATGAACCAGGAGGAAAGGGATCCCAAACCTCCAGAGCTCTAGAAATTCACAGCACTCTCAAGAAATGGGATGTAACCCAAATTTACTGCTCTGAGAAGCAATACTCTGAGCGAACACCACAGTGCTCGTCTCCTGCCCCATCCACTCCCTGTCTCAGTCCTCTGAGAAGCACCAGAAAGGAGAGTGGGAGGCCCCCGGCATTGCTTCTCAGACTGGTGGAGATGCATCCTTCCCCCTCCTTTTCAGAGTCCTTTGAGCCCTCTTCCCTCCTCATGGACATATCCTGGCCTTGTGATAGGGGCAAGGTCTTGGGCTGGGGGCAGCTGGGGACATCCCACTGCAGGGCAGGGCATCTCGTCCCAGAGCCACCTCAGGAGGAGGGTTACTGGGAGTGAACTGCAGACTGGAGAGATTGCCTGAGAGGGACAAACCAGCCTGGGAGGTGTGCCTTGGGATGCCTTGGTGCACTCATGCTGCCTTGGTGAAGGAGACAAAAAGAAAAGCAAGAAAGTTGTCAGCAGTGCCTGCTTGGAAAGCCTGCAGATGGCAAGATTAAGTGGTGGCCCTGCTCACCATCAGTGTGTGAGCCAGAGCCACCTGCAGCGACGGTGGCCTTTGTCCCCTGCTGGGATCTTGCCACGTCTGGGAGTTTTGGGGGTCTGAATTAAAACACTTCCAGAGCAGCCTTAAACAGTGTCTGTGCAAGCAGCCAGGTCCAGTTACTGCTGTGATTAACAAGCTGAGAACAAAAAGCTTTTTGTGTTCTTTGTCATTTGAGGGCTCTAACTTCTCTCTCTCTCTCTCTTCATAACATGAAGAAAGGAACCATTAGTAACAGGGGTGAGTTACTAATATCTACCTACAGAAACACTTCTTCTGGCAAATGCCCCTCGCAAGTGGTGCTGTGAGGAAATGAGTCAGAAGCAGTGAATCAGTGTCTGCAGTACCACATGAAATAGGAAGCTGATATTCAATTTTAACCATCATATTAGACATAGAAGTAAATCACTATACTAAGAACGGTAACCCTATGGGGAAATACCCTATAAAACCAAACTCCTGCCTGTGTTGTGAAGAGAAGTCCCAGTTAAAAAAGCTGGCAAAAGAAAAATGGCTTAGATTGTGGCACACCTCTGCTCATCTGAACTAAAGAGCCAGAAATTAGAAGTAGCTAAGAATAAAATTATTTGATAAGAAAAAGTGTTGGTCTGAGGCTGGTGAGAAATGGAAGCTGGTGATCGGATTAGGTCCCTGCCTGTGGCAGCACACTTCAGGAGCAGCAGTTGCATTCATACCAGTCAAACTTTTCAAGCCTGCTATCCTTTTCCACATGGAATTTGGAGAGCATGGCAAGGGGACTGACACCATGGGGACAGCCCCACCTCCTCTGCACGAATAAGAGGAGACCTCTGCGGGGGCAGCTTAGAAGAAGATAGTGGGATGTTTCACAGAGGACATTTCTGAGCCTCTGCTTCATTCTGAATAGTCAAATAAGAAATGGAAACGTGAATAGTGACAACTTTTGCAGTGCCTTTGCTGTTACAGCTCTCATTTTTGTTCTCTACAGGAATGACCTACACTCCTTTTCCTGTGCCAAATGTTTCCAGCAGCCCCAACATGACGCAGAGCAACTGGACCTGCTCTGATTCCAATGTAACATACAAATCCACGCTGTACGCAGCCACCTACACCATGATCTTCATCCCTGGCCTCCTGGCCAACAGCGCTGCCCTGTGGGTCCTGTGCCGCTTCATCAGCAAGAAGAGCAAAGCCGTCATCTTCATGATCAACCTGGCCGTGGCCGACCTGGCCCACGTCCTCTCGCTGCCGCTGCGAATATACTACTACATCAACCGCATGTGGCCTTTTGGGAAATTCCTTTGCTTACTGTGCTTCTACCTGAAGTACCTCAACATGTACGCCAGCATTTGCTTCCTCACCTGCATCAGCATCCAGCGGTATTTTTTCCTGTACCAGCCGTTCAGAGCCAAGGACTGGAAGCGGCGCTATGATGTAGCCATCAGCGCGGCTGTCTGGCTCTTCGTCGGGGCGGCGTGCTCTCCGTTCCCCATCATGCGGAGCTATGTAAACAACTCCGAAACCTGCTTTGCGGACCTTGAAGTTCGAAAGATTCAAAGCAATGTGGCCACTGTGGCGATGACAGTCACAGCGGAGCTCTTTGGGTTCATTGGCCCCCTCATAATTATTTTGTTCTGTACTTGGAAAACAAAGGACTCTCTTCGGGACTTTCAGATACCACTGCAAAACAACACCGAGAAGCGGAAAGCTTTAAGGATGGTTTCCATGTGTGCCACTGTGTTCTTTGTGTGTTTTGCACCGTATCACATCAACTTCTTTTTCTACATGATGGTGAAAGAGAATGTTATTACAGATTGCCTCCTGCGTAGCATCACGCTCCACACCCAACCCTTTTGCTTAGCTCTTGCAAGCCTGGACTGCTGTTTGGATCCAATCCTGTATTTTTTTATGACTTCAGAGTTTCAGGACCAGATATCAAGACATAGCAGCATGGTCATCAGGAGTCGGCTCATGAGCAAAGAGAGTGCCTCATCAATTAAGGAATGAAAGGAAAGACAGCTTAAAGCAATTAAGATATTTCATCTGAAATCCAGGACTGTTCTGTGATACTCAATTACCAACTCCAGTGCCAAAATCCTGCATGTGTATTTAGGGGAGTTTTGTGGCAGTGGAAATCTTTTGATACACACAAGATAAAACTTTAAGACCAATGTGTTGGAAGGCGATGAGTGAGCCAATGGGTGTGACTACACCTATTACTGTGATGCCCATGCCTGACCTAGCAGGACCAGAAAACCTACAGAAGGGAGTGACAAAGATTTTGCTGGGAAATGGTGGAAAAATACAAGGAACTTTTTTTTTTTTTTTTTTTTTTTTTTTCCCATTTCTCCAACTCCACTGACTCTATGGTCAAACCAAAGACAATCATTCATCCATACAGTGACATCTGTTGAAATATCTTCTCTGCTAAAAATACACAGTGTATGCAAGAACATGAAGGTGACCAGCAGTTAAAAATGGAAGTTTTGGTCTCCCCACTCAGGGACGCACACAAGTGAAGGGTGGCTGTTTGCTTTGGCCCAGCAGCCCCAGATTGCTGCTGCCTGCTCCTGGCTTTTAGTGAATTCCACTGGTCACCATGCTTACCTCTGCTTTGCTCTTTCTCACTCTTGTCCATCAATTCCTCCTCCTCACCCAGCTCTAAGTTTGCTCCTTAATTATGGACACATCCTGTACCTTACACCTGCAGCGGTTACTGCGGTGGGGGGCCACCCTCTACAAGTTCTCCTGATGGCTCCTCAAACACTCTGTAGAGTGGGACTTTTCCTTGCTCCAAGTGACCGTCTTCACCTCCAAGCTGTCCCCATCAGCAATGGGGGCTTCAGAACCCAGCCTTCACCTTCAGACCCCAAGGAGCAGCACTGTCACTACCATGGGTTGTGTGCAGCTGGACTCAGCACCGGTTCCCATTAGATTCGTTGCCCCCAGTGGTGCCATGTAGGTCCTCGCCCTCTTTGGTGTGTGGCTTCTTCAGCCCAGAGGTACCTGTGATGGAACCACGCTGTGAAATCTCTTCTCGATGGGTTCTGCTGACACATCTTTTAAGAGAGAAAGGTGCCCTTGCTGAGGTGGTTTCACGAAGAGACAGCAAAGGCTAATTTCTTCAGCAGTTCGTTGTGATTTTTCCCATCAGCTCCTCTGCTGATCTTAATGTTTACATTTTTATAATTTCATCAGCTATAAAGATATTAAAAGCAGTGACAAGAAACAATGTCATTTACCCCTTATTTTAATAAGTGGCAGCTCTTAGGCCGAATTCACCCACTTCGTATAACTTCAGTGGTTTCCTCATGATATCTAGGGACACATAGGCAACTGATTTATTCCCTTTGAAACTGGTGACTTTCCAAAGCAAGCATGTAAAATTCTTGGTAAGCACCAGTGGCAGCATCTTACATGTCAGTACAAAATAGAAAAAAAATACCAGAAACATGCTGGATATATTTGAAATTTACTACTCAATTCCACTTAATTACATTTTGACTTAATCAGAAATTTTTAAAATATTACTGTTTTTTACTTGACTGTTTCACAATAAAGTGGGAAAAAACAAACAGACAGGTTTAAATAACCATTATGCTGGACTTCCTCGAAAAGGCAGTGAAAACCCATTAATTAAATACAATACGCTATCACAGTTCTCCTCCCATTTGTGAAAAGATAATTATGGTCTACAGTATGATGAACTTAATCTTGCATACAGATAAGTGAGAATACCAAAACATGCCATTCTGAATAAAGTACCTTTTGTGAAGAGAGTATGCTGCAGGCTTCTCTAGTTTTCTAATGAGAAAGCTGCAGAGTAAGCAAACAGTCCATCTGCTGTTGAAGTCAATGGAAATGTTTTCACCAATTTAACTGGCAGTGATTATGGCAATGATATACATACACGTTTACATGTTGCAAGTGGTCCGTCAAAAAGTGTGAGCAGGGGTTGACTCAGGAACACAGTCAAGCATGCATAATGATTTTTTTGTCAAGGTAACAATTGTCTCATAAGCTAGGCACTGTACAATGTCATCAGTGAAGGAGAATTTACTTGCAACTGTTGTTTTGAAGATGCTTGTAGGCTTTGATCAGCTAGCACGTGATGGAGCTGTTTACTGTGATTTCACTCTCATGCCATTCATCTCCATCTATCAGGTGAAAAAAAGTTGAAGTTACTGTTATGGCAACTGTGTAGCTTGTCCTACATTGTTCTTTCCCCAAAGTGATGCTTAAAAAATAAACCTGTTTTTGCAAGTGTAAGCTGAGTTTCATAGTTGTCACACCTACAGAACAGAATGGGATCGCTTCCTCCTTCCCATGGATCAGAGTTCACGTGGTGAAGCGCATTGATTACTACCAACTTTTGTAATTCTTAAATACAAAACAGAAAGGTGTTCCCCCCTTGTCTGTGGTTAATTACTATTTTTTTTTAATTACACTTACACTGGATTTAAGTGTGTTTTGAGGACAGGAGGGTGCAATGCAGAGGACAGCCCATCCTTGGTGGGAGTAGCTTTGTTGTAGCTTTGTTGCCTGATGTACCTGGGTAAGGAGGAGTGGCTGCTCTCGCCTTTATGTGCAGGCAGGACCACAGAAACCAGCTCTATGAATCGCATCCAGCAATCACTTTGCAGACCCAGATCTGTGCAGCTTGAAGAAGCACTCACATCATTTAAGATGGGATTGGTACTTTACCAAAGTAAAAAATTGGTTACCAAAAAATCGGTAACAATAGTTCTCTATGTACTGCAAGTTGTAGGGTGGAGCTGGCAGGGGAATGCTTGCTCCAGCCTCTGCGTTTCTGAAGCATGAGGGTGGCTCTCCCATCATTAACCTTGCATCTCAGGAGGAAAGGCTTGTTTGGGGAATGCCACGGGAAATACAAGACCTGAGGTTCCCAACAGGAGGACAGCCCTGCAGGGAGCAGCACACACTCTCCTTTCTCGTTTGCTCTGAGGCCACTTTGCATTTATCTCCCCTGACTTCTGTGATGAGTGAGTCAGTGCTGACAGCAGCGAAAAGTTCGGTAGGTCTGTAAGAGATAACGTTCCCTGTCACCACAGTGACATCCCCGAGCACCTCAGCCTCAACTGCTCATGCTGTCACCCTGTCCCGCTGCCTTGCTCTCTCTGAGCCCCCCCATACCCTCACAAAACCAGTCCCTGTGACATAATGCAGCCCTGTACAGAAATGTCACACGCTCAACACTTGCAACCATTCAAGTCAAGGCCTCTTTGGTTTCCTATCTGCTTTCAGAAAATTACAAGTTCTCCTTAAACTCTTTTCACTTTGAACTGTTGCTCTCTAGGCTGCCATGACCTTCTTGGCTACCTTTCCTACACACCAATGCCAGAAGAGACCATTTAACCACATTGTCCAATCTGCACACCAAAGACGATCAGTGTGTCCTCCGCATACTCATATGGGAAATTCAAAGCTTTTAGTTCAAGCCCTCCGAACTCTCAGAAGCGTCTTTCAAGAGAAGAAGAGGCAGCGTTGAGGAGGACAGCATTTCAGCTGCCCTCAGGCTGGGAGGTGCTGCAGGGGCTGGCTTTGCCTGCCAGCGCTCTCACACGACCCAAGGCACAATGTGCCCAGCTCCAGTTCCTGTAATTCAGCCCGTTTCCTGTGACCATACAATGTGCTTGTTATTTTGGCAGGAAGAAATATCATTTCATGATGTTGCTCCTGGATTATCTCCTGTGCTGGTCCCGCTGCCCTGACTTGACAGCAAGTGAGAAAGATGTCTTCATGCTTCTTGTGCAAACACAAGAAAATTCTTTCAACAGAGATGCCGCAAAGGCAGAAATTTAGCGGATGAAGAAGTTGGATGCACCTATGCAGGCTTTTGAAGGCTGGATCTGAAGGTCTCCACCAGGACCTAGTGCTGGAGCCACCTGAACGTGAGGCCTCATCGTGAAGGGCAGCTGCCCAGGGTGGAAATGCGGTGAGGTCTCCAAGCCACCCGCATCAAGATCTGAGCCCAAGATTCACACCATGCCTTATGCCATCCCTTCCCTGCTGGATTTCCCCTGGATGAGAGCAGACCCAGCCAGCAGCAGCGTGGCTTGAACCGGGTCTTAGGTGAGCGGTGATGGGGAAAGGCTCCTTCACCCCTCCTCGGTGGTTTGTGTCCCAGCTGAGAGGGCAAAGCAGAAGGGCTCCTTCTCTCCAGCCTCTCTGTGGGCAGAGAAAACTGGGAATCACCAGAGCATGGCATGCTCCTCCCCTAGAGCATGAGCAATTCACCCGTGAGCAAAAGAAAATGTGTTTCTCTGTAGGGCAAGCAAATGGACTCGCCCAGCCCCAGGGACCCCGAGCTGATGGCCCAGGGCACGCTGCAGCACAGGGCGAGGTGCCCTTTGTGTGAGTAAAGACTCCTCCTCCTCCTCTTCCTCCTCCTCCTCCTCCCGAATGGCCCACGCTTGTTTTTCATACATCCTTCAGGTGCATCCTGTCAGATATTTCTACGCGCCGAGTGCTCAAAGAGATGCTGATTATCTGCGCTTGGCCTTCTGCCCACAGGATACCAGTCTAAAGGTGAAGACAGCCTTTATCTGGAGGCCTTAGATAAAGTCTCACAGTTATTTAAAAGTTCCTTTGTGCCTGCTGCCTTTAAAAACATCGATGTGCGTAGTGTAGAAGGCATGCTTGGTATTGTTAATGAGCCAGAAAGGCAGAAACGCTAGACAAAACTATACGTGCAGCTGAAAGACGAGCGGAGAGGGGCAGTAGATGCTCGAGGCAGAGGCTCGAGGCTTGCCAACCCACCAGCGCTGGCGAGCAGGGAGGAAGGCTGCTGTCTCCTGCAGGAGCACCGAGCGATGAGCAGGGGAAGGCCCCGACATGCCTGGCCCTTGCTCTGGTCGGGAGCCAGTGACCCCCTGCAGGAACCTTCCTAAAAATAGGGCCGCGGAGGCTGGGTGCGGGGCTGGCTGTGCGCCTTGGAGGATGTCCTAGGCAGGATATCCTGGTAAAGCAGCCGCTTCACTTCGGGATAAACCTTTCACCTCCGGAGAGAGATGCACTGGCGGAAGGCCAGCTTCCCTTTTACAAATCTGCCAGCGTTTTGCAGACGCTCGTGCATCAGTATTTCTTCCTAGGATCAGCATCAGCTGCTGCAAAAAGATGCATGGGAATTGAAAACAAATGATAAGCAGCTCTTGCATTTTCTGAGTCACTTTGCTCTCACCTGAGACAATGAACATGGAGCTTCTCAGGTGCTTATTTGTTGGTAGGGTTTCTTCAAAGGTTAGGAAAGCAAGCAAGTAATGAAGAAGCCCATAGACATGTCTGCAAAGGCTGGTGTAGAAAGTGGCCTTGCTTTTTGCCTTCCCGAGGACGTTGGCTAATGGATTTAAGTGCACGTCCACCAGCTGAAGGCAGCTCCAGGTGAAGGATCCTCTTCTCCCTTTGCTACGTTGCTGTAGCAAAGCGAAGCTTCGTGGCAGGGCTCAGACACCATGAGGAAAGTTCACCACCCCTGGACTTACACTGCAGTTGTGTGTTAGGATAGCTCCCTTTTTCACTTCTCTTCCACAGTTATCTTCTAGTTAATTGTGCAGGGTCATGGGACCAATTAAAGAAAAAAAAAAAAATATATATATATACATAGGATAGGATAGGATAGGATAGGATAAGATAGAATACTTGAAAGGGACTGATTAAAATTATCTAAGAATACTTACATTCTACTGTACATTATGTACAACAAGAAAGGGAAGCATGCCAGCAGCCCTATCATCTTCCCAAACCCTGGACCGTAAGCTGCAGCACTGTATATCATGTAAAATCAGTCAGCTGGAAATGAGGCAGCTCGTAAGAAGTCTCACTGTGCTGTAGGCAGGCTGGTTTGCAGCAATCCAAAAGAGGAAGGTCATCCTCAGCAGGCAGTACAAGAATTAAAATATATATATATGTATGTGTGTGTGTGTATATATACATATATACTTACACATATGGGAAAGGAATTAAAGGACGCAAAAAGAAAAAAGGAATTGGGAATTATGGACATTATGTTTTTATAAAAAATATAGTTTGGGGAAAATTTCAACCTTAAACCGTTATATTATTTCAGAAACAAAGTCCAAACCCTTAGAAAATTTAGCCTTGTAGGCTGAATAGTCTGAGGTTAACAAAACTTCCAAGAAAATGCAAGAAAATTACTACCTTCCAGTAAGTTTCTACTGATACAGCTTTTGGTTTTCCTTTAGTGAGTACTTACTGGAAAAAATAATGTTTCTATATTTTATAGTTTTTTTGCAAGTGGTGACAGCAGGGAAAAGGAGAAGCAGCTTGACTGAAGGGCACGTTCGTGCAACACAACTTCTGAGCAGGCAGAAAGAAATCCCTGTCCGCGGGCTCGGTCCCGCGGCACTGGAGGCACTGATGTCATCGTCCTTCCAGCTGTTTTAACGTCACTGCCGTACACATTTTGTGTGGCGAAGAGAAACAAACTACAGGATTTCCTGCTCTGCAGCCACTGTGCTGGGCTGCAGATGCCGGCAGGATTCCAGCCCTCCGAAAACATGTGGAAGATCAGAGGGGAGCCTCTGGGGCTGGGACTGCCGCAAAAGCCAGCAGGGAACAGCAGCAGAAGGCTCGCTCCTCCTGCTCTCTAGCATGGGTGTCTTCCCCCTGAAGGATGGGAGCTACAGGGAGGTAAGCTTGGTTTCTGCTACGTGCTTTCTTCAGCAGATAGAAGCTATTGCCGTTTTGAGCAACGTTGTCACGGTGGGCTTTTTTTTCTTTTCATGAGATCTTTTCAGACAGGCTGGTGCAACATCCTCAGCAGCGGCGGTGTGTCTGTGTCCTTGCCTTGCAGGGGGTGTGCATGCGGGCAGGAGGCTGCTGTGTGTGGCAGTGCGGGGGCAAAGCCGCTTTTGCAGAAAATGCCAAAACTTTGTCGTTACGGACAGAAGCGGCTGTAACCCATCAGCTCTGTTTATGCGTTTCCTATCAGTGCCTGGATTACACAAACAAAACTACTGCTTAAAGCACAAGTTCCAAAAAGCCTCCACTACTTGAAATCTGAATCTTCAAGCTAAGTAATTGTGGAGCTTATTGTTGTTGGTATTTTATTTTATTTTATTTTTGGACTTGGTTGCATTTCCCTCCAGCATCCCAGCACTGAACAGACCAGAGCGGGGCTCTGCTGTCCCATCCTGTCCCATCCCGTCCTCCGTGGCTAAAGCCCTGTCCAGCACTGTCTGTCCAAAAAACCTGTGGAAAAGATGAGGGTGCCTTTGCCAGTGGCTGTGGGAGCAGTAAATGCAGGACCGCAGAAATGTAGGGCTGGGTGGGGCATGCAGTGATTCAGAGTAGCCAGGCAGTTTCCAATAATGACAGCCATGTACACGGCCAGAAAAATATACTGCTAACACGCTCAGAAACGGCAACGTGGGTGTTGCAATAGCTGCCTTAGTGTCCTAAAGAACTGCAAGGTTAACTGATGCTAACGACCGCAGTGCTGCATCCACGAGTAACGGCTTTGCCCCTCTCTCTCTGTGTTTCCAGCCCGTAAACCCTCCAGGACAGGAATTAATTTCAGCACGCAGCTGGATAAAAGTCAGCTTTGCTGCTTAAAAAAAGCCCCCCAGCTCCTGGCTGTGTGGAAATGGGGGCTGGGAGAGGGCTTTACCCGTCACCCCAGTAGCAATAAATGAATAAATACAGAATAGCAAAACAATGAAGGAATCGCAGGGAATATTTTGTGAAAGCGTGGTGCTGAGGCACAGCCCTGCCAAAGCGTGGGAGCACTTCTGCCCTGACGCTGGCATCACCGATGGCAAAAGGAGGGCCGGAGGGGCCTGGGGCAAGGTGCAGTGAACGCTCCTCGTACAGGGAAAACAGAAAACCAGCACCAATGAATTAAAATCCCCGCTCTGCCAGGAAGTGTCGCGCTGGAGGAGCTCTGGCTGGGACCCGAGGTGGCGGTGCCTTGCAGAAAGCTCCCCGCTGCTTCTTGCCAGGTGCTGACAGGCATCACCCAAACACTGAGACAGCAACGTCCTGGACCTCTGCTGAGAAACACGCACTGCTGGGCTCCCAGGGAAAGCCAAAAAATGGAGAAAATGGGTGAGATGGCTCCCTACATCTCAGGATTTGGGCTGGATGTTTGTGGCTGGAGAGGGGAACCCTTTGGACAAGTCTGGGAGTGGGGCTGGCATCAAGCACGAGCCTCCTGTGGGTTTCCAGGCAGTTGAGGATGCTGCAGGGACTGCATGGAAGAGGCTTTGCTGCCCACTGTCCCCTCGTGCCTGACGCCCCCATTCCTTGCCACAGCTCGGCAGAGAAAGCAGAAACATCTCTGTTTCTCTGGCCGGGGCTGCTGGGTCAAGTGTGGTCAGCAGCCAAAAAGTGCACGAGCGCAGCAGCCGCCTGCCACCAGGCTTTCACTTCAGCCTCGTGTTCTTGCAGCCGAACCCTGGAGAAAGCAAAGAGCGGCCGGACCACGGCCAGGTCCGGCTCAGAGGTGGGTGAATGCCCCGACCCTCCTGGCAGAGGTGCAGGCGGCAGGCAGCTCAGCCAAGAGGCTGCTGCCTGCATGCTCTGTAAGATATAGAGCCTTTTAGATACAAACATATAGATATGGGATATATATATAGCATCCGACGTATCTTTATAGAGCATCCTATATATATAATCATCCTATATATCTAGAGAGAGAGAGCATCCGCTGTGTATATATATCATCCTATAAATCTAGAAAGAGAGAACACCCTATATGTATTTATATAGAGATAATCTGACATATCTAGAGAGGGAGCATCCTCTCTCTCTCTCTGTCTCTCCCCGTATATCTATAGAGGGAGCAAAATGTACGCAGCTGGAGCACCCTCTCTCTGCAGCACCCTCCTCCTGCACACGAGGCACGCCAGCCCCCTGCAGAGCTGCCTCCCGAGGAGGAGCAGGGTCAGAGCCTTCACCCTGACGCCTCGTGTGCAGGAGCTGCTCCCCGCTGCGGGTGCTTTAGCCTTGGGAAACCCGTCCTTGTGTCAAACACCAGGCGTGGGGCTGTGGGAAGCTGCTTCCTAATTAAATGCCACTGCTGAGGGGCTTGGTGGCAATGGCAGAGCTGCTGGGGCTGTACCAAAGCAGGCTCTGGGCTGCTGGAAGGAAGCCACAGGCGTCCCGACACCCTGCAGGCTGCCCGAGGCTCTGTTTCCAGCACCACATCTCCCGGAGGCAAATTGCACGGCATGGGGCTTTGCTCCCAGATGGCCAAATCCATCCCCCTCCGGAGACCCACACATACCCGTGAGCCCCGCACGACCCGCCAATGCCCTTGTGCTGGCGGTGAGAGGTGAAGCAGGCAAATGGGGGGAAAAATAGCCTGCTGGAGCTCTGAGACAAGCATATTTGTCTTCCTGCAGGGCCTGGGCTGCTGCTAGCAGATCCTGCCTGTTGCTACAACACGATGCCTGCACAATGTGCCGTGAGCGCCCAAATTGAGTTAGCAGGACCGACAGAGGGACTGGCGTGCGTTCGGCTGGCTATTAGCTTAGGAGAGCAGCCTTGGATCTGGAGCCAGGGCTGTGATAGATCTGTCTGCACCTCCCTGGCTGGCCTCTGCTCCGCTCTGCTGCCAGCACCATCGTCTGCTGAGGCTAATTACAGTGAACCTCTGCGCGGATCCAAAAGGACAATTCTATCAGCCCGCTCAAAGCCCCTCTTTATTTGCAGCCCCACTGAAATCCCTTGTATATATGCAGCTTGTTCTTCCACCCTGAAGCGCATTTATTCCATGTGTGGCAATATTGAGAGGTTTGGGGCATCACAGCACTTGTCTTTGCTCCCCGCAGAAAGCCTCCACCCGCCTGAATCCACTGCGGAGCGAGGAGACTCGGCCGAGATGGAGAGCAACGCGTCCTCTGGGAACTGCACCCACCCGCAGATGGCCTTCCAGTCCACGCTGTACGCAGCCACCTACACCATCATCTTCATCCCCGGCCTCCTGGCCAACAGCGCTGCCCTGTGGGTCCTGTGCCGCTTCATCAGCAAGAAGAGCAAAGCCGTCATCTTCATGATCAACCTGGCCGTGGCCGACCTGGCCCACGTCCTCTCGCTGCCGCTGCGGATGTATTACTACATCAACCACACGTGGCCCTTCGGGAGCTTCCTCTGCCAGGTGTGCTTCTACCTGAAGTACCTCAACATGTACGCCAGCATTTGCTTCCTCACCTGCATCAGCATCCAGCGGTACCTCTTCCTCCTCCACCCCTTCAGAGCCAAGGACTGGAAGCGGCGCTACGACGCGGCCATCAGCGCGGCCGTCTGGCTCTTCGTGGGGGCCGCGTGCCTGCCCCTGCCCATCGTGAGGAGCCCGGCCCTGTCCAACAGCACCAACACCTGCTTTTCGGACCTGGCCGTGAAGCAGCTGGCGCCGGGAGCCTCCATCGCGCTGGTGACGGTGGCGGAGCTCTTTGGCTTCGTCATCCCCTTCGGCATCATCGCCTGCTGCACGTGGAAGATGAGGCAGTCGCTGCGGGAGTGCCAAACGCAGCTGCAAAACGCCAGCGAGAAGCAGAGAGCGCTGCGGATGGTCCTGATGTGCGCGGCTGTCTTCTTCATCTGCTTCACCCCCTACCACATCAACTTCCCCCTCTTCATGATGGTGATAGAGAACATCATCACGGACTGCGCCGTGCACAGGAGCACGCTCCGCTTCCACCCCATCTCCCTCTGCCTCGCCAGCCTCAACTGCTGCCTGGATCCCGTCCTCTACTACTTCATGACCTCCGAGTTCCAGGACCAGCTGCTGCGGCACGGCTGTGCCGCCCTGCGGGCTCGCCTCGCGCGCAGCCGCAGCAGCTTCTCCGTGGCGGACGCCGGCCACGACATCCGCACCAGGCCGAGAAACCTGCCGCGCTTCGGGCTTTGGTCCCTCCCCAAGCTCTTTGGCCGGATAAACAGCATGGAAATTCCCCCGGCGCCACCCGACGAGCTCCTCCTGGAGTCCATCTCTTGAAAAGAAGACATTCCCCCCTGCGTAGGTGCTCCCCGTAGCTTCAGTGACGATCGTGCTGGGTCTCCACATACGTGCTGAATTCCCCCTGTGCGCAGCAGGTGCTGGGATCGGGCCCAGGAGGACGTTCTGATGAAGGAGGTTTGGGTGCTGTGTTGTAGGTGTCAGGGACCGTTCGCCTTACAGTGTTCTCCGTCGTGTTATCGCTAGAATATCGCAAACAGCCACCACAACCATCAGTGTTTCTCCCCTGCTGGACTGCAGCCAGGTGTGGTGCCCTGCCTGTGCTGTTTTCTCAGTGTTTGTACCCATTTGTCGTGTTTGGCAGCCCTTCTGCATCCTGCTGGGGGTGGCGCGGGGCGGGCCTGTGCCCTCCGCACCGCGGGCTCCGGATCAGGACGGGTAACGGCGTGCATGCAGAGCAAAACTCTCCCTCCGAGAAAATCAACACTAAATCTGGACCTTGGGACTGCAGCAGAGAGGATGAGAAGTTTTCGTTGCCATCTCTTGTGCCATTGCTAGGAGCCTGTGTTATTTGGGGTGTTGCTAAAGCCTCTGCTCATCGATGCAGATGTCACAGAAGCCCCTCGGGTCTGCTTCATAAACCAGAAGTGGGTCCAGCCCTCGCTGGGACCGAGAAATGTTTACAAACCTGACCCAAATGCATCCTCTGGGCTTCAAACTCGGGAGGAAATAAAATGTTCTCAACACGTCTTTGGGCACTGTGGGTGTTATTTCAAGGGCTGCCCCTCACAAACCCTCCCACGGCTGTAGGGACCAGCTCGAGCCTCTCCCAAAGAGCCCCATGGCCACTCCTGGGCAGCGTTTCCATAGCACCTTTTCTTGGGCAGCTGCATTTTTTTCGATTTATCAGCTAATTCTGTACTGGCATCACTCTCAAAGCAATGGCTCAATGTGCAGGGGGGTGCAGGGGGTGCCCGTCCCAGTCCTGCCCCCCCTTGGGCTGCCAGCGGCTCCGAAAAGCCCCCCCCACCCCTCACGGCCCCCTGGGCTGTGGGGTTTGCTCTCGTGCACTAAGGCATTGGCGACTGCAGTGCCAAAAACCCTCAGAGGATGACATAAGTAAACGTAGGCAGAGGATTTTTTTAATAGAGAACAGATTTATCGATAATTGGCTGCACATGTCCAGCCCATGTGGCGTTCCTGGCGAGGTGCATGCGGGCGGTGCAGTTCGCTGCTCGCCGGTCGAAGGCAGACGAGGGGAGACCCGCACAAGCTGGGGAAAGGCGTTCTGGGGCTTACCGTGCTCCAGCTCACACCGTCCCCTGCTGGCCCGAGCCTCCTCCTCTCGCAAAAGAAGAGAATAACTAAGGGATGTGGTTTCCTTGCTTGATTGAGGGTTGGGGAAAAAAGCTTTTTAGGGCTGCAAAGAGCCGCTTCAGAGCGGCATGTTGGCGTGCCGGGGGTGGACATCCAGGTCGACCTCGGTGACCACTCAGGGCATTTACGACGTCCTGCTGAGCGAAGGCAAAGCCCGTACGGCAGCTCTGACCTTCCTGGAAGTACCAGTGTACTTCCCCAGCAGCTCCAGTCACCGCCAGGACTCCACCAGTCTGTTTGCAGACCGCGCAGCTTCACGGCAGCTTCTGCAACACAGCCCTGCCTCCGAGAGGAAAACAGGAAAAAGAAAGCAAAATAAAAACTCACGGCAAGCTGTCACGTGCAGATAACAGCAGCCATTCCTGCGGGCAGCCCTGCCTGCACCGCAGCTTGCAGTGGAAATAGAGCAGAACCCCCCTTCTGGGGGTTACCCGCACAGGATAGCAATGATTTTGCTGTTGAATTACAGCTTTATTACCTCCCTGACCAGAGCTCTGCCAGGAGAGGACTTTGTTCTCATCCCTAACTTGAACTGAGTGAAAGTTTTCTTGTTGCTCTTGTTGGTTCTGCTTTGGCAGATAAGGCTGTGCTGGGTTTTACCCAAACCCGGCCCAAACCCAAGGAAATTCCCTTCTTGTGCAGGCTGCTGCCTCCTGCCTGCCGGAGCCCGGCTGGCTGCCTGCCCTCCGCGTCCCACTGCCGGCAGCGCTGCGGCTCCCCCAGCAAGAAATCTCACCTGAAATCTCACCTGAAATGTCCTGAAATCTCATCTGCAATTAGTCATTCCATTCACATGCAATTAATTAAACACACAAAATTCCCCAGTACCTAAATAAAGGCTCTCCAAGATGACGCCCCTCATGCACAACGCTTTCTAGGGCACTACAGGACGGGAAGGAAGGCTGCTCTGCTAAAAATACCTTGTCCTGCCTCCGGGGCTGTGTGCCTCCCAACTTCACTTCTGCAAAACCACCTCGCTGGGGGCAGAGCCTGCCCGCACACCCAGGAAGGATTGATCCCCAGGCTCGGTGAGCGCCGGCTCGGTGAGTGCTGGCTCGGTGCATTTTGGCACGCTGCTCCCTGCCGCCACTCCCGGCCACTTGGTGATCCTCCCGTCCTTGCTCTGCAGCAAGGGGAAAGTGCCGCGGCTGGCACATGAACAGACACAGCCAGGCTTGAACGCCGAGGGTAGCCTAGATGCACAGAAAGCAAATGTTGTTGCCAGGGAGTGGCTTCCCAGGCAGCGGTGATTTCATCCCACCCAAGGCCAATTTCTTAATTCACGGCTCCACCAGCAGCTGAAGATCGGGTCACTGATGGTTATCGGGGTGGCACCGTTTTAGAAATATGGGGCTGTTTGTCAGCTCCGGGGCTGAAGTGATGCAGTGCAAACCACAAATGCCTGCTCACAGCAGAAAGGAAAGGGCCTGGAAGATGCCTTGTTGCCCACCCAGCCTGGGCTGTGCCAGCAGCACTGGCAAGCCCGGGGCTGCCGGGGTCGGCTCTGCTGCGGCGCGGTCACAGCCCTGCCAGCTCCATGTGGGTGCCCTTCCTTGGGCTCCTCCTTGGGCGTGTGGGGCCAGCACCGAGGCAAACTGGCAGGCAGCCACCCTGATTTCCAGCCTTGCATTCGGCTGCCGGTAAAGGTGAGGCTGTGCCAGCTGCAGCGTGACATCAAGTGGGAAGGACGACCGCAGCGCGGCGCCGCGCGAGCACCAGCTGTGCGCAGAGCGGGGCGCTGGCAAAACAGGATATGGTTACGCTCCGAAAGGTGTTTTTGAATCAAGCAGCCTATCTGTACAGTAAGCACTCTTGCCACCCCAAAGGCAGGCCATGCTTTCTTATAAACGGGCCGGCTTCCACAGAAATGAAAGTGCAAACTTGAGCACCCGCTGCGCATCTGAGCAGGAAAAGGAAAGGTAACATTTTCAGAAGCCGGCCACTGTTCAGGAATTGGGAGGGTTTTGGTGCTGCCTCTGTTCCTGGAGCTTTGTCGTCTGTTGCAGCAGCAGCAAACCCCACAGCACGAGGCGGCAGAGGCGCGCTGTGACCTCGGGCAGGCTCCGCAGGGCGTGCAGCTCTGCTGAGATGCGGCCGCAGGCTGGCTCCCGCTTTGCCCAGCTAGCCCCTCTTTCAGGCAGCTATTTGGCAAGCCCTATGATTCAGAAGCCTGGGGACTGCCCGGTTTTACATCACGTGATTTTGGGGAGGGAAAAAGGGTTTTCTTGCAACTGCGAAGGTGAAAGCCCTTTGCAAAGAGCACCGTGCGCAGGCAGCTGCCAGGAGGCGCAGCGCGCTCGGGGAAGCCTCCCATGGCTCGATGCAATCACAGAAACCCTGCGGGAGCAGCGTAAATGAGCCGGCATCTCAGCCGGGTCTCGGGGCACTGCCACAAGGCCACCAGCCCTGCTGAAGCACCAACCCCCCGGGTGCTTTTATTCTAAAAGAAGCAGCAGATTGATCCGTCCCAGAGCCCAAGAGAACAACTCTGTGGTGAAGATAGCACGGTGCTGAAAGCAGCGGCTCCCACACAAGATTAATTACCACACATTAAGCAGTCACCAGGCTTCCGAAACAACGGCTGTAGGCTTTATGTAGCAGGAGCGTGAGCTGCTCAAACGGGCAAGTGCCTCTGTGCTTTGGGAGATGCTCCCCAGCAAGGAGCTGTGCCACTGCAGGGACCGGAGCATTGTCCCTGTGTCCTCGTGTCCCTGTATCACTGTGTCCCTGAGGCTGCTCTCAGCACAGAGCAGAGCAGAGCAATGACTGCGGAGAACCTCCTTTTTTTGGGAAGCCCAAATGGGCTGTGATAAGCTCCAGAAGGATTTTGTGAAGCATCCCCCGATGCAGGGGGTGTGGGGTCCTGCAGCGGGGGTCTCCTGCCCCAGCAGCCCCTCTCCTTCCACCTCCATGGACAGCACTGTCCTCTCTGGTGAGACCATGGGTGACAGGGGCTCCGCCACCTTTCTGCTTTGGGAGATGGACAGGGAAGAGCTGGCGGCCACCCCAGTATTGGCAGATCCCTGCAAAGCGGCAGCTATCTGGACTCACAGCCTCCCAGAATGACGTCCCGTGTAGCTCGTGTACAGGGTTCCTGAGTGCCCTGCACCAGAAGCAGAGGCAGAACAGGAGGGCACAGGGGTGGCACAGACTTTACCCCCTCGTGCACCAGGCTGTGGTTTCGCGACAGGATCTGGCGCTGGCACTGCTTGCCCCAGGGCAGGGTTCCCTTTGCCAACGCTGAGTTTCCATAAGGAGATCTTATTCCCATCGCACCCTTAGCCACTGGCCCTCTGCCCACTGACCCCAACGTGCGCCCACCCAGGGCCAAGAAGACGTCAATTAGCACACATGCTCGTTTTTCTCATGGCCTTTCAGATCTTCCATTTCTGTATTTGTCATCAGCAGGGGGGGAGAAGCACTAAATACAGAGATGAGCAAGTGTTTCTGCGTTCTGCGTTAGAAATGTGTGAATCCACAGGTCTTGTCCCTGGCCAGGCGGGTTTGTGCTGGGCACCGGCGAGCAGAGTGGTGCTGGGAGCCCACAGGGACAGCAGCCCTGGCCTGCGCCCATGGCCCCTGTGGTGGGGAATGAAGAAAGGGTGAAATAATCTCCTTCAGCAGAGGAGAGAATGAGGAAAGAGGAAAGAAACTGAGTGATGAAACATCTAGCACAGCTTTCAGTCTCATCAGATCCGTGTCCTTGCAGAAGGGGTGTTCTGCAAGGAGGAGCTGGCCCAGAGACCCTGCTGGTGCCCACGGGTGCCTGCACGATGCCACCAGGGTGCTGCTGGGGCTATTCAAGCCCTTGGGGTCCCCTCAGCCCCACTGGAGCCAAAGCCCCACTGCACTGAGCAGGAACCGCCGTGCCGCCGCGGCAGTTTCCAAAACACACCAAACCCAGCAGCGCCTCGGTATCTCTCTTCACCACAAAAAAAAAGAAAAAAAAAAAAAAAAAAAAAAAGCAGGTCCAGCTCTGACCTGCTGGCACAATGAGCAGAAATAAACCAGGGCTGGCGGGGAGGGCCCCGCGCCGGCGCAGGCTGCGCACTCGCAGCAGTTGCACTTTTGCTTTGTGTGCCGGGAGGGGTGGAAGCGCGCACCCGCAGCGGGGCTCCACGGGCACAGCCAGCCGAGCCTGCCAAGGTAGGAGCACGTTTCTTATCCCTTGTTGTCTTCAGTTCAAGGTTTAGATTGTGCTTTCTTCAGTAATTATCGCCATGTGGGTTTTGTGCCTCCTGCATTAAGAGAGGTCCGGGGGTGCCCAGCGGAGAGGCGGGTGGGGCGCCAAATTAACCACCATGGGTCCTCAAAATTAAGTGATGAAAAGCAAGGAGACCGGGCTCGGCAGGTCGAGCTGGTGCTCAGGAAATGACCCGGGGCAGGGCGAGGAGCCGCTCGCTGTCTCCATGTTTCAGAAGTTCCTGCAAGTGCTGCCCAGAGGCCCCGAGCGCGGCAGCAAGAGGGGCACGGCTCCAGCCCAGCCTCCGGGTCTCCAGCCCCGTTCCTCAGCGCTGCCCAGGAGCACCCCGAGGCCCCGTGCCCGGTGTGGGCGATCCCCAGCCTGGGCAGAGCCGGTGGCTGTCAGGAGGGGACGGGGCACTGGGGCAGAGATGTGGCTCGAGGGGGCCTTTTGGGGACCGTGCTGTGTGGGCTCCACCAGCACGTGCATACAACCGGTGTATTTACCCCTTGCTTCACGTCCCACTTCAGCATGTCTGAGTGTCACTAAATGGGCTGCTCTTTGCAGAAGGCAGTGTGCTGACTTTCCACCAGCAATTTTTGCCACTCAATGGCAAAAACTCGTGGAAAAGGAAGAAGGGTTCCTGTCCCTGCTGGTGCCTCGGCAAACCTGGTGCGTGGGCTGGGATGGAGCCGGCACCGTGGGAGCGCTGGCTCCGCTTGCCCCAGCTCCATGCCACGGGCTTGTGGCTGTGCCCCGAGGGCGCACACCAACAGTTTGGGTGGAAAGTTCAAGGTTTTGGTGTTCGGTGCTGCTCCTTCCTACCAGGGCCATCGGCGTGTGCCAGGGAAGGGACACAAGGGTGTGGGCACCAGGCTGACAGCCTGTTCTGCTGCTCAGGTGCATTTTCCATTTTTAGCTGGGATAAATACCAACAAGAGAGGAGAAGAGCTTGGGCAGATGGTTCAAAGACAAAAGCAGTATATGTCACCAGGAATTAAACCAGAGTGTTTACGTTTTCTTGCACATTTGTGGGATTTACCCAACTGAAATCCCCCTGCTGGCCTGGCCGACTGTCCCACGGCAGACCCACGGCTCCAGCCGGCTCTCTGGGGGCAGAAGAAATGCCCGACCCCTCCCAGAAGGAGTCCCAGGAGTGCGTGGTGGGGTGTTTATGGTCACCCAGGGTTTTTTTTGGCACCTTGCTGGCTTACCTGACAGCCAAAACCTCTCCATCCCCCCACACCCAGCCAGCATGGACACAGGCTGGGAACGCGGGGAGCGCAGGCAAGGCTGGAAGCACCGACACCCTGAGCAGGAGCAAACAAGAGGTGAAGGACGAACAACAAAGAAACCTCTTCATCCTGCTGTGTCAATGCCCCACAGCCCCAGCCTGTGACATCTTGGCTGTTTCCCTGCTTTTTCCCCGTAATGAGCATTCAGCACTTCAGTGACTCATGTTTCGAGTAACCACGGACGATGATGAACAGGCACCTGCTCGGGTTCTCTGCAACTGAAGCAAAACAAGCTGGCAGTGCTGGTACTGCCTCGCAAACACGGCGTTGGCAAATTTATTCTGGCAACCCAAGGTGTGGCTGGTGCTCGGTGCAGAGCGGATGGATGCTCGCGAGGCCACCGGTACCCAGGGCTGGGAGGCAGCGCACAGCTCCTGGTGTCCAGCTCCTGGTGTAACCCTGGAGGTGTCTGCTCTGGGTCAGGGCAGCCAGAGATGCAGAAAGGCAGGGTCTGTGCTGCTTCGGGCCAGGCACGGTGAAGTTTCAGAAGTGGCAAAGTACACGAGGCCATGAGGATGGCCAACAAAAACGCACTGTGGCTTCTGCGGGCAGGTGCTACCAAAGAAGTAAAGAGAGAAATTTCCACAGTTAACACAACAAGAGGTAAAGCTGCCCCTGGGGAAGAAGGTAGAAACCCAAATGTCTACCAGAAAGCTGCTTCAGGAGAGAGAAGACTTTTTTTTTTTTTTTTTTTTTTAAACCTAAAAGCAGCCCCATGTAATTATCGGTTTATATTTGCATACCTTCAACTTTTATTACGTATTATTCTGATGATGATTATTTAGACTATTTTAACTGTTGTTACTGATAATTACTGCTGCCACAACAGGACAGCAACAGTTCCTGGGCCGTACAAAGCCCGGGCACCGGGCAGTGACGCTGTGCCCCCTTGCTGGTACCCGTGGGAGGGACGCACACACCCCAACATCTCCACCCACGCGGCTTCAGTGGGACCCCGAGCTTCCAGCTGGAATCCCCGCTGTGCTGGGCTTTAGGAGCTGCAGCGTCTTTGCTTTTTGGGGTGAAGGCTGCAGGGCTCGATGGTGGAGCTTGCAGAAGCATGTGCCCAGCTCTACCAAGTCCCGGCCCTTAAACTGCTGCAAGCCTCCCCTGGTGTTCGTGGCTCATTAAGTGCCAACGAACCTTCTTCATC
Organism: Oxyura jamaicensis; assembly: GCF_011077185.1. Classification (NCBI taxonomy): domain Eukaryota; kingdom Metazoa; phylum Chordata; class Aves; order Anseriformes; family Anatidae; genus Oxyura; species Oxyura jamaicensis. The sequence goes on from NC_048896.1 coordinate 1,744,811, forward strand.
AAGCACCCTAAAGTGACTGGCTATGGGGTCTCCATGGCAAAATGAAGAGGGGAAAAAAGGTCAGGAGGCAGAAGGAAGTCGTGCCTGGGGAGAGCCTCACCCCCCCCCAACACGCGCCTTGAGCCGGCGAGAGACGAGTGCGGATGACGTGAAACAAAATTTCCTCTTTCTGAAGCTTTTTTTAGCCTCCTGCTGGTTTTTACGCAGCGCTTTTGGCTGAACCACGGTGCTGTGCAATGTGACTGCCTGGGATTTCCAAAGTGCACTTTCTCACCGCCACGGGGCGGGTGATGCTGCCCCCTGCACTGGGGCTCTCAGGGTACCCAGGGCCGCAGCAGCATCCGTGCCCGGGCGGGGGTAGCAGGAAAGTCCCTGGGCAGTGGGGACGGCGAAACACGGGCAGCTACAGAGGCAGCTTGTGTACCCAGTGATGGGTTGTCCCAGAGGGGTCTTCACCCATGCTGCACGATGTTGAACACCCCCCAGGAAGCTCACGGGAGTGCACCAGGCGCTGCCAAAACCCTGTCCCACCTGCACGCCCCTCGGTTACTGGTGCCAGTAAAGCAAATGGAAACTGAAGCCCTCAGCCCCAGTTCCCACCCATGACTGATAAGCCAACGAGGAGGTAAGCACCAGTTTTCCTATGTGACTGAGAGATTACTCACATTTCTAGAATTAATCGTGCAGGTTTTTGCCCTGGAGGTCAGCCTCAGAATTAATAGCAGGACTGGAAAGTCTTCGCAGAGGAGGCTAGCTGACCCCACAGCTCGTTAATGGGCGCCTCTGGGGTTGAATGAGATTATTTCTCGAGCCCTTTTGCTCTACTAGCTGAGCTGGATGTGGGCTCCCTGGAAAAAGGAAAACATCTCAGTCAGTCTCTTTGGACTCATCACTCAATGGTATGGCAAGAGAGACTGAAGGAATGGGCACATAAAAGCTGCCCCAAGAACAGTTTCCTTTGGCAGATTTTGCAGTTTCACAGAAAGCTACTCCAAAGCTTCAGTGCAATCACACTGACAAGTGCTGAACATCAGCCTCACTAAAAGGTTCATATTTTAGCACCTGTGCCTCAAAGTGCAGGAAGAAGCATCACGGATTGCAGCACGATGAAGTTTTTCATTATAAATGTGCCTTGTGCGCATCATGTGGTAGCACACCTTCCTCACATGGACCTGTAGGTTTGGTTCTTCAGGCTGAAGCAAAAGGTGACCTGGAGAAAGCTTGATCAGAGACCTGAATTCCCTCTGTATTTATTAGGTCTGGTTCTTGTCTGTCTGTTTGTTTGTTTGTTTTTGGTCTGACCGATTCAGATATAATCAGCTGCCCACTGTGCAAACAATTTTCAACCAAAGTCACCCTACAGTCAGCTTAGTTTGCGGGGAAATGACACCTGGTATTTCCGATGGCCACAGCAGACATGCTGCAAGGTGGCTAATGGAAAGGCTCAGAAAAAGTCCTTGGGAGAAAGTGTGTGTTGTTCTGTGGCAAAAAGCATTTAATAAACAGGCCACTTGTTCCTGCTTGCAGTACGGATGTCTTATTTTTAAAAGATAAATGAAAAAGTTGACCCCTCCCAAAAATCATGCACTGCTTAGTGGCAGCACCTGTGCTGATGCACCTTATGAGTGGCAGAGGCTGAGCCTTTTCTCTGCCTTTCCAAGAGAAAGCCCTGGCAGGCAGCTGACAGCCACCGTCCGCGCCGCCCACGCTGCCCTTTTGCCTACAAATGCTGACGGTTTGGTGAAAGCCGCCGTCCTGGGGCTCCCACGCCAAGGTGCAGCACCGGCGTCTGTGCTGATGGAAGATTTACATGAAAATGCACAGGGCCATTTACATGAGCAGCGCATTTCTTTCCGTCATCTTCTCGATTCTTGGTAGCCGTGGTGAATGTGGGAAGTTTCTGAAGGACTTTCCCGGAGCCCACGGGAGCGTCGAACCCATGGGAAGGATGGTCCTGGGGCCGTGGGCTGCAGAAAGCAGGCACAAGCTGAATCTGCCCCATGATGGAGCTGCTGCAGGGTGGGCTGTTTGCAGCAGCCATTAAACCCAGTTTCTATCTGTTCCTCCGTGGTTTGGCACCAACTTCCCCTGAGCGAGGGGTGGAGGTGGGTAGAGGGGTGAAGAGCTGACCACCGCAGTGCTGCTAGCAAGGGGGTGCTGTTAAAGAGAGATGTTTCTCCCTCTCCCGCAGTCCTCCTGCAGACTGATGCGTGTGAGCCGTGGCTCCGTGCGGCGCTGTAACTGCACCTCTCTGTCTTTCAGCTGCGGGGCCGTGCCTGTCAGACTCCTGCGCTGAGGGAAGGGGCTGAAATGCCACCCAAAAGGTGACCGAAGGTGCAGACCTGGCTCTGGACAGTTGTCTGCTTCAGCACGTAAAGATGGATTTCTCCGTGGGGATCCCAGCTCTGCCAGCACTGCAAGCTGCTGCATTAAGGTCTGGTCACTTCTGAAAAAGCAGGAAGGACACGTACAATACAAGCAGGACTTGAATGAATCCAGAGCAGAGCTCCTCACCAGATGGGACAGGATCGCCTAGCTGAAGCCTCGTGCACAAACACCAGGGCTGAAGGAGGTTTACACCTGATTATTTAAGCACCAACAACCTCAGGACAACCTGGCTGCCGGGTGCTGGTGAGGACCATGTTATTATGCCGGAGTGCTAACCGCACATGCCTGCGTTGGCACAGCAGAAGACTTCATGAAGAGCAAAGGTGACCGGTGCCCAAAAGGCAGGAAGGCAACGGCTTGGGACAGAGGTGCCACTGAGCTCACAGCTCTTCTGCTCGCCATCCACACAGCCCCTGGGGGCTCTGGGGGAAGGAACCAGAGCTGAGCGCGAATCTAGAGCCCAGCCATGGAGAACAGCTCAACCTGCTCCAATAGCACCAACCTCAAGCCCTACTATGCAGCTACATACACTTTCATCCTCGTCCCTGGACTAATAGGAAATGTATTGGCTTTGTGGGTCTTTTACGGGTACATGAAAGAGACTAAACGGGCCGTAATATTTATGATCAATTTAGCCATCGCTGACTTATCGCAGGTTTTATCCTTGCCTCTGAGGATTTTCTACTACTTGACCGGGACGTGGGAGTTTGGATCAGGCCTCTGCATGCTGTGTTTCTACCTGAAGTATGTCAATATGTACGCCAGCATCTACTTCTTGGTTTGCATCAGCGTGAGGCGGCTTTTGTTTCTTATGTACCCATTCAGGTTCAGCGACTGCAAACGCATTTGTGATGTGTACATCAGCATAGCTGGGTGGATCGTGGTCTGCATTGGCTGTTTGCCTTTCCCTCTGCTGAGAAGCGAAGAAGCAAAAATTGCAAACAAGTGCTTTGTGGACCTCCCCGTACGGGAAGTTGACCTTCCCACCGCCACTGCAATGATGACGCTAGGTGAATTGGTGGGATTCATAACACCCCTTTTTATCATCGTATACTGCTCGTGGAAGACTATCTTATCATTAAAAGAAAAAAATGTCGCTTCGCCTGATCTTGGAGAGAAAAAAAAGGCTTTGAAGATGATTCTCACCTGCGCTCTGGTATTTCTGATTTGCTTTGTGCCTTATCATATCAGCTTTCCACTGGATTTCTTTGTCAAAACCAAGAAGATTAAAAACTGCCACGTCCAGGAGGTGATCTCCCTGTTTCACGCCGTAGCCTTGTGCCTTGCCAGCCTCAACTCCTGCGTGGACCCCATCCTCTACTACTTCACTACGGACGAGTTCCGGAGGCGGCTGTCCCGGCAGGAGCTGCAGGACAGCGTGCAGCTGCACAGCCATGGCTGCAGCAAGAAGCACTCCCAGGCCACGCTGCAGGAGGAGGCCACCGACTGCTAGCGCTGGCTGCCCCGGGCACGGCCCCGGACCGCAGGTGCTCGTGTGGATCTGGCTTCTGGCCGATCTGCTTCCCCAGGACACGTGCTCTAGGTGACCCTGCTCGAGCAGGACTCGATGAGCTCTGGAGGTCCCTTCCAACCTCAACCATCCTGTGATTCTGTGACACCGAGAGATGCTCCTCAGGCACGCTTCTGCTGGCTCCAGGGAGGATTCGAGCTAAAAATACAACAACAAAAAAGCCTGACCAACCCCCTGATGACTTAATACTTTGGCTGCAAATGTTCCCTGTGTAAGCACCACCACGTAATTCCCACGGGCCCCGCTCCTGAGCCGGGCAGCCAGGAGCAGGCTGGCATTGGCAGGATCAGGCCGCGCAGCCCTGCCCCGCTGCCACCCACCCGCATCGCGGTCACACACCCTGGCACCAGGCGAGAGGCTGCCAAGACTTTGGGGTTTCCTTATCCAGCAAGAATTCAGTCCTAAAGTTAGCACGTGGCTCAGTATTAAATTATTCTGAAGCAACGGGTGATGGCACAGCAACTTTAATGTCTACATGTGCCTGAGGCCTCAGGCGTCCCCAAAGGCCTGGCTGCATCCGTAAACACCCAGGGCTCGACTCTGGGGGCGCATCAGTTGACAGCTCCCCAAATCACAATGCCAATCAAGTGCCCAGACACTATTTTTTTTCTACCATCAGCCGTTTTTTTTACCATCAGGTCATTTCTGGATCAGGGTAAGAAGTAGAATGCCACGAGTGGCCCTTTCTGATGCTTGTGATAAGCCTTAAACACAGGGCTCTGCTTTGAGGACATTTAGTCAGGTTAAAGATCCAGTGAGCCTCTCGGGTCCTTTTTTTTTCTCCAAAAATGGGGTAAATGGTTCCCCTTTCACTGACAAGAGACTCTGCACCATAACACCTGCTGTGGTGTTATCATCAGTATTATGGTGAACTGCCCCTGAGTCCAGGAGTCGATGATTTTGGGGTTGGGATAACTTCCCGTAGTTGTGAAAAAGCCACCTTAGTGAAGTTCATTCATTAGCACCAGCTTCGTTAAGACGGGCAAAGGAAGCTGAGCTTTCTGAAGTTTACTGTGATGAGAACTCACTGTATGCCGAGTCCAAGGAGCTACCTCACAGGTGGCTTTAAAAATCTGAGAGAAATATTCAAATGTGGATGTATTTTTAATAGTAAGTTCTTTAAAATCAAACAACAGAAGCTTCGTGCTCCACTGATACTTTATTTGCACCTTCTTGTATAATCTGTTGTTATGTGAACGTTTGAAATGTTACATTTTGAAATGTAAAAATACTGTGATATTAGATTTTATTTAATGCAAATACTGTTTTATAGATTTTATTTATGAAAACATTTTGTAGAAAAATGATGTGAATTCCAGAGACTGTTGGAACTCAGAAAGACCTTTTTTAAAAAACTTTTAAAATCCCTCTATCTAACAAACCACCCCGCCCACACTGCCAGCCTGTGTCTGTACATGCGTTCAGCTGAGTATGCACCACTAATTTGCAGAAACCGAGCAGCACACTGTAATTTGTTCACAACAATAAAAAACAACTATTTATTTTCCAGTATCTGCTTGCATTTCCTGTTGTATATAATTAAAAAAAAAATATTTTTCTTTTTTTTTTTCTTTTTTTTTTTGTTTTTCCAATTTTAAATGCAGTTCTTGGCTTGCCCTCAAACATTCAACTGCCTGCATCAGCAGTAAGTTCCTGCTTACAGACCATGCAGGGCAGCTCCTGGAGCACTGCTGCCTCCCAAGAACCTGGAGAAAGCACAGCCGAGCACACACAACAGCTCCCAGCTGGCCGAGGCACATCAGGAATGCATCAGTTCAGAGCTCATATTTTAAGATAATGCACAATTTTAAGCTTTTTTGCCATTTTATGAACACCTACACGTTTCAGACCCACCCCAAATGGAGTGTTTTCCCTTAGGTCCATCAGGCTGTGATTTGGGTGGTATTTTCTTTGGGATGGGAATGAAGCCCCCAGCACCAGAGGGCGAGTCCCTGACCTCCGCTGTGCCAGCCGCATGCGCACCCACCACTGGCCTCCTTCCCCCGGCCGCGTGGGAGGCAGCAGGATGGCCCAGCACGACCCCACGGAGCCACTTTTAGCTTCGGAGCGGGGACAGAAATCACATGAAAGAGTGTCAGAAGTTCAGAAATAATCAGACAAGAAAAACTCAACATGCTTCAATTTTCCCACTTAGAAAATGCCGTAGGCGCAAGAGCAGCCATTTCCTCCGCAGTGCGGTTTATTCATATTACTATTAACGGTCTCTTTTTACAGGAAGTCTGCTGCAATGGTCGCGGTAGCTCGCGTGAGCCGGGCTCAGGTGCTCTGCCTGCCTTGCCCTGCCATCCATGGCAGCTCTGCACCAGGCAGGGTTTGCTTCAGCTGCCCTCACCTCGTAGCACTTGGCCAACATTGTTGCAGACACCTGGGGAACAAAGATGTTGCCTTGCTTAGGTGAGCAGAAGGCATATGTCATGCCTGGGGGTGGCTTGGAGCCGAGGGATGCTCCAGTGTCCTCCCAACACCCTGCTTAGGTGCAGCTCATGCTAGGCCCAAAGGAAAGGAGCATTCTCTTCTTATTTCCAGCAGTTACATCTCAGGGGAGTTTTTCTTCCTCTGGCAATGGAAGAAGACTCCTCCAAGGACTTACCCCGAGGCTGGAAGGCATGCTTACTGCCACACACTTTATCTTTTTCTTCAGATTGCTGAATTAAGTTTATTCTCAACTTTGAAGCTTTGCAGCCTTAACCATCACCGTGAAAAAAATCAAACCCTCCACAAGCGAAGGCAAAGCATTTCTCCCGGAAAACTAGGATACGCTTGGGGACCTTTGAGTGTTAGGAGCAGCACCAAGGCAGGTTTTTTTTTGGGGGGGGGAAACCCAGCATGAGAAGAACATGGCAGGGTCGTGGGTTGAAGCGAAGCTCTCGGCTCCGGCCGTGCTGGTCTGTGAACATCTCGTCACCCCGTTTCCACCAGCTCCCCCGCAGCCGCGCGCCTCCGAGCCCACGCACCGCCAGCCCCAGCCGTGGCCCGTTTCATCACAGCCCAGTGCCGCCTCGCACAGCTTCCCCTGCTAACAATGACACAAAGGAAGAGACGTGACAGGGCTTCTGCATGTTGAGACTTAAAGCTGCACTTGCGAGCCAGGGCTGCTGCAGAAGCGGGGGAGCGTGCGCCCTCCCCTCTTCCTGTCCTCCTTTTCAGACCTCCACGAGACGGCTGAGCCAGGTCAGAGGCCACAGGGGCCAGGAGCCCGCTGCTGATGGTGGGCTTGAAGAATGCACCGTGAGCTCTCCACATAACTCAAAGATTCCCTTCCTTACAGTTCTTTTCCTAAGCATGGTTTATGTGCCCTATGTGCTTCTCTCCATTTATTCGTTATTCTCTGCATTTATTCGTTATTTTGCCGTCTCACTGTCAGTGCCCAGCGAACGCTCCCCATTTCTCCATACTCAGTGTTAGTTTTTTTCTGATGTAATCAAGCAAGCACCAGCAGCAAGTTCCGACACCTCGCTGTTCGCTTCCTTTTTTGCTTTGCTGTTACAGGCCAAAAGTCAGCATCGCCCCCGGTGTCCCCAGAACAGCTCGGCACCCGCGCAGAAAGCCCACACTGCTGGCCGGGCAGCCTGGAACACAGCTCGCGGCCGTACCCTAAAACCGCAGTGGCTGAGCCGGATACAAATCAACCCTATCCAACACAAAAACAAGCAAGAAGATAAACTATCATCAGAGATGGTTTGGTGAATACCCTGACAAAGAACAGAGAAGTTGGAGTGGTCACAGCAGTGCCTGGGTTCACGCTGCCAGCTAATACCCAGAGTGGCAGGGCTCTAGATTTTGGGCTGATAAAACTAGCTCTATGCACATACAAGCCATATGCTATACACCAGGGCCCAAAAGATAGAATTTCTAGATCCAGTTTTTAAAAAAGTTCTTTTAGTTAAAGCCATCCAGAACAAAACAGCCCCAAAAAACACATTCTCGCCAGCAGTTTTGGTAGCACCACTTGCTGCTGCAATGAATTTGTTGGGACCAACAGCTCCCGCCAAAGAAAAGTGCTTTATTCACCCTTCTCTATAGTGATTTGCACTAATGAATTTAGTTGCAGGGGTAACGTTGCTGATATAAAGCAGAAGACCCCAGGGATTTCTCAAAATTTAAAAAATGTGCCACAAAGGGGATCATTTGGGAAGCTAGGCAGCCCTAGGAGGAACTCGGGATTAAAACCTGACATCCCAGTTGAAATAAGCAGTCAGAGATGGGGATCATTGTTTTTCTTATCACATCTTTCCTCTGGTATTCATTGTTTTCTGCTCTATTAAAGCCTTGCACAGCATGTAGGAATAGTCTCCAGCTGTAACAGACTGCTTTTGGGCTCTGGTACACCTTCCTTCGTGGCTGTCATCCTCCTCCTGCTCAGAGAGCAATCTTCAGGCAGGAGAAGGTGGTGCCTACCGGGGCCAGGCATATCCATCTGATACACTCAGGCCTAGATTTAAGTGTAATGGGGTTTTAGCATCACCTGAATCTCACTGGCAGGAGCAGATCCTGGTCCCAAAACACGGAGAAGGGATAAAGCTGTCACTGCCCCTCCTTGTACGTACAGGAAGAGGAATGGTCAAAATTCCTCCTCAGTCCAAGACTGGATTTTAATTCCTTTTTCCTCTTGCGATGAAAATGCTCTTGGTGATTCAAAGCGGTGGAAAAAAGAAACGGTGACAGACCAGAAGCTGGTGCTGGGTACAGGGAACAGACCCAAACATGACTTTCAGTGGTTACTGCTGTCTCCTCAAAGGGGAAGGTGCTTGTTCCTGCTGCACGCTCTATTTTTGTACCTTGCGTCAAACCAACACTGGATACAATCCGTAAACACCACCAGCTGCTGGGAGGCTGATGTGGGGGTTTTTTGGTGGCAGTTGGCACTCCCCGATAAGGGAACTCCACCCTGCCCTGGGGGCGTGAAGACCGAGCGGTGGCTACCCAAGGAAGCCAGTCTGGCAACACGCGCACGTCCCCAGAGCCCGTTCAGGCTGCGGCACCAGGAGACGTCAAGGAGCTCTCAACCTGGTCACAACTCGTGCTCAGTTCTGGGCAGACACAGAGGTGGCGGCACCAAGTTAAAGTGAGGGGGAGAATGAAGGCTCTTGGAGATCAGCTACCTCCACGGTACGCAAGTGGTTGAGCTACAGGTGTCGGGATTATAATTTTCAGTGCAGGCCTGATGAAGTTTTTTCCCCTTGCCTTTATTTTCCCCCTAAACCTAGAATTCAGGGAGGGGAAAACATGCAAGAAGGAAATATATCGGTGGGGCCCCAGGTAAGGAAAGGTCATGGCTTTTACCAGCTACGGCGTGCAGTCATCGGTGGTCTGCTGCAAGCACCCAACGCCCGGCTTCATCTCCCTGCTTCCCTTCCAGACATCCTAAAGGAAGAAATCTATCTCAAACTCTCAAGTCCCCTACGATCTGTTTTGCTGACTAGGTTCTCTAATCTGCTGGAAGTCTGCACAACGGCACTGAATCACAGGGCTGATACGTTGCCCAAACCCCACTATTACATGACATGGCTGATATTTAAAGAAATGGTAACTCCTTGTGGTCAGACAGAGGGCTGTGCAGCTAGAAAGAGTTCCCAGGAGACCTATGTAAAACAGAAGCTAAAAATCACATGGCGTTGAGTTTCTAGTTTAATGAGAGGTTTCTTATTTGAGTTAACACCAACCATCAAAGCCTCCATCCCAGCCTGGTCCCGTCGGCGAGCAGTCCAGCGCAGCACCATCACAAGGACACAAGGACAGGGCCAGGTTCTCTCTGTAGGACAGTAAAGGAGGCATTTACCCTCCACCCTGCCATTACGTTGCTATCTTTAAAGCAAGCCACAGGCTACAAAAGGTTCCAGGGGACACACCAGCCACAGGATAGGGATGTCCTTAGAAATAACGCTACAAATTCCAGGAAATCTTTTACAAGCAAGGGTCAAACAGTTCCCTTTTACCATTAAAAGGGATGTGGGGCAGCTGGTGTGCCTACCCGGGGAGCAGAGGACCCCTCTGTGTCTCAGCCCCAGGGCCAGAGGCACCACCTTGAATTTCTGCCTGTCACAGAGGCAGGAGACAACCACCAGAGCTGCCCTGGATGTTTGGTGTGGGGCAAACAGGCCTGCTACTCACCAGGCTACAGGACAGCCCAGTGAGCAGCAGGGAAACAAATGAGCTGGATTTGGCACATGAACACTGAACTAAACGCACAAGAATCCTGTTGGCAAGCTCTGCCAATGACTTCATTACTGACGGGGTTTGCCCTCAGATTCCCGTTGAACATCCACACACCTCTGAAGCTTACTCTGGATCGTATTTTGCAACGGGAACATACTTCTGTGCCGGCTCAAGGCCACGTCTGAGCCCAGCGCAGGGCCCTGATGAGCATAGTGCCAACCCTCTGGGTGAGCACGCCAGGGATTTGTTAGCATTTGGAAGGGCCACGTGAAGGCAACTTTGCCTGCATTTGCATGCATTCAGCAGAATGAGTTCACTTCGGGGACTCAAGCGTTTGTTCTCAGAGATGTGCTTGTAATGTGAAGGCCGCGTCAGGTTACCCACTGCCTGATCAGCGCTTCAGATGTGGCCATTGCCAGGCTGGGTTTTCATGGAGACCCTTCCAGAGATCCTGTGCCACCCTCCAAGCAAAGCTCCAGATTAACACTACGTAAATCCCAGGACCTCACATCACAATAGGCGTGCAGTTTAACTCTTTGGGCTCCTAGTGATAAAGATGTCAGGCACCTGCAGACAAAACTCAGCCCTGAACCCCCACGGTGGGGCAGCACCCACTGCCTGGAACCAAAGACTCACCTCCAAGGGCATCCTGCCTGGCGGTGTGGGCACCTGGCAGCTGGGCAGCCTGGCACCAGCTCTGCCCTCAGCCTCTGGTTTAAGCGACTGCTTCCAAGAGATATTGACTGAAAACAGGCCTGACCCTTCTCTTAACTTTCTCCTTCCTCTGATCAGCCCCAGACATGATGAGCACCCAGCGCTCAGCCCACCAGCTCTGGAGCAAGGCAGCCCAAAGCAAGAACAAAAAGGACAAGCCCTTGGTAGGATTAGCAAGTGGGGACTACAACACCACCCATCCAAGGGCAAAAGGATGAACACAGAAGCAACACGGCAAGGCTGAGATAGTAGGGCTTTGAAGCACACATCCATGCTCCCCAGTGCAATGGCACAGCCAGTGCAGCCTCTTCCACGGGTGAAAACACAGAAGAGGAGGAAAATCAAGCAAAAAAAGAAAAAAAAGTCTTTTATCGGGAAACCATCAGCTCCATTAAGGAGCAATGATTTTTTTGAGTCTAGGATACGAAAATACCCAGTGTATCTGCAAACTGGGTGTTTATAAATGAGAGATACAGAAGCTGTTGAGATACGGAGCTCCTCTCACACTCGAGGTGCTCAGCCAGACACTTTGTTTTCCCTCCTGTTAGCATGAGTCACTTCCCTTCCAAAAATCTAGGGTTGTAATCTACCACGAAAACAGGGCCCCAGAAATACAGTGGCAGTCAGCGTCGCCAGATGGAAGCTCCTCTCAGCCCGTAGACATTTCTACCTCCGAGTCACCTCTAGCCAAGCAAACCCATACCACAGATCACGCCTTCAGCAGTGGAAGGAGGTGGCATCTTTGGAGGGCCACCTCTGCTTCTCAGCTATCCACCTGCTTCAGCCCTGGCTTGTAAACTGTCCAAATTGATAATACCGGAGTCTTGACAAGAGCAGAAAGAACTCAGGACATCAAGGAAAACAGCTTATACTGCAGCGCAGATGTACAAGATAAGGGTGAATGCTTTCATTGCTTTTCAGAGTGCAAACTTATGTGAAAAACAGCAGTTAGAGCTCAGATCATAAACGCAGATCACAGCCACGGAAGCGCTGTCACTTACTTCGTGTGAAAAAGTCTGACTTCCTCTTCTACTAGGCGAGGAGGCAAAGCCCTGACTGCTGCCAGCTTCACGCTGCACCGGGGATAAGGCACGCCGGCAGGGACAGGGCAGCCTGAATGGCGGCTCCTACCTCTCTCTTATTTGTCTGAGCATTAAGAATTGACTACTGAGAGGGGCTCCTGAGAATCTGAGGTGACAAAGCCGCTGTCACTGTCAAGCCCAGGGAAGCCAAAGTACTGAATTACTGATCTTCACATCAGAATGTAGAGTTAAAACTGGTATCATCCCACAAAAAAGGTGTATAAATAAATAAAATAAAAGGCCCCGCCTCCCTAAAGAAAGCAAGCACACACATGCCACCGACCCAAAACAGGGACTGATCCCCAAACAGACTGCAGGTCTACCTTTCGGTGGAGCTGTTCCTGATGGATCCCACAGGCAGGCACTCTAACGCCAGCAGAGGAGCTCCTGGCTCCGCTCCAGCAAGGGATTAGGCTCACAGGAAGGAAGGTCTTGTTCCAGAATAAGGCGTCCACACACGGGCTTATCCTGGAACAACATCAGATGTCAACATGCCCTAAAATGGAACAGCTCAAGAGAAGCTGAACACGTCTGTGACACACAGATCACCCACATCCACAGGCAGAAGGGTTCCTAGGACAGCGAATTCACTTGTACATTTGTCAGTGCGCAGCCTGGGAGAGGAGCCGCCACACAAAATGTCAGAAAACAAGCTTAAGTAAACAAAATAGCTGGAGCTATAAGAAATGATTTCCTTTGGAGGTGGAGTGCTAGGTGGCAAGGCTTTAATTATTCTCAAGACAGGAAATACACCCGTTCCTATTGCCTAGGCAATATAATGAAGATAAACACATAATAAAGAAATCATTCTAATGAAATAGTGTGACTATAATTATATATACGTGTAATTATTTTGCTTAGAGTCTCAAAGCTTCAATCAGTGCTAGCACCTGGGCACCGTGCCATAGCTGGCAGCCAAGCCATCCCCCATCCAGCTTAAAATGAGGACAGTCAGAGCAGCTTTAATTCCTCCAAGCCTTACCTCGAGCGCAGTCTTCCCAGAAGTGGTAATTCAGCCACACGGCTAGCATGGACCCTGCAGGGGCTCCACGGACTGACCGCACTGTGTGTGTCTGGCCCTACACGTGTTCTTTTCTGCTCTAGGATTTTTAGTCTGGGGCATGTTAGGAGAATGTGAGATTAAACACAACAGATTGGGCATGTTTTCACCTAAAAACCATAATGTTTTCTTTCTTTCTAGCCTTCCTGAGTACTTTGGAAAGGGACAAGAACTGAAATTGTCTGCCTACAAAAACTAAAGCTGGCACCTGCTCTGCCATTAGAAGAGGACTGTCCAATGTAGCCCCAATGCTGCAAGCAGAGCCAGAACAACCGGGGAAGAACGAATCCCAAGCATACTAGGAGGATTAAAAATATAGTAAAAAAAACTTCCTCAGGGAAATTCAGTGCTGATTTCAGAGCTGGGTTATTTCTGCCATCACCCACCATAAACTCCTCTGAGCACGCCTGTGTTTTTGGTAGCTTTTCCTGTGTTGCAAAGAACTAGTAAAGTCCACAGAAGTCAGCCCCATCTTGCTGAAGTCCTAGCAAGTTCCTTTTCTTCTGGGTGTCTACGTACACACCGTGACTTTCGATATAGCTGTGAGGTTGAATCTTTCACACCCATGCTAGCAAGGCTGTGCTGAAACAGCCCATGGTTTAGAGCCGAGCTTATGGTGAAATATGTCCCACGTTTAGCCAAACAGCTTAACAAATCTGAGGTGCTAAAGCTCTAATTTCATATCACGTTGAGGCCTCTGTATGTCTTTTGAATGTTTCATCACTGTCCCCCTTTTTCCTTACCTGGATCTTCATCTCAAGGTACTTATACAAGCAAACAACAACTTAATTCCTATTTTTTTTCCTTTTTAACCACAAAATCAGGCTGGAGAAAAACCTGAAGTTCTAGTGCAGGGTAGCATCTCCTCTAATGGCAATGTCTGCCTGCCACTCACACCACCACCAGCCGCCTGCGTTTAAGGGCCACATTCAAACAGAAAGCCTTCAGGCTTCTGCAATGGTCAACAGCATCTGCTCTGACTAACAAACTCATTTGCTCTCACTTGCCATTTTCTCCTGTCTTCCCGATCAGAGTTACAAATAAACTTGAAGAAACTCATAGGTAGTGCTGGAAGCCGAATCATCCAAAGCACTGGAATCCATTTTAACATTCGTAAAGGTATTTAAAACCTCAGTTTAAAAACAGAATCATAAAAGATTACCTGCAAGCTAGCCTAAAGACAATTGCCTGTACACAAACGCACAGTGGCTGCTGATTGTCCTGTGCACGCTGATTACTTTTTGAGTCAGCACACTTGTAACAACAAGCCACTACTATAAATGAGTTTGCATTTGCATCTTGGCAATATTATCCCTTCAGCTACAATACTCATGTTTGAAGCACAGTCCTACTCAGATATTAAGTAGTATTTCACACGTTCACACGTTCACAGTTACTGTTATGCTATAAAGTTGTTCTTCAGTAAAGATGAGCTATGCCTAAAAGCAAAGACTCGACACCAGGTGAAGGAAGCCTGCACCAAACCACGTTTATGTTTAGGTACAGAAGTTACTTGGAAACCTCTATTTCAGTCTAAATAGGTACAGTGTCAGTTTGAGTCACCTACCAGTACCAGCTCGAGTTTTTATCAGTTACGTGTACCTCACAGCCAGCCCCGGGCAGCTCAGAAGCACAAGGGCTTGCTGACTGTGCCACCTACTGGTGCAAGGCAGCCTTCTGACTCCTGCAGACCAGATAGACGAACGCAGGAGCTCGTCAAAGACACAGGATCTGAAAATAACCCGCATTCCCAGGATCTTCTTAGAAGCCGCCTTGCCGCGGCAGCCCGTTGATCTGAATGCCTGTCCAGAGCACAAAGCGCTTAGGGCCAGACCATGAGCCCAGCACACCACGCGCGCGGCTGAAACTGCAGCTACTCTCTCAAAGACAGAGCATTGAGGAGGTAAGGAGAACAATGTGTTCCTTTCAATACGCTGGCTCATTGCCTAGAACATCTAATAGGTTTTTAAGGAACTGACCTCATTCTTTTAAAGTCTTTACCAGGCACAGGTAAGCGTTGCAGCCTATCTGGAAGCATTTCTTGCATTCCTGCTACACGCCTGAAGATAGCCAGCAGGTTAAGGGCTTGTAAGAGCTCTCCCCGTACAGCTGCTCAGAGCTGGAAGGAAGAACCACCATCTCTGTTTTCAATAAAGCCAAAGCTTAATGCTGCAGTCAGATGCTCTTGCTCTCTGCAACTAACTCATTTCCAAATCTTCCCACTAGCAAACCAAGCCAGACAACCACCCCACCCTCGATATCCTCTCAGACGATCCGGAAATCTTCCCCACAGTAACTTGTCCAAGCACACAGCAAGTCTGCAGCCGCACTGACAAGTTTCTACTGCTTCCCCTGGTAAAACACACCTAGCACTCTAACAAATTAAGAGGTTTCTTCAGCACTGTAGTTCAGTGACAAAGTTAAGGACACAAAAATCGCGGTTACACTTGCTCTGATTACAGAGAGAGCATTTACATTTGAGAGAGATTACATTTGGCTTTGGGACATGTCCTCTGCATTGCCCTATGCCTTGGGAGAAGAGCTGTGTTCATTTCCAAGGCAAGACAACAAAAATCCCCACTGCCCCAGAGCTGGTTGACTCCTTCCCCCTGCGTGCTTTCACAATGACAGAGGAGCTTCTCCTACAGTGGCATTTCACTGGCTAGCTCTCAGCACAGAAAGCCTGCTTATTGTTTTACTTCCAGCTGTAGAAGTCACGGCTATTTTCCTGGAAAGCCAGAAGGGTTCAATACATTAGCTCTTTGAGCAGTCAGACTAATAGAAGTCTCACTGTCTCCTACCTCTGTGCTTAAAGCTGGAAGGCGCTCCAGTAACATGTTTGATTAATCCTCTGCTGTCTTGGAGTTATGATATGCTAAAAGGACTCATGAGCACGGCCCTAAATACAGTAACACAAGCATACTGTTGGCCACCAGCCTCCTCAACAACACTGAGATGTGTGCTATAATTCACCTTTTTTTGAAAAAGAACTATACCACAGCTGAGCTGCTGCCCTCACGCCAGGCAGCCTGCACACTGAATTCAACTCACAGTAGCACTAGCTTCACTGACAACTACACCATGGGGGATCAAGTTTGTAGTGATGTGTCTTTTCCTCCCTCTGTTCCTCATGTTTGTTTTGCACCACAAAGCATTTCCACAGTTAACAGGAAGAGGAAATCAGGCTTCACGGACTGAAGGAGGTAGGGGGAAGAAGGAAGAAAACTGAATGCTAGCCCAGACCCACAACCCTCGCTTCCCCCTCATGGCCCATATACCAGTGTAGTGCCCTCTGCTTCTGAGCACCAGGAAGTCACACAAACACCGAATTTTTAGAGAAACATTTATTACAGGGCTGCAGAATTTATGCCAATATAAAGTCCCTTAATAAAACTCTCATCAACTGCAGGATGCTGTGTCTTCGCTGTCTTTATGCTACAGCTTTCAAAAAAGGAACAATGCTCTGACTGCAGTAGTAATGCTACTTGCTCATAAAAAGTTGATCTAAAAAGCTTGTATAAGCCAGTAGTTTAAGTTTACAACTACAGTCACATTCACAAGTGAGCTATTGCCAGAACAGATTCTTGAAATAGAAAGTTACAGGATAAACCAACTCATAACCAAAATACTGACAAGCTTTAAGAGCAACTCGATCTGAATCTAAGAACTAAATACCACAAAACCAAACAAAAGGTAGAAGAATTAAGTGTAAGCTCAGGGAAGGTTCCAAATATACATACGAATTCAATACAGTAATTGCACAAAAAGAAAGGGTAGTGTTAGAGGTTTATGATCACTGAGGTTGGATTTTACATGCTTCACACATGGATGTTAAAATAAACCTTTAATGATGTGCATCAGGAGGTTTTTAGCCAGGAGACTGAGTGCAGAGCTACTCTACAGAACTACACAAGATGTGCAAACCACAGATTAATACATTAATCATCCCGTGAAAGTTAAGGTGAACAGAACTGGTTCCAGCCAAGGAGTCGGTTAACATTTCTGTATATGTTTTTCTGCCATTCCCAGGTTACTGTAGATCACACACATTCAATGGACAAACTGATGTTACCCTTCTGAGAAAAACAAACCCAACAAACAAAACCAAAACACCTTACTCAAATTTAAATTCTACAGAAAACTAAGAATAGGTATACCAAGGATCAAAGAAAGCTGAAATGGTGACTGTCTTTGAAATACAAGCAATACACAGAAAATGCATAAGGCTTTTGATTATCACTGCACATTTTAATTTAAGAAGTCGACGTCTAATGGTGAGACTTCTCAATGAAGGTGTGAACTAGTCACCTCCCATCCAACGCCTCTCACTGTTGACAGATCTTTGTTTCAACAACGAAAGAGTTTTCAAAGTGTCTGATTGAGTGACAGTTCTCCGCTGAACGTTTCTGCAGACCTGGGGACGAGACCAGATGAGAGCCTAAGTAAAGCAAGAGACCTGTAACTTTGCAGCAAGTATTTACAGGTTTTGTTTAAGTCATTACAAACAACAATGAAATACAATCATTCTGTGCATAGTGTTTTTACAGCCATGAATTACCATTTGAGCTGGATAAGGGCTGGTTTTCCATCAGGAAACCTCCCCCGTTCTTGGAACAGTGACAACTTAAGAGGGGGCTAGATACAGGCGGAGGATAAAGCAAGATACTGTCATTTTACCTAGCATCCTGTAATTACTTCAGTGACAGAATAGAACACTGAACAGATTGTTTCTCATAGCCCTTCCTAGCCACAAAGGAAAGTAAGGCAAAGAAGACTGAAATTACAGGAAAACAGCAGAAAAACTCTAACAAGGTGCAGGAAAAAGTAAAAAATGAAAATAAAAAAATAGTTCTTTATCAGTACTTCTCTCCACCCTGGTATGCATTAACAAAGAGTAATTCTGTAATTCTGTAGCACAGTCTTCACCTGGGAAGAGAGATGAGGATTTACCACTCAGCTGATGATCTTACTAAGTTTTTTCCTACCACTGTTAAGGTGATTTTCTCTATTCTGGGACATGCCAGCACTGGATCTGATACAGGCAGTTTACCTCTATCAGCTGTGAAGCTTTAACAGGGGACAAGAATACAGCAGTCCTGCAGTCAAAACAGGCTGATCCACTAAAGCACACCGGTATACAAGAATTGGAGAAGAAAGCTTTAAGCTTGTTTAATAAGCACAGAATTGTTCAGAGTATGCAAGCAGAACTATCCATAGCAGTCTACAAGCATTCTCCTAAACCAAACACAGCAGGGTACTGTTTGATTTTGTAAACACTTCACAGCTGGACTATTAGCTCCTCAGTTCACCTCTACCTTAGCTATGTTTCCAACGGCTCTCCAACTGGACGCACACACCGGACAGTCAGAAGACCGGTCCAGTCTCTCACACCCTCACTTAGGCCTCCAGGGAACTGCCTGATCTAACAAACCACTCTACCAACGCCACAAAATCTGAGTGCAAATGCAGCGTCAGCTAAGTGAGCAGACTTCTCCACACGGTTTACAGGAGTTTATCCACTGCAGTCTAATTATTTAAGTTGGCCTGGTTTTGTGCACACTTGAAGAAAGGTGTGCTAGAAATCTGATCTGGAAAGCAAGAACAGTTTTCTCCTCAGCAGCAGTCCTCTATTTTAATAGAAGTTTCTCCCCCTACCAAGAGCAAAACAAGGTCAGTTACAAGAAAGAAACTGTACTAAGGGGCATTGTTCGCTTGCTAGAATCCTTTTGTGGAAGTATTCTGTGGAAGTCATTTACGGTGCAGCAGAGCTGCCAGCAACACGAATTGAAACATGCTAAAGCAAGATGATCTTAAGGAAACACTGTAAAACACCCTCTGCAGTACTGTCAGTAGGCTACAGTCTCAGACACAAGAGCAGTCAGTTCAGACTTGTTCACAACAGCTCTGACACATGCCTCTCCCTCCCATAAAAGGATCATTTACTGTTTCTTCATCTGCTTTTGCTATTTAGGACCACTGTTTTATGTTGCCACAAACAGAGCCTTCCGTCTTGTAGTAACAGGACGTAGTCTCTAGCAAACAGCAGATGTGGCTCCTGACGCTGCAAGCTGTAACTGGGGAGAGGAAAATCTTGCCCAAGAGTCTGGCAGGAAAACTAGAGCAGAGAGTTCTGACAAACCCATCATTTGCATTCTGAAAGGCAGTAACTGACAAAGGATTAGTTTGCTATGCATTTGATGAGAGCAGCAGACTAAGTGCTTTGAGAACTACAATGAACTAAAATCCATCGTGTCACATTTCTGTACTTCAGGCCTCCTTCCAATATGTCAAACCACTGACACAAACTCATTCCTTTTCACAGAATGGCTAGGGGTGGCACAAAGAGACACACGAAGTAGAAGTAGAGCTCAGAATTTCCCATGGTGTGCTCTTCCTCTTTCAGAGGAGAAGTCCGGGATGTCCAGATCTAGATGTTCAGTATTTCTCAGAGCAAATGAACAAGAAGATAATGTTGTTTGATGCTCCTGCAGCCCAGTTTCAGAAAGGACAGTGAAAGAGTAATCAACACCTACAGAGACCCACATAATCTGATGGACTGTATCAGATTTTAGGTCAAACTAATCTATGGCTTCAACCAGAAAAATGGAACAGATATGCTCACGTTCAAACCTGTTTTGGGCACGTAACTTGTAGCTCTGTAACCAAAAGCTTCTCTCACCACGCTTGACTGAAACTTAGACTTATATTTGAAAATAGGGAAAAAAACCATCCATCAGTTCTAACAGTAGCCTCAGTGCAGACGTTACGGTGAACATGCAGATTTTCAGGTCCAAAATCCCTGATGGTGTATTTACCCTTTTCCTACTCCAACAGGAGGGTTTGTTTGTTTTAAACAGAAGGAAAATTACCTGTTATCTGGTCTCTGCGCTGAAGTCTGAAAGTCTCTTTTCCAACGCAGAGTTGGTAAATGAAGATACCCAGATCGGATACGTTATCTATCTCCTCCGTAACCACCATTTCTTCACGGACTAGGTACGTCTGAGGCAGGTAAGAACCAGTCTGAAAAGAGAAAATACCTTGATTACATTGATACTATAACAGTATCAATGGACAAACATCACTACATTTTTTTTCTTTGCTTTGGGAGGACTTGAAGCCTGGATTTCAGCTTTCCATCTGTTTAATATTAAAGATAAGCTAGTCTTGAAGAGTTGCACACCAGGGAAGTTAAAAACTGACAAAGGCCACGTCAAACAGTTGCAATTACATTCAAGTAGAGTAGAGTTAATCTTAACTCTGCTTTCAAGTGCTTTGCAAATTGCTTGCTTCATATGAAGTAAACGTTAAGAGAACCTGTTCAAGTTTATTTGTTTACAACAAAGCTTGCAGTTAAAACAGGGAAACTTTCACAATACTTAACTTTTGTAGGTCATGCTGTTTTTTTTTTTTCTTTGTGTTAGGTATAATTGCCTCAAACACGAAAAATCGATCACCTCCTAAAAGCAGGGGCAAGGGGACACACAAAGCTGATCTTCATTAAGCCAAAAAAAATAAATGAGCTGAGCTACATCAGGTGGCACCTAGCTTTAGATGTTAAGGAGTCAATGACTTTTTTAAAAAGTGCATTTGACACATGATAGTTCAGTATCACATTTAATTTGGAAGTAGCAGCAAGCTCTATCAGCTTGACCCCCAAGATAAGCCTTCTTGGAAGAATACCACTTTTAGCCACTGGACAGTCAAAATGCTTGCGGTGAGCTCCTAACTACAGTGCCAGTAGAACAGAACAATTGTTCTTTTCATTAAAACTTGCAGGGCAAGTGAGCTTTCCAGCGGCAACTTTCAGGTTTGGGCTTTCAATGACACTTGGAGCTTCATCAAATTGCTTTATAATAGCTAAATTTATCCTTATTTACTAGTTGCTTTCAGCTTTCATAAAGCTATGTATTAATAAGAGCTTTACCCATGAATCTACTCAACATAATATACACTGACAGCTGGCCTTAACTTTAGTACAGCCACTGAGCCAGGGGGATTATGTACTTCGATGGCAAGAGGACTGTTCTAGCAAAAGATTGTAGTTCAGGAGCAACATCCAGTGTTCTTATCAGGAATTCTCTCATCAGCATAAGTGAACAATCCAGTCTCCACATACCGCCAGTTTTGCAAAGAGATCCATCAAATTCCTTGGTGGCATAACTATGGATGTGTTCAACGGAATCACATAGCAGTTACCCAGTTGCAAGTCAAGATAGGCCGTCAAAAGCTATTTTAGAGGAGGGAAAAAGGTTTTCAGCTGATTAATCATGGCTTTTTGATTATGACCACACAGTTCTACAAAGTCTAAGAAGTAACTTCAAAAAGATGAAGATCACGAACAGCTAGCTGAATGCACTGCTTTGATACGGGTCTCCAGCGTAAGAACTTAGCTATTATGATCACTTCTCCAAAGTTGTTAGTTGTACTTTACAACAGAACTGAGAGTTGACTAAGAGCTGATAAGTGATTGTTCTCTGCAAGTAATTGTCCAGAGAAAGCGTTAAGGTCTTCCTAGTCACTTCATCCTTACCACTGGGTGCAAAAAATGCAGAGACTAGAATTACCAACATTATCTGCCCCCCTCTCCCCCCTTTTTTTTTTAATATAACTTTGCAGAGCACTCAGCCAGAATCATTTACAGGTCCCAGGAATGAAAACCCTGGAGCTATCCTGACTACCATTCACTCCAGTTTCCCAGCGAGCTGTGAACTAGTTATTTCTTACTGCTGCACACGTACTTACCCTATCAAAGTCATGGACAATCGCGGCTGGATCACTGTCTGAGAATTTGGGGACAGGCACATCGATGATGGCTATGTTATCATCTTCCCGGATGTCAGCTTCTTCGGCAATAGGGAGGAAATACGGTTCCGCAGCACGATCCCGGTTTTCGTTTTCGAAGTAACACATTTCACCACGGTACAACTTATGCTGAAAGTAAGAGCAAGATTAGTTTTTTTTTAGTGAATATTGCTTTAAAACGACACTTCCAACATCTATGTTACAAAGAAGTGCAAGTCTGAGACCTAAAGCTTTTATAAAGGGTACAGAAGCCTCCAGGTCCCAGCTACCAAAAGACCTCTATTACAGAGGTAGCCCATTTATAACTGCACTTTTTGTTTAGCAGTGCTTAGAAAGAGCTTTCACTCTACCTTAGGCATGAAGTACTTGTAGATGCAGGCTCCGCCGACAACAACTCCTGCCAAGATGAACGCTAAGCCCAGCAGAGTCAACAGACATCTTCCAGATGAGTTTTCACCTCCGTGTGTGGCAACTTCCGGATCCTTTAAAGAGAGAAGGGTAAGAACTGAAGAAGTGTAGTCGCCCGTAATTAAAAGTAGACAGCTACCAAGTGCTTCACTTTGACCTACAATCCGACGATCCTTTTTCCTCTAGGTGTGTGCTGAGAAGTCAAGCATCACAAAGTAAGAACGCACCTCCATGAAATACTGCTGCATCATATCGAGATGAGCTTTCACACAGCACTGAAGAGAGGATATTTTCCTCATTACAGTAATCTTTCTAAACAAACCTCTGTCCAGAAACTGTAGCTATTTGAAAAAAAACTATTTGAGCAGTAAGAAATTTACATAACTGTAACAATAGATACAGTGCTGCAGCCACAATATTGTACAAGGAAAGCAAGATTTGTAGAGCAAGGTCATTTTCAGGAACACGGTGTTCCCAAAGCCTACTTCCTATCCTCTTCTCCTCCATCAGATGGAAGAAAAATAGCATTACTGTTCTTTACAGAGCTGGTCTAACACAGGAAGCTAAGATGCAATTTTGTCTATTAGTCGGGAAAGAGACAGCTGACATAAATCCCACATTTGGGTTTCAGAACTTTCTCAGAATACGCACGTGTTCAATTCACTGTGAAGGAGAACCACTCAAGCACCGCTTCAAATTATGTCAAATAAGAATAAACTCCCGTGGTACCTCCTACCTTGCAGCTTCAAAATCCTGCTCCTTTGGTGGAAAGAAGAGTAATGTTTTGTATACAGCAGCCTAAAAGCCTAGAGTTCACTGACTTGTTTTTTCCTGGTGCGCTTTCAGACAGGACTGCAGCCAAGGGAAACAACTCTCGCCATTACATAACACGGTGATCACTTGTGTAATTCCGATGCAGAGCTAGTGGCGATATCTGAACGACATTTTAAAGCCCCGTTCTTTAGGTGCTTTCCTAGGCTTTCAGTCAAAAAGCCCACGCAAGCAAAAGTTGAGAGAAGAACAAAAGCACTGTCAAATCCTAAGCGATCTGAATAGACATTCACCTGGAAAATCAACTCTTCAGGTCTACAAAGAAAGAAAAAAGCCACAAATACCTAGATAACCTACACGTTTGGCACATGGTCTGTTTAATGGTTCGTGACTACAGCATTTAGCAGTTTGCTTTCACAACCTGCTCTGTCAATTCATAATGTAGAAAAAAAATGATTTCACATGGGGTGCAAAAAAAAAAATGTTTTCCTCTGTGCTGTTCCTAGATTCAGCACAGCAGCCTCCATGGCCAGTCCTAATCCTGGTCCCTCATTTGCACTCCTGTACAACACAATACATTTAAGTGAGCTGTGATCAGAACAAGTGACAGTATTTTTACACAGGCTGCACATATTTCCATGCTCAGCAAGATACAGCAGTGTAAAAGTCAAACACATCAGCTGTGCAACTAACGAAACAAAAAAACACTGTTTAATGAAAGTCAACACTCCTACGTTCCACTCCCTCATCCTCCAAACAGAAAAGCGTTGGTTCAGCAAGACATCAGCTGCTCCAATTGGCTGGTTAAGTGTTTGTCAAAACAAAAAACTAAGCTAGTTTCACCTCAGAATTATGCCACATCTACATGTCATTATGTGGAAGCCATCTTTCAGAGCTAGCTTGGGTTTAAGATCAAGGCGGGTTCTGTTCTCATCGTGTTCTGCCATCTCCTCCACCTCGCCGTTCCCTACTCATCGTTATAAGGCCTATCATTAGCTGAGCGCGGCCGCCCGCACCAGGTTCCAGCACTACAGACGTCCCAGCGCTCGGATGATGTCAAGGGCTAAGAAGCTACACTTGCGCCACACTTGTTTCAAACAAAGCCAAGCAGTTTATCATATTAAAAAGCAATGTCAGAAGCCCGGATCTCAGAAGACCGAGCTGACAGCTGATAAGAGAACACAGTTCCAAGACTTTGCTCCAACAGCTTACACAGCCTCTAAAAACAGTATGAGCAATAAACTACCTGCAAGGAAAACGCAGCTCTAAGCTGTGCAGTAACAAAGAAAAGTAGGCGCAACAGAGGAAAGAAATCGCTCCTGTTAACATGGGCAGCAAGGTCAAGAGACGCTGTTGACACAGCCCCCTCCAAAGTACGCCAGGACAGTATTCTGCAAGCTAAGGGGTGGTGCAGGTAGCCTAGGGGACTTTTGCTGTGCTGTTTCAACCAATGTTAGCCATGAAGCTTGTTTGCTCTCCACAAATATCCCATCAAAAGAATAAGCGCTAGAACAAGTTTGTCTTCAAGAAAAGTTGTGACCTCGCTATTAAGTCAGAGCGAAGAGGTATGAGAAAAAAAGTCAGATGTGTATGCACGCACAGAGTGAGAATACCGCGGTGTAACAAAACGGTGTAAGTGGCTTCTAAGCTGAAGGAGTCCAGCTACCATGAGAACAGAAGGGAGGGCATAAGACAACGCTAGGGCTATGCTCAGAAGCTGCATGGCACAGGGCCACCAAAGACACGCACAGCAAAAGCTGCCTGAGGAGCAGCTGACGAGTGTGTCCTACAAGGAACCAGTTGACCTCTCAAATTTGGAGCTTGCCCCCTGTGCAGTTTCTCAGCTTTCTCCTCGGTCTGCAGCCGGTGCTGCAGCACCACCGCGTCGCTGCCTTCCCCATTTCCAGGGGAGGCTCCTCCAGGTGAGGGCACGGCTCCTGGCGGCGTGTGCAGGGTTATTACTTGGTTAAAAACCAGAACACAACGGCTCCTCTCCACGACGAGGGATAAACTCAGCCCGCGGGGCTCCTCCAGACCTACCGCTTTATTTACCCAGCGGCCGGCCTCCGGCTGACTGAAACCGCTGGCAGCTCCGCAAGGCACCTCCAAAACAAAGCCTCCCACAAACCTGCACAGCGCAGCGCGAGTCAGCAGCGCGACAACAGGCGGCCGGGAAGGAAAAGCCAACCGCAGGGCGCCGGGTTTCTATTTCCAGCGCTCCGCCGCAGCCTCCGCAGCTCCGGCCCGGCGGCAGCGGCCCCGCACCCGCAGCGCCGCGCCCCGGGGCCCCGCAGCACCGCCGGGAGGAGCTGGCAGCCGCCCAGCAGCCGCCTGGAAGCCGCCCGAGCGGCCGAAACCGTGAGGGGACCGCGAGGGGACCCCTCACCGGAGCGCCGGCAGCCGTCACAAAATGGCGGCGGCCGCTTCCTCCTCCTCCTCCTCCTCCTCGCCCTCCTTCACCGCCTCCTCGCCCTCTCAGCCCTCAGCCCTCGCCCCCCGCCGAGCCCCGCTGCCCGCACCCTGTCGGCCACCAGCGCCTCGGCCGCCTCCTTCTTGGCGCCGTCCTTATGCGCGAAGGGGGAGCTGAAGGCGATCTTCACCATGGCGCCGCCGCCGCCGCGTTCCGCCGCTCAACGGGCTCCGGCCGGCGGGGCGGGGCCGGGGCACCGTGGCCGCGCCCCCTCCGCCGGAGGGGCGGGGCCTCCGCGCGGCACCGCCCCCCCTGGAGGCACCGCCCCCTGCAGAGGCGGGCGGGGGGGGAGCGTGTGTCAGTGAGGGGGAAGCGGGCAGCGGCCGTCGATGTGCAAAAGTCGCTTTTTGGCCCTAAAAACACGCTGCCTGCCCCCTGAAAGTGGTGAATGAAGGACAAGGAAGCACAGGCGCCATTACACGGGGTGCTGTAAGGGCCACGCAGCACAGGCGCCATTATGCAAGGTGCTGTGAGCTCCGTGAGGGTGCCCGACGCCTCCGTGTGTGAGGGTGATGTGGGCACACGGCAGGATGGCACCCTGCAGGCACCTGCAGGGGATAAACAAGTCACCGGGGCACCTGGGTGGTGAGATGGGCACGGGGTTTCACCTGTCCCCCATGCCAAGGCCGAGCTGCCTCCCCAGCCATCAGCACAGGCCTCAGCCAGAACCCGTGCTGTCAGGGAGCCTTCCAGAAGCCCCATGGTTTGGCCCCACTGGGGTTCACGCAGCTCCACGGCCGTACCCGGAGCCTTGCAGGCAAGGGTACAGACCTCACCCCTGCCTTAAAACACCTGCATCCTAAAAATGGCCTAAAATCTGGGAGAGGCCACCAGTGGCGTGGTAGTGTGAGGTGAGGGGACAGCAGCAGGGAGATGGCACCTGCTGCACCTTCCCCCGTCCTCCTTCCTTTTATCTGGGCCCCTCCCTGCACACTGCTCGTGGGTAATCCCCAAAATGATTATTATTAGGTGTTTGCCCCCAGAACACATCACCGGAGAAAAGAAGGCATCTCGGGGCCATACTCAGCATGGCACTGGGGTGGGATATTTTTAACCAAGTGCACCAACAGCCACCTCCCGTCTCCTACGAAATACGGCCCAAGGAGGCTTTAGCAGCCAAGAAGACAGACAAGGCATCACCATTCATTAATGTCTCCAAAGGGGGAGAAGAAGAAAAGACTTCATATGTTGGAATGCCTGAAACCACCTTCTCCTTCATATGATGAAAGTCTGTCTCAGCCTCACTGGAATTTGACTTTATGGCTCTTGAAATAAATCTGTTTTGAATCTGGTGCCTATCCCATTGAACTCTTCCCCACAGACAGCTGTAATTAAACAGAACTGAACACTATGCAAATATTGCAATAAGTAATTCTTCTAAGTGTAAACAAAATGCAGTGTGTATTCCAGCATTCAAAGCATGTTCCTGTTATTCTACAGATGCAATATCACTGTTATTTCCTTTCAAGATCATAGGTTTGATATTGCTGCCTTTCATGTTAGTAAGAATTTTGACTTTGATTCTGTTCAGAGAAGAACAGTCTTTTATGTCTATTTAACCTGACTTTGTCTAGTAACAGAAAACACTTTTACCTCATTTTACCAAGAAACCAGCTAAAATTTAATTTTCATACTCCATAGCCTTAGCATGTTAAGAATGAGTTAAAGCACACTATTAGTATAGTCCTTAAAACACAGATTTAAAAAGAGATTAGCTGTATTTCCTGTGTGGCCAAGGCAATATCTGTGCTCTACAAGCTGACAGTTTATCTGTTCTATGAGAAATTTTCGGTATCTCAATCTACACTAATTATTTCGTGCTTAAACAAACTGACTTTATTTTCCAACTACCCAACATCTTTACTTAAAAAAGGACACAGAAATAAAGCTGGAATAGACCCTTGCTATTTATCGAGGCTAGTGTACATCCTGCTTGCTTCACTGTCTACATCCTGTGATGGATGGATGCACCTTGAAAGACTGCGCTCAGATAACAATTCAAATATGTAAAGTTTTTGTTGTTGTTATTGTTGTTTTTTAATCTAAATTCACTGAATTTGCAAAACTGGAGCTGTCATAAGATTCGTCTGTTTTTTTTTTTTTTTTTTGCATTTCCATTTGCAGTGTCTGTGACAACCTACATGTGAAAAAAATTATCTTAATATGCTCAAAACTTCTTTAAAATGTGCAATGTCCAGGAAAAGGTTATTCCATAATCATCAGACAATTTTTCCTATCCTTATGCACCAATAACAGCTGTCAGTTTAGTCAGTAACTGTTCCTTCCATGTAAAACTCATTGTACAACATTCTGACTGTATTTTGTAGACCAGCTGTAATGTGAAGTAACAGGCCTGGGAAGACAAATTCCACCCTGAGATGCACAGACATAAGGCAATTCATTTCTTTTTTTTTTTTTCTTTTTTGCCATCCTGAAATCATCAGGCTGTTCTACCGAATAAATATTAGAGATCTCCATGGGTGACTTCATCGCTTTGTCTGTAAAATGCTTTTGTATTAGCCTCTTAGTACTGGCCCAGTTTTCTTTCAGACTTTTCCCACATGTTGGCTCTAGTTTAGGCTTGGAAATTCCAAGATATCTAAACAAGTAGCATCACTTATTCTTTTAAATTTAGTAGAATCTCTGATTTTCCTTCTACTACAACATCCTGGGTTTATTTATTTTTTATTTTTATTTTGGGGTATTTATTCAGGTGATCATCTTTATTACCTTGAAAGGCAAGAGGTAATCCCCTTATCCTTAATTATCGTTTTAATCCTTCTGGATTTGTAACGTTAAAGCAATACTGCTTTAAAATGTAACAAATGTACAGATTGGATTGTCTTAGAGACTGGAGGAATTTGGCCAGAAAGAAGGGTGAACGGGTGTGCTGTATTGGCCACGATTCTGTTGCCTTTAAGCCTGCTGTGAACCACATCTCTTAAAAGTGGTATTAAACACTGATACCTCTCATTTTAGTGGTAGTGATGACATAAGTAGACCAGACAGTCTAAGAATATTAATGGTAACGTGCAGTAGTATGTTTTATTGAGCCAGTCATTGATTCAGCAGATAACGTCACTTGAACCATCTTTTGAGCAACCCTGCCATAGCACTAAAACTAATTTTCAATGTGTAGGAGTTTTTAAATTATTCTGACGTACTTTTTAAAAACCACAGGCTTCAAAGCACGTTCATGTTCATTCTATCTCCTTCTCATGTATGCCAGGAGAATGCTTTTTCACCTTTTGGGAACAGAATGGTATTACATTTGTCATAGCTCGTATTCTCAGGCTTTGAAGTAGAAGGCACTACTTGTGTGCACAGTCCTCAGTCGTGCATTGTTCTAGTTCAAACAGAAGTATGATCAAGAGGGCTGCAGTCTGGCAAGACACGTAAGCACACACTTTACATTTCAATGGTCACTCACAGCTTAATATTAAGCATGTGTTTAAGTTTTTTGTTAGGCTGAGAACCACGTACATAGCTAAGTACTGAAGTGCACATTGAGGCTGCAGGGGCTCGGTACTCTTTCTGCCCTTGACACGAGTTCACATGTACAGTGACTGGCCCTCATGAAATACACGTACAGGAGCATTGCACTGCTGAGCCCCAGACTGGAATCAAGGTAGCACACAGAGAAACAATAATTAATACAAGTAATTGATAACAGTTTGAACTATACACTATATCTATCAAATGATTTTATTTTTTTTTTATGAGTAGCACTGAAAGAAGGG
The DNA here is from genome assembly GCF_011077185.1 of Oxyura jamaicensis. Lineage (NCBI taxonomy): Eukaryota > Metazoa > Chordata > Aves > Anseriformes > Anatidae > Oxyura > Oxyura jamaicensis. The sequence goes on from NC_048896.1 coordinate 1,773,954, forward strand.
CAACAAAAGGTAAATAATACGTACATCACATAAGACCATTAAAAATAAAAGAGAAGCTACAAGGATGCTAACATTTACAAAAGGAAACCTTCCCTAATTTTTGACTGTTTATAGTTACCCAGGTACTTGAAGTACTGTTTTTTAACTCTGGTCCTTTTCATCCCTCTTTGTAAGACTTCCTCCTTCCTCAGCCTGTTTTCCCTCACTCCCTAGCTCTGATATTCGCTGTCTTCACTACTTCTCAAATCAGAGACCGTGGTTCTTTCCTCTTTTGGTCCCTGCATTTCTACTTCACTCGTGTTTGATAAGGAATCTATCAGCACTTCAGACTATGAAACTGCCACACTGCCAGCTGCCAATACAAACTTTCACAGGGGAAAGGTTTTCCCCCGAGGTGTGATGAATTTGACTGAAGATACCAGTTTCTGGACAGATATTACTGTGTTTGCTCCACTGACTTCCCGGAGTGCTTTTCTTTGTTACAGCAGCATTAGATTAATATCTGTGGCAAAGCCAGCAAACGTTACTCATTCCTACTGATCACCTCATTACCAAATACTATAACAAGAATATTAGCTAAATGCAAAGTAGCCTATTTGCATTCAGGAGAAAGGCAGGAGCCCATTTTCTCTGTAGTGACAAACTGCGGAAGTGATGAGCAGAAAAGTGAGCCTGAAGGAGACAGAGACGGAGAGGTGATTACCGACCAAGCAGCAATGTCAACAGCAGATCACCTAATGACTATGCTCAGACCGAGCAGTGCAGAGGACCCGGCTGCCCACACAGCAGATGCCTCACAGAGCAGAATTCTGCAAGAAATTCCAGTCCTCCAGAAAATCTGCAAAGCAAGCAGCACACCCAGAGAGATCAGCAAGCCCAGTGCCTAAAGGGCCGGATTCACCTCTGCTGTAACTGCAGTGAAGCAAGCAGAATTACACCAGAGGGATGTGAGGGCCCCAGCGTCTTGGCAGGTCTCAAAAAGCATTGCTAAACTCTGTTATTAGAGGAAAAGCAATAAACACTCAAAGCTCAAGCTATCTTCTGCTGAACTGACCGAATAGGCATTTTTGGACACAGGTTATTGTTTACCTGGGCATTGAGGGGTGTCATCTCAGGTCCCCCTTCTTTGCTTTCCCCCAGAACCACCCAGACGGACTGTATGCCCCAGCAATTCTCCCTCTGGCCGAGGTGGGCTTGCGGAGGCTCAGTCCGCTCTGCTGCTCGATGGCACCATGCTGCGAGGCCACCTGCCTGGGGCTGCTTCGGGCGAGGGACCCCAGCCTAAGCAAGAACCATGGGGCTGTTACTTATTAGGCACCCTAAATGGGAAAGTGCTGGGGTTAACCCCACCCCTCCATCCTTGGCATTTTCTCTGTGTCCTACCCCCCCTGCCTGCTCGCAGTGGTGATGGGGCTGTGGCAGAGCCCCCGTGCAGGAATGCAGCACAGCAGCAGCACAGCCCACACCTCCGCCCCAGCCGGGGCCTGGCAGGCATGGCTGCAATGTCCAGCCTCGCTTATCAACATCAGAACAGCCACGCGTTGGCCGTGCTTGTGAACACAGGCTTAGGTTGAACTTAGCTCTGTGGCAAGCACGGACACAGGCGCAGCTTGTTTGGCTCTGTTTTCTGAAGCTGCACCGAGCTCGGCATGTGCTTGCCTACAAATGCAGTTAAGCTAGAGCCATACGTATGTTGCGGCCGTGTGATCATCTTCCCAGATCAACAGAGCTGTCTGTGTTGGCAGAGATCCCTAACGCACCGTCAGAGCTGTGCGCTGCCTGGTGTAGCTCGTTGGACTCGTTACGTGCGGTTGTGCTTTGGGAAGTGTCGATGCGGCTCTGCACACAGCTTTGTCTGGCATCATGAAAATACTGCCTGCAGAGGTGGGGCACTCCTGAACGGTGTGAATGACCGGTGTGTGATCAGCTTGCCACCGATTCACGTTTTCAGTGAGGGAGCAGTTCTGAAAGAAGCCGGGGTTTGGTCTGATTGTTTACATCCGTACGTGTTGCATGCGTGCTGTTTGCATATTGAACAGCTGCATCAGTTAATGCGGTATTAATAAAGGACTTATAGCTAGACAACATTCCAGCTGGAGACTCTGCTTATTTACAAGATGATATAATCAGGCACCAGTCTGAGCCCTGCACTAAGAGACTACAGGAGGTTTCGGAGCTGGGGTGAAAACTCGTAGGTGGATCTTTCATGAGCTTTAGCAGTTTCATTAATCATGCAGAGGTATATGAAAATTGGAGCTGATAGCATATAGTTGGTAAAAAAAGCTATACTACAGTTATAGAGACACCTTTCCTCCGAATACACGCTGTGTTCTGTTACTTGTCTATCTGAAGAAGAGCAAGTGGTATATGTTTTAGATATTATAGCAATGTAACTAATTTTTAAGAACTTAAAAGAACAAAATATTTTGTGTCACCATACTTATCAACTTTCTGTCCATTAATGCTGACAAAAATTGCCCTTGTGCTTGCCTTTGAGTAATGCATTGCTAATTTTGCAGCCAGTTGCTCTGCAGTTTTATTTCTTTCAACTAATGATATAATACGAATTTTCAGAAAAGAAGCACTTACGGAAAATGAACCTGTCTTCAACCTCGTCTACTCCTCCAGGCATTTTTTTAGCGTACAGGTGTCCCTTTTCATCTGCATGAAGCCTATACTGTCAAAAATAGAAATACCGCAGAACACCTGTCCTAACAGCAGCTTGGAGTGCAAATCTTGTCAGTTAAAGAGATTTGTTGCTCTTTTTTTTCCTGCAGATTGTAGGCAAAGTTGTGCAATGGGCTGGAGATTTTCTGTTAAGGAGCAGAACAGGTGATAGTGGTATCCTGTCACGGTCTTTATCTCTGAGCAAAGGGACTCAGAGCTCTGAGAGGCAAAGCCTCAACAAGGTTGTGGTGTCTGTTCCGGGGTGAAGATGAAAGCTCATTCTGTAAGACGCAGGCTACGAAGCCCAGCTTGAGTTTCCTCTTTACAGTGCAGAGAGGAAGAAGCATTAAGAGGAAGAAACGTAATCACATGCACACACACACTATACACAAGCGCATACTTACACGTGCTAAGTTTGATGCATATATGAAATATTATGTTGTCAGAACAAATCCTAATAGCGTTACTATTTTTGTATTAGTTTTGAGACGATGGCTTTTGATTCTAATGGAAAGGAAATCTACCGTCTACAGCGTTTTGGCAGACTACAGGTTTTACTGCAGAAGGTGTTTTCTGTTCGTCTGATACCACATCACGATACAGGAAATAATTTGTGGTACTTTATTTTCCTGTTCCAAGAAATCTCTTCAAAGAATTTGTTTTCATGCTGAGGAGACACCTGGTGATGCTGGCAGTCTTTGATGGGACCCTGTGCAATGCTATTTTTGAATGTGTTGAATCTCCAGCAGAGTGAATAGCATTCAGGTTTTGAAGGAGTGGAACTAAGAAATCCAGAAAAATAAACAAACAAATGAACAAATAAATAAAAAAGACGTTTTCTTCTACAGCACTTTTGTATGAAGCTCCCCAGTTCAGAATATGTACTGAATCCATCCCCAGTTTGGGATATACTGAAACCTCACCAAAGTAATGTTAAGGGCACGTGTATTGGCCTAGATTTAAGATCACAGAAACATGGAAATGTTTGTTGGAGGGGAATTCGGTTGGTTATTTAGTTCAGCCTCTGACTCAGAGAAGTACTACCACCAACATTAGATAGGGTTTTGTGTAGCTGAATTGTGAAAAACACAAAGGATGGAGACTTTCCAGCCTGCCTTGGTAACCTGTTCCCGTACCACGCTGCCTTCCGACTGAGTTTTGGTTTCCTAGTGTTCAACCTGTGTCTCCCAAGCCACAATCTGTGGCTGTTGCACCTTGCTTCTGTCTTCTGGCACCACTGGCAGGAGTTTGCCTCTGGCATCTCTGTAAATGCCCTTCAGATAGCTGTGGGCAGCTCCTAGGGTCACCCCCGGCCTCCTCTCAGCAGCCTCTGGCTGCAGCTCAGGTGCTCTGTGCCTCCATCGTTCGGTTCTGGGCCCTCTCTGGTGTCTCTGTGTCCCTGAGCAGCAGTAAGGCTAAATGCAGCCTCCAGGCCTCACTCAGTAGAAGGGAATAATAGTTTCCCTCATCCTAATGTAGCCCGGCATGTGGCTTGCCTTGTTCAAGACATGAGCACGCTGTGGGCTCACGCTCAGCCTGGCACCTGCTGTAATCCCCAGGTGCTTTCCAGCAGGGCTTTCCTTTCGTGCTGGGGCAGGGGCAGGGTGATGCTGGTCCCAGGGGGTCAGCTCCAGCGATGTGGAGGAGGTCGTGTTCCTGCTGCCCTGCTTCTGACTCTCAGCTGTTCTTCTGTCATGCAACTGAGCATCTCAGACGGAGAGTTTCCAGGAATGCGGCTGTTCTGCCCTGGCAAACCCATCTCTGTTCTTCTGCAGTTTTGAATTCCTTAGAATTTCAGTAGCCTTTTGGTGTGAATTGTTTCGGCGCTTCATTTTCTGGAGATGGCAATGCAGTCGCCCTGCAGGAAGAGCCATGCAGAGGCAGCAGTGTGTTTACTTCCACTTCTTTAAGGATTGCCTCACAGAGAAATACAGTTCTGGACAGTTATGTTGCAATGCTTCATCCTTTGGTAATGCTCACATACACTAGGAACCAAATTATGTCCCAGCTTCATGCAACAATAATATTGAAATTCATATGCTGGAAATTCACATGGGATCATTTGCCCTAATGGCTAATGACTCTTCAAGTCTCTTGGGGTTTTAATATTTCCCAAAGCCTACATTAGGGCTGCTTCTGCTGCTCACAGCCTGCTGCTCTTGCTGCCCGGTGAAGTGGCGTCCCCATGCCTGCCATGCTCAGCAGGAAAATTAGTTCAGTCTCAGCACTACGTGGGTTTCCCAGGGGGCTGTCTGGAGAACGATGACCTTATTTCTAGGTTATTTTCTCCTCCTTCTTCCCAAGTGAATATTCCCATTAGTGAAGGACGTGATCTCCCCTGCTGTGTCCTGCTTGCTCTCTGCCATTTGCTGGAGGCCTGGAGTTGGAGCTATCTTGAATCCAAATTTAACCCTGAGTCAAGCGTGCGTCGCCACTCTCCTGAAATTTAGCTACTTTCATTAGGTAGAGTTGGATGGTGTTTTGTGATACAACAAGATGTCACTGAAACTAATGAGAATGTTAGAATTCTTCCACTTACATCCTGTATAACCTACTGAGAATAATAAGTAGACAGAATATAACAAATAGAAGTGCCTTTCAAATTGCTTTGTGAGAACATTGCTTCAATTATTTGGATGAGCTTCTTTTTCACCTTAATTAGCAGAACTGTGTCTGGTTCATTTCAAGACCTATTAGAAGTAATATTAACTGGGGGCAGTTTCTGTTCAATTACTGTACCAGAAGGATAAGGTGCATGCAGTTTCAGTCCTGTTTTCCATCATGCGGACATTGGAAATGGTCATTCCACTGACGATGGAGCACAGATTGTTGTTTTCATAATGACATTGCTTGCTGTGCTTTAATCAGTCTGATCAGCAAGAAGGGAGACCCTGGAACAGTGCTGTGCAGGGCAAAGAGCTGGAGAGGAAAGAAGAGCAAGTGGCATGGGTGGGAAAGCGGTACACAGCAGCGCTGGAGGAAAAGGGGAGGAAGAGCTTGCTAAAATGTAAAATCCGGTGCTCTTTAGAAATATTTTACACTTCACATACCCATTCTGATCCTCTGTGCAAAGCGTTGCAGCCATCAGGCAGCATTGCACTGAGGGTGGATTTGGAGCCCTACATATGCTGAGGAAGTACAGCCTCAGTGCTTGAGCACGTCTCTGTCTCCTTGAGTCTTGCTGAGGGAGCACTGTCATTTGCAATCAGAAAACAGATAAAGAAATTATTTACAACACCTGACTGTGAAGGTTTGGTACTGGTATGAGAGGATCTGCTGCAAACTCAGCAGCAATAAATGTGTGTGTGTTTGCTCATGGGAGCCACGTGCTACGAACACATTACAGACCCATGGCTGCTGCCCGATGCTCCTCTCTCCTGCCACGCTGGTCCCTGCCTGGCCGTCCCTCCCCTGGGCCATGCAGCCCCATGGCCAAGCGCTCCCCAGCTGTGCTCAGCCCCCCCAGTGCATCCTCCCCTGCCTTGTCCCCAGGAGAAGCCAATGGCCCAGCAAAGTGCTGCTGTCCTCTACCACACGTGTTCCAGCAGTCGGGTTCTGCCTGTGATGCCTCCTGCCTACCTAGCTGTATTTCCTGAACAGGAAACCACAAAGTAGACAGCCGTAGATTACAAAAGATGCTATAAATCAGCATGCTAAGACCCCATATGTAACAGAAGCACAATGTGCATTTAACTCTTCAACAGACAAATATTTCAGGGATCGTGTGTTCTCAGCTCTGCATTTGTTGTATATATATATATATAATTTATAATATATTTATAATTAATAATACATTATAAATAATATGTATTGTAAAATGCAGCTGGTACAAGAAGCCATGTGAAAGGGCGTTGGCTTCTATCTAAAAAGACCAAGGGCTCTCCAAGGGTGGAGCTCCCAGGGAGGGTTGCCCAACACCTGGACGTGCCGCGGGCAGAAGAGGCGGCTGCTGCCAGCATTCCTGCTCCCATCCCCGCCTCTTGCAGCACAACCACGCTGCTGGGCTTGTGCTGTCAGCCTGCGATGGGCATGTTCGTGTGGAGCGTGGAACTTGCTGGCTGCTCGACAGGACGAGCAGCAGCCGTCCAACTGTTGTGCTAAGCTCTGTCTGAAAGGATGGCAGCAGGCTGAGTTACAGAGCAGTGGAAAGTTTGGAAGAGTGAAACACGGCGTTGGGTTGGCCATGGCCATGGTCATCCATGGCACCTCCTGCTCTCTGCTCAGACCATAGCAAGTGGCTGGGGCTCAGGCCTCCACCACTCCTCTGTGGTCTAGAGATGTGATGCTAAGAGTGGAAGAGCAGAAGACCGTTAGTCCATGAGCTGGACCATTCCTTTGAGATCCATGCAGAAGAGACGGGTTCGGAGAGAGAAAAGCGAGGGTGAGAAGCCGAAACCCTCCAGCCAAGTCCTCTGCTGCCCAGGCCTGGTGGATAAGCTGTCCGAGGCTGTGGGCAGCCATGCCCTGATCCTGCTCACCCTACAGAGGAGGACAAGAGAGGTGGCCCTGATGTGTTGTGGGGAGCCAGGTGGTCCAGGGCCCTCAGTGGAGACCACAGAGAGAGCAGGTTCATTCATCAGCTTGTTATCTGCTCACAGCATTGGCCGATCTGCCTTCCCCTAGCTGAATTCAGCCATTTCTGTGTCACCGCTGAGTCCGAAGGGGGACGCAAAGGGCCCAGCAAGCCTTATCAGCCCCTGCCTTCTGGCAAACACTGAATCAAATTCAAACTTTTGGTCTTTCTCCTCCAAACCTTCTCCTTCTGGCGCAGGTCCCAGCAGGGGTGGGGTGCGCTGGAGCTGTGCAGCTGCCGCCCAAACACAGGAGATGGTTCTTTCCTGGGAAGCCAAGAGGCAGCTGTAAAACCCACTCCCACCAGCTTCAGAGACTTTTCTAGAGACCTAGTGCCGTCAGAGAAAAATCCAGACCTCATTTATTTTCCCAGTTTTTCCACAATAGCTTTAAGAAAAAAAAGAAAAGAAAAAAAAAAAATAGCACAGTGCAAAACAAAAAGTTCAATCCCTCCAGGCTGAAAGGAAGTGAAATCAAAAGAGAAATACAATTTCTACAGACAGGCTTTGTGTTCTGGGGAAGCGACTGTTGGCAAAGGTCAGGGAGGAACGTGACACAGACAGATGGACAAACAGCGAGCGGGAGCGCCGCGTGCTGCCGGCACGGCTGCGCCCTGGCAGCTCTGCTCACAGCGAACGCTAGCACTCAGAAAAATCCTCTCAGCTCTACTTCTCTATTGCCCTTCAGAAATCTCCGTAGGATATCTAACTAGGGGATTTTCAGATGTAAAATTTAAACAGAAGGTAAATGTGAGTAAAGAAAAGCCATCCAAATCTCTCTCTTGTCCCTCATTCGTGCCTCGGCTTTTCCTCAGCGTGCTCCTTCTTTTGCCCACGGTCCCTGCAGCACCATCCCGAATACTGCGTGGTGTCAGCTTGATTTCTTCTTGAGGAAGAAAAGCTGCATTGTTCAGCATCTTCCCCTACTGAGCTATGCCAGAGTGGCACCTATTTTGGCAGAGCCTTCATCGTTTCCTCATATCTGACTAATAAGAGATGATGAAAAATATGATTCATAAAAAAAAACACACACACACAGATAATCATCTAAGAAAATTAAACACTTGCATCTCTAAATGTGGATTAATTTTCTGAAGCTGCTATCAACCCTCAAACATCGAGTTTAATCTCAAGGCTCCATCTTGTGGCAAAGTAAAGCAAATTCACTTATTGTGAAATAAAAATCGAAGGCGCTGAAAGGGGTTGGTTGCTCACTGATGTGCAGGGTAAGTTCAAAGTAACGCCATCGCGAGCCCCAGAGGAGCAGACAGGGCTGTGACATTCACGAAATGCCCAGAGATGGCTGATGTTCTGACAGGCAGGAATGAAGCGCTGGGAGATCCTGCTCATGCCTGCCGTCCTCTTTGCCCAGCACCGTGCTGGTGGCTGTGGGGCCATCCCCGCCCCGCTGAGGTGCAGCCCCTGCGGCCTGGGCCTTTGGGCACCAGGCCTGCAGCTGAATGCCGTGGGGAGGCCACTCCCGTTCATTCTGTTTTCTTGCATGTTTTCAGACCACATCTCCTTCCCTCCACATCGCAGGGGGTTGTTTCTTCCTACTTACTATCTTTATTCACAACATGGCAGGAAGGGATGGTGACTAAAGGGAAGAGAGCTTGGGAGCTGTTTCTGAAACCCACGAGGGCAGTCAGGTCCCCATGGGGAGCAGCACGGCACGAGCCGTGGCCATCAGGGCCGCTGGCCACTCTCAGCCCCCAAAATGCTGCAGTATGTCTTACAACCCCCTCCCCGGTGCTGTGCCCCCTGCTCGGGAGCAGCAGCTGGGCAGCCCTGCCTCCGCCAGATAACACATGGGCTCTCCCTTGGGCAGCTGGGGAGGAAGGAGAACCGCTGCCTTATCTTCCTTCCGCCAGGACCTCGCCAGAGTGCGTCAGCTTTTTTTTTTTTTTTTTTTTTTCTTGCTAAATATAAACTAATGTAAAGTAAGGCTGGTTTGCATGCTGGAAAGTTCCCAGGAGCACGGCAAGGGCTGGATGGGTCTCCCGGCCCACAAGTACGATGGCTGGCTGTCCTGGGACCTCCTGGCTAGGCCACCGGGGGCCATGGTTGGGCTGTCCCGGCTGTGGGCTGCGTCCTTGTGAAATGATTATTTCTCTGTGGCGATGCAGGGAGCACGGTGTCATCTCCCGGATCATGCCTCGGGGTTGCGGGATGTCCCTCTGGTGACAGGCTGTGGTGTGGTCCTGAGCAGAGCCGGAGCTCCCACACCTCCTTCCTCCCGTGCCCACCGGGAAAAGGCAGTGCACAGGCAGCAGCGGCTGCTGCATTTGTTCAACATGTGGGGAATTACTGCAATTTTGGGGGTAATTGTACTGATTCAGAAGCGTTTAATGAACTGAAGTATCGTTCTGCTCCGTGCCTTTTTATTTTTTCCTGTTCCAGCTACAATGTCAAGTGACTAATGAATGCAACATGATGTGGTATTAGGTTTAAAGCAGTATTTTCCTGTTGCTGTTCCTTACATGTTGGTCGCACCCTTAATGATCTTCATAGGAAATATTTACTTTGAGGAGTTTGGTTTGGAGTATGCCAAGTGATCAAAACCAGGCTATGCATGGTCTGCTCTCATATGACTTCAGTTTTTCCTGGAAAGAGATGGGAACAAAAAATCTTACTTTCAAAATTAATGCAAATCAGCTTGAAAATCATCTTGTCCCGATAAATGAACATGCTGTTCTTTCTCAGGCCATCTAGTACTAACTTTTATTGGAGGAGAAACTCGAGGAGGAATAAACACTGGGAAAAGTGAGGTCTGTAAAGGTGGTAGTGTCTGAACGCAGGTGTTGCTGTGCAGTGTACATGCGGCATATGGCAAGAAACACAGTTTTTCAGCAGTATGAGAAAAATCCCTTTTTTCCCTGCAAATGTGGGAGTGAGCCATGTGACGGGAAAGGACAGGAGGGACAAAGCTGTTGGTGTGGCCTTGTGCTTTTGCCAGCCAAGGACAGTGAGACCTGCCCTGGGGCACACAGAGCACCTGTGGTGTGCAGAGCCTGGCTCTCTCTGGTGGGGCAGATCTCCTTGCACCAGCAGGGGAGGAGGGGGTACACCCCTCTGCTCCTCCGGGACCCTTCAGACACCATTAAAAGAGATTTAGTGTTACTGCCTTGTGGTGTTTTTGGAGCAGAGCCCTCAGCTCTTGCAGCTCTCCGCTGTAAGCACAAACTGCCTGGGGAGCCAGCCTGCCCTGCCATGGGCTTTCCTGTGGGAAATGCAGATAAAATATTTTTTTGCTAAACTGTGGCATCGCAGCATCTCTCCCTGCCTTAGCACCGCCTCCTGCACTCACGGATTTGTCCCTAAAGACATGCCTTGCACAACTCACAATATTTTCCATACGGCTACCCTAAAGGCAGATGAACACACCACACACGTGCACCTACTCTTCCAAAATTACTGCTTGCATCATTTTTTGCAGCTTTTAGATAGTCACGGCAACTGCTTACCTCCATGGGAGGCTGCTTGGAAGGATGCACCCGTCTGGTGCATCCTAATCTCTAAGGAAATCTCTCTACTTTAAGAATCTAAAATCTCTAAGGGAGATTTTAGGAACACCACAGGGCCTCGATCAGCTGGCTGGGGTAGGATGGGGACCATTCACCCTTCCCAGACCATAAAATAAATAGTTTAAAAACTTCTAAAGATGCTTAATTGCCACCTGCCTCTGTCACCTGGCAGTGCTTCTTGGGTACCACTGCTCTTTGCCTCTGCCTGGGGAAAGCCCTTCTGGCAGGGAGTCCCAGCACTGACTCTTTACTAGCCAGCTGTAAGTGACGCTTCACAGCTACACCAGCACACTTATTCATAAGTGATCAATGAAAATGCAGTTAAACACCCAAGGAGGAGCTGTGCAGGGACAGCAAGTGCTGGATTTTGGTGTGCAGCCAGCGTGCTCAAGCTCTCCCAGTGAGTCGCAGGGGCTCGCGGAGAACTTTGCTCCTTTTATCTCCGTAACACGTCTGGTCGTCTGAGACAAGCTGACCTCCAGCTTCTCAGCTGAATAATGAGACAAGGAATGTGTTCAAGCTGTTGACTAAACTGCCATCATCTGTAAGAGATTTCCCATCCCTGTGCCTTAATGGTCAGAGCGACTTTTCGCAGGGTTGTCTCGAGCTTGGCTGCAGCGCGCTGCTTTTTCTGCTCATCCCCTGAGACAGGCTTTTCAGAAATGAGATTGTCTCCTTCACGTGATTTTTTCTCCTTTATTTGTTGCTGATTAATAATTCCTCAGCCCCATGTAAACTGGAGCTGCATGCAGACGCTGCCCGTTTCCAGATCCCTGCATTCCTGCGGTGCAGCGTACCGTGCTGTGCTTGTTGCTGAGCCGTGCTGGAGCTGTGCAGGCTCCAGGGACTACCCACAGCATCGCTCTGGCAAATGCCAACATTTTGCAAGCCCACTTCATTATTTTGGCTCCAAGACCAATCCATAAAGCGCTCTGGTTTGGTGCTGGGGATGGGCAGAGTATTTCCAGAGGAACATTTTCCCTTGCCCCCACCACAGCGTCCCATCTCCCTGGAGCTGTCCTCCAAAGCTGTCCACACCTCTGGTTTGGTCTCACAGCATCACCAAATCACTGGCGAGCCTGTAGCTAGAGCCTGGGAGCTGCAGACACCCTGAATTTTGCTTTTAGCTTGCTTTTATTTTTGAAGTGACACTTCCCAGAAGAGAACTCACCCTGCTGTGAGTGACACCTGCAAGGAGTTACAGCCCCGGGTGCAAGGACTGCTTTGGAGGCTGGACCATGGCAAACAGCTTGAAGAAGTCCCGACCTCCTCGTGGCTCGGTGACAAAGCCACCAACAGCTTTGCTTTGCGTGCACCCCCGCTTCGAGGCACCATGTGCCCATTTCATGCAGGCCAGGAGACTCTGCATGCAGTTTCCACCTCCTTGCCCAGCTGCCCCTTGCTGTCGCACCCCAGATGGGACCAAAATCTGGGGCCTGCCTCTCCCCCCTTGGTGCTAAAGTCACTGTCCTGGTCCTGGGCGAGTGTTCTGCCCCACTATTTCCCTGCCTTCCTTACCTGCTGCTCCCCCAGGGAAGACATCTGCTATTCCTCTGTGCTGCGTGGAGCGTTTCAAGAGATCCTCCTCATGCTATTTGAAAAATAGTTTGCAGTTTAATTTTATTAGGTTGTCAATAAACCAGCAGGGCGTAATTATACACTCAAACCGTCCCGACTTGAAAGCGCTGTGATCACTCCCTTGTTCTCCGTGAGCTGTAACTTAATGCAAAACCCTCTGTCGTTCTCCATTTTCTAGTTCTTTCATTCATTCCCACTGAGTAATTAAAAATGGCTTATAAATAAACACTGGGGATGATTTCCGAAATGTTCTGTATTTACTTGCAAGGCTGGTACTTCTGTCATTGGCCCACTTAAGTGATTTTGAAAGATTGTATACAGGTTCCTTTTACAATGTATTTGAAGTTTGTAATCCTGCTTAAATACACAAAAATAGGAAGGATTAACAAACTGCCACGCTGAGGCCAAAAGAAGACAGAGCTAAAAGCAATCAAGGAGCAGCCTATCGGATACATGAAATAAATTGGGGGAAAAGTGGAAAACTGTCAACAAAAATAATATGTTATGGATCCTCAAGCCTTTGTGTTTATGCTAGAGGAAGCCTAAAATAATCTGTGGTTTCTGATGCTTGATTTAGTTTTCCACAAGCCTAATTAACACCAGATTAAGTTTGCTGCCACTATAGTTTATTGCTGAGATTGACAAATACTCGCTGTTTATTTGTTTTCTAAAAAAATGACTGGAGGCAATAACAGTATGACACAGCTAATAAGCTTGAAAGCAATGCTGCAATATTCATTTTTATAAACTTAGTCTTTAGGAACAAAACAAACCATGACTTCCCATGTTAAAGTTCTGGTGCTGCAGTCCTCGTGAAGGACAAGGTCCCTCTGATCGGATGTCCCACTGATTTAAGGTACAGCTCTGCGGATGTAAGCTAAAAATTAAGCAAGCAGTAAAGTGTTTTGCTGCACAGACAGACTTTGCCAGAAGTTACAAATAAATGCCATGCTCAGGGCACGTGTGCCAGCAGCTCTGCTGAAGGGGGCTGCTCAAACTGTGCCTTACCCACAAAAAGAGCGGGTCCTTGTTCGAGCCGCCCTGCTTGGTGGCCCCGGGAGGTGGTGTCCTCTGCCCTCTCCAAACCAGCATTGAACAGGGTTGGTGGCAGGGTGGCTGTGCCTCCCAGACCCTGTGCAAGGTGCTGAGCACCCCGCTGGGGGGGAACCCATGGGACATGGGGTCCTCCTGGCGAGGGAATCGTGGGATCACCAGACCGGCACAGCAGCCAAAGGGCAAAGTACCAAAAATAAATATGTGGCTTGGTGTGAAGCTCCTGGATTTTCAGTGATTCCGTCCGAGTGCCTAGGAAGTGGCTCAAGAGGTTTCTCATGGACCTCCAGGACATGGGGCCAAGTAACCAAGTGCTGCTGCTTCTCCTTAAAGTGCGCACCCAGAAACCAGCACCCGGCCTGGGAGCCAGGAGGCAAGCAGGGAGCAGAGAGCCCTAAGGATGGAGAGAAGAGATGCTGGAAATTAATACATGCATGAAGAGAGGAGCACACGTATGAATAAAACGTGGCCATGGCACCGGGGGGTGAGGTCGGACAAATAGACACTGCACTGCTGGCAGCAAATCAGGGCCAGCACAGCCTCTGAGATTTCCTCCTTCCCTCTTCACCTCTGCCCAAAGCAGAGGCCAAAACACGATTGTCCTCCTGCTGAGCAGAACCCAGACTATTTTTGGAAAGCCCGAGTGGATAAGGTTACTGTTTGGTAACGCAGCCAGCAGCTCTGCTGGGAGATAAACACAAAGTCATAAGCCAGCACAAATGTCTGATGATAAGGGGCAAATGTCAGGATTTAGTGGCTTTCTGCTCTTTTCCTCTACATTTTGTAAATCCCTGATGGAAGCAGATCACTCGGGTATGACGCAGGCAGCGTGGAGCCCACACATCAGGGCTCACATCGTGTTTCTGGCCATGGGAAACGGAGGTGGCATCTCACAACATCCTGCATCTGGGCCTCCAGAACGTCCCAGACCTCCTGCACGAAGCTCTGGGCTGCCTGGGCTGAAGCAGGCCCTGGGGAGCAGCTGCTCCTTGCCTTGTTGCAGTCAGAAAGTCACTGAAAAAACTCTCAGGTCTCAAGGGAGAATTTTGATTCAAGTCTGCACAAAATTTTAAAAGCCAGACAAATGAGAGCGGCTGGAGGCCACGAGAAACTTGGTGCTGAAGCCTGTCCCAGCCAAGCCGGAGAGGTCTGGTTTGGGGTGCATGGGAGCGAGGGGGCTCCCACCGGGGAGGAGAACAGAAGGCAGGGTGTGAGCTCTGTGCTGTCGGCCAAAATTCACCTTTAAAGGGATTTTTGGCAGTAGAGATTGCTGCCTCCTGCTCTGCCTTGCTCTGCAAAGCTCTGGCTCACACCAGGGTCAGCAGCAGCCCCAGGCTTGCTCTAAGCCAAGGTCTTGCCACCAGCCACCAGGAACAAGAAAGGACACGAGGTTATGGAATTGCACCGAAATAGAAGAAAAATACTGAAGATTTATTATTATTTATTAAAATTCAGCTAGCATCAGGCTAAAAGCCTCACTGCAAAAGCTCTCACTTTATTTCAGGTGTACTCAGGGAGCAGCGATTTCAGCGCGGCAGTTTGTCATGCCCCGTGATATTGTTAATTTCGCTGCGAAGTGCGTAGGACAGGCACGGGCTGCAGAGCCATTTGGATTTAATAATACACTTCCATACCTTCTTAGCCCAGATTTCTCAACCAACTGTGCAAGGATTTATCGTTTGCTAACTGTAAGTGAATTACTGCAGGGTAACCCAACCCTGCGGAGCAGGGATGATATCTTTCATATGGCCGGGGAGAGCCCGCGGCAGGGCTGGGGCTGCAGCACGGGGAAGGGCCCCATGTCCCTGCAGGGAACTGGCTTCCTTCAAGGCAAGGAGAAAGAGAGCAAGGGGTAGAGGCATGGGGTAACACCTGAGAGCAGTGGGATGATGTTCTCCAGGGTGGCACTGCCCCTTCTGGCTCTTGCTGGTCCTTGCTGAGCCCAGGAAAAGACGTCAGCTGCGAGCAGCACGTGCTTTACAAACACCAGCTCCTCCAGCTGCCACTGCTGAGCTCTCGGTAGTGTTTATTCTTCAGCTTCAGAAATGAGGAACTGAGCCATATAACAGAATTAGAGTGTGTTTCCCCGGGCTTTGGATGTTTTACAGCCCATCCCTGCCTGCCGTGGGCAGGGTTGTGCTGGGGGATGGCATTCAGAGCTGCTTTCCTGGGGCACGAGTGGCCACTCTAAGCACTCAGCATCCCCATCTGCTCGGCCCATCCCATACTTTTGTCACTGGGATAGATTGCTCCGCGCGCCGTACCCATCAGCTGCACTGCGACCTTGCTTCTGCCTCCTCAGACTGAGCAAACCTTTTAAAAATGGGGTGCATAGCCAGGAACACTTTGAGGATCCCATTTCAGTTGGCTCATGAGCTTCTTGCGATTCCCAAACTGTTTCACAACCCCTAGGGACTGGTCGTGTTTTTGCAAATAGTGATGGGACCCAGGAACTGCACACCACCAAATGGGGATGTCCTTTCTTAAGATCTCAGGGCAGCACTACAGGAGCAGCTGCTTCAAACAGGAGCACCCACGCACCCATTGCCAAGCACCTGCTCGATTCGGGTCTGGCCAGCATCGAAGCTCAAGCAATGCAGCAGCTGCAGCAGGGTGGCGAGCAGAGGGCTCTGCTGGCTGGCCCCGCAGGACACAGCCCAGCACCAAAATGCTCCCCGCAGGTCGCTGCTCTGCCCTTCTTCCAGCCTCCTTCCACTTGTTCCCTTCGTGTATTGTACGGCTTGAGCCACGTGCTCCAGCTTTCTCCTTTAATTGCCATGGAAATTTGATAATTTCATCCTAAAGGAGAGCTGAGGAAAACTCAGGAAGAGCTCCGATTACTGAAAACTGGAAAAAATTAATCTTGATTAAAGCACTTCCCCCATGAAAGTAAGGACCTCCTGAACTTTGCAGAGAGCTGATTAGTCAGAAGCTGCTCTTCGGGCAGTGTCCAACTGTCCTGGTGCTACGGCTCGTCCAGCAATGGGTACAGGAAGAGTCCAACCTCCACAAGGCAAAAAGAGCTGAACCTGGAAAGGTGCCGTTTAGGGGGACATTGGCGAGAACTTGCTTCAGTTCCCTTCTTACTCAAGGTGCCAAAATACACGTTACCCTCCAAAGCCGCAGTGCCTGTCGGCTGCCAGCACCCATACAATTTCTTAAATGAAAAAATAAGACTTGAGCATCAGAGATTTTGGGGCCACACAAAAAGAAGGAGCAGAAGAGGGAGCAGACCCTGCTCCTTTGGCTTTTCTGAGGCGAGGGTGCAGAAGTCGCTTCCAAAAGTTCGGTGTAGGAGGGACTTCAGCAGGGTCTGGCAGGTTGATTCCCTCCGAGGCGAGAGAGGACTCGGGTGGGAAATGCTACGAGGCTTTTCCATAGGCGTTTAAGCACACCTGGACTTCACATTTAAAACCAAACTGGGTATTTTATTTTATTTTATTTTATTTTATTTTATTTTATTTTATTTTATTTTATTTTATTTTGCTTTGTTTTGCTTTGTTTTGTTTTGTTTCGTTTTGTTTTATTTTATTTCATTTTTATTTATCTCATTTCATTTCATTAAAGTGGGGATTTTATTTTATTTTACTGAACGCGGGGATGTGCCTTCCCCATCCCCGCTCGCTCAGCCCTACAGATGCTTACAATTACCCGCAGATGCAGATGGAAATGCAGATTTTGCGGCTACAATTTGTACCCCCCAAAATTGTCCTTTTGAAGAGTTGTCTCCGAATTTCTCCGGGCTTTCAGCACTGTATTTATTTAGCAATCGACACGCCGCAGAAGAGAGTGAGCGCTACCCCTGCTCTGTGTCCCCTTCAGCGGGAAGGGCTGCAGGGTGATTATGCAGAGGGAAGGGCTGCAGGGTGATTATGCAGAAATGTGCCGGATTTGCTCGGAGGGAGCCGGGCTGGGGCAGGCACCAGCAGCCCGCTTCCATGGCCAGGACCACCCCGTGGGTGATGCTGTTCTGCCTGGGACGGGGCCTTTGCCACCAGGACAGGGCACGGATGTGCCACCAGGGCTCGGTCTCCACAACGCCACCAGTCCCGTACCAACCCCGAAGGCAGGGACATCTGCTTCTGTGGAGGTTAGAGGTGTTTCTCTGAGCACTGCCAAATGGAGACAACGAGACAAAAGACACTGCAGGAGGCCTGCAACGATTACATTTATTTAGCAGCAAATCCTCATCAGTTTTGTTCAAGGCAGGGTTTTTTTTGCATTCTTTCCTAAGAACCTCAGTGACGGCGGGATGTAACGAGCGGGATTTTGTTGCTCCAGTCCTCACGGAAAGGGTTCTGATTTTCACTTCAAATCTGCAATATCCAGCTTTTATTACAGGCTGCTTGGTACCACTCTCAAAACCCCGTGTGATGCAGAAAAAACCCCAGCAGCAAACCCCGCAAAGCTCCCACCAAAACGGCCCCGTCAGCCAGGGCTGCTCAAATTCTGCCAAATCCCTGCTACAGAAAAAGGAAATAACTGAAAAAGTGAGAGATTAGCCCAAGGAGGCGCGTGCCCAGGGTGGGAAACGCTGCACATGCTCTTGGCAGCTCTCCGTACCACCTCACGCTCCCAGCAGCCCCTCCTCAGGCGACTCAGTGCTGTTTTATCCAAAATTTAACTTTTTGCCTTGGATCCTATTAAACAGGAGTCAAAAAGACAAGATAAAACCCAACGGCTGCCTACCTGGTGTGGTTCCTTTTGTACCTCATCATTCGGCTCCACATCCCACAGAGCAATGGGCCGGGCTGTTTGCCCATGGGAGCTTTTTTGGTGAGTGTGGAGGAACGGAGAGACCCAAAGGAGCACCCTTGGGTGCTGCTGCCGGGGCTGGGCGATGGGCAACGCCGCTACCCCCGGCTTGGGCTGGGAGGTCTGAAGGAGGACACAGCTCGTGGTGTTCGTGCTCACCAAAACTGAGCAGAAAATGGGAAATGCTACTTAGGAAAGTGCTGGAAAATAATGTTGAAGTGTTGATGGAAAGCCCTGCTGGAATCTCAGCGTCTGAAAGTGTTGAGCTGGTCGAAAGCGTGGGCTGAGCCCCCGCTGGCAGACGTTTAGTGGGAAAAGCTGCCGGCCGGAGACAGGCAGCCCTGCCAGACCTCAGTCTGACGCTGTTAGATAGCAGGGGGAAATAAAAAAAACACAGAACACTCTTTAGCAGCTACACTGCCCCCAAAAAGTCGCGCTTTCCTTGTCATTCACAAAATATTTGCGTTTAAAAGGGTTTGCACTGGGACTGATCCTGTGCCCTGGCAGCTGGGGCAGGTTCAGCTCCCTGGTTAAATCCTTCCTCTGCCAGCACCAGCCTGATACAGGCCTTGGGGTACTTTTAGCTTCTTGTTAAATGAAGCAATGAAAACAGAAGGAAGCAAAAATCCTCAGGCCACATCCCCAAGCTGAGATCATACCCACCATGTATGGCCATCAGATTTTGCAGGTTTCCTTGTGCAGAGACTCAATACCAGGAGTCTGCCTGTTCCTGGGTGCAGCATTTTGCTGTACAACACCCAAGCGGGTGCCAGCAGGCTGCACCTGGCCAAACGTGGGTGCACGTCTGTGTCTATGCCCACTCTCAAAGTCCCGCTGGATAAAGACCCCACGCACCAAAATGCAACAGCTAAGTCATCTCCTGCGGCATCAGGTCTCCTTGCACGCGGTTTGATAGGTCTAAGGGTGGTTTTTAGCACCTTGTGGAATGAGGGGGGGCTGAAACAGCATGGGGGGAGGAGATGTGTCTGCATGGGAAGGCTGGGACCTCCTACCGCCGCTGTGCAGGGTGTCTGTACCTTCCAACCACCTCTTCCAACAGATTTTCCCCCTACTTTCCATGCATCTCAAACTCATGGCCAAGTCCATCCCCTTTCACACCCATGACGTTGCTCGTGGTCCACACGAGGAGGCTCGAGGTGTCCCCTCCCAGGGGTCGGCCCCTCCTGTCCGACCACGTCCCCGCATGCCGGGAGCTCCGTCGGTCCCACGGCACCGCAGGAGGACATCTCCGAGGGGCCGGTGCTCGCAGCCGCGGCCGCATCCCCTGGACCTCGTTATTGCATTGACAGCAGTCAATATCTCCCTGCATAGGAATGTATTTACTTATAGGCACATAAGTAATTCATTTATAAAATTGAATTATCTGACTAGGGAGATTGTGTGTTTTGATTGTGTAGCAGTACTTCTGAAACCGACTTAAAATTGATAAAAGCCAGATGGAAAGCGGAAACAGTCCATTTCATGACTCTTTAAACGTTTAAGTTGGTTAACCCTTGTACTGCACAATTTCTGGAGCTGTGGTGTAGTGTGGAAGCAATTTGTTGGTGAGTTCTCAGGATGCAAAGTGGGCTGTAAGTGCTCGCCGGCTTGGGTGCCGAGGGGAAAAACAAGTCCGTGGCCTCCGGCTGCAAGGGCTCTTGTGGGAAAATCTGCTCAGGAGGAGGCCGTGGCATCCTGGATATTGCTGCAGCCGAGGAATTTCTCAGAGAAGGGGCAAAATTCTGCCTGGGGAAGGCTCCTGAGCAGTGACGGGGGGGTGAGCAGGGACACGGCAGAGCCAGCCCGCTCCCTGCACCGCGCTTCCCCTCACTCCTGGCCTGTTTTTTTTTTTTTTTGAGTTTGCTCTTCCCCAGGGCCATGCGGTGCTAAATTTCCATTACTTCTCAAATTCCCCGAACCTGTCCAAAATACATGCTGGTGGTATTAAAAAAACGGCATCGGATTCCCTTAATAATTGAGGGAGAATCTGACCCGCGCGGCCCATGTCTGGTATCTGCAGCTAGCGGTAGGGACGCCGGTGCTGGGAACATCTGCATCGCATCCCGCCCTGCCCCAGCCCCGTCTCTGTTAGCAATATCCCCGCAGGTGCTGGGCTTGGTGGTGTCCCCGCTGCTTGCCGCCCCGCCACAGACACGCCAGAGCTCTTCCCTCCGTGAGAAGCCTCTTAAATGAAATTGCCTTTAATTGGTTTACGGTTCTGCTTCTGCTGCGCTCACGGATTGGAAGAACGAAAGCCGGCCAGACCAAAATACTTTACGATCTTGGTTTCCATCTAGTTAATATTTTCCAAGCTGGTTTCCTGTTTTCCTGTTGCCAAAAACACGTATCGGCAAAGTGTAAAATAACTCGCATAGCACAGATCTGAAACAACCGCTTCTGCTCAGAAAAGCCCCGGCACTTTCTTTATCAGCGGCCCGTGATGCGAGCCTTGCCCTCCGCAGATGGATTCGTATCACCACCTCAGAGCTGCAGGGACGAGGCTGCGGTTTTGGGGCCATAATTCAAATACTGGGGTCTGTTTCTCTCCGAGAAATGATATTTTTTGGATGCCGGCAAAAGGTGGGTGTTCTGTTCTCATCAGTCCAAAATATTTCTTTGTCGGGCAAAAATAACAGCGAAGCTGTTCTAGGGCAGCCGGGGGATCTGTGATTGGAAAATTTCACTCTGTCTAGGGTTACTCCTTTCAGGGCTCAATTCAGTCAAAAAAATAAAAAATAAAAAAATAAAGAAACGTGGTATTGTGAAAGGCCTTGAAAGGAAAAACCTTTTTAGCAGGGCTTGAAGCCAAGGCAAGTGAGCAGGCTCTGAATCCTGCACATCCTGACAATTTTCTCTGTACTTAAGCTATTAAGCTGCCTCTGCCCCGGCCGTTTCTGCTCCGCAGCTCCAGGGATGCAAATGTGCGAGTTCAGAGCTGGAGGTCCCGTGCTGCAGAGCTGAAGGTTGAGCCCCGGAGGGGATCCGAGCAATTCCAGCATCCGAATCCCGCAGGGAAATCCCAGGGGCCACTTTAGGAAATTATTTGCCTGAGCCCTTGCCACCGTCAGGGTGCATGGGGGTGTTGAGTAAATAAATAGCAGTGGTAAAATAAATAAATAGTTTGCTGGTGAATAAATAGAAGAACAAATTCCTAAAAAATGAGATATTTCATCAGGTGTTTTGATAAATTGCAACGCTTTATATTACTTTTTTTCTTTTTTTAATGTTGGAGAAAAATGTAAATTATTCAAACTTACTTGGGAGTGCTCACTTTGTGAAACAAGAACCAGCTTCTGGAAGCAAACACCTAACAGGGAGAGCGTGAATTGTGGCAGCGCGTGGAAACAGCGAGCGCTGCCGGCCCAGCGTGGGGCGAGTTCCCGGCTGCCGCCGCGGGCTCGCGGGGACGCTGATTGACAAGGAAAACAAGAAGAGGAAGCTATACCTTTACAAACCCGTGGCCCTTGTATCGGTTTTCTTTGCGCCGCTCCAATCAAGGTTAAAGCGTTTTTCCAGTCGGCGAGGGCAGGAAGGGAGCGGGCCACAGCGCCTGGAAAATAAAATAAATGCGTTGGGTTAGAAAAGCAAAGCTATCGGCAAGAGGGGCAACAAAAAAAAAAAAAAAAAGCCACCGCTGTCAGCCTCAAAACGTAATGTAAGGATGTGTGGCTAGTTACGGACAAATCCAACCCAAACCAGAGTGTTGATAGGATTTGATGGACAAGTCGTTTTATCCAAAAGTTGAAGATTAACACACACACACACACACACACACACACACACACACACACAAAAAAAAAAAAAAAAAAAAAAAAAAAAATTATCGGTTTGGGGCCGCGGGTTCCGGATCAGGCCCGTGGTCACTGACCCGGACACACATTCCTCCACTTGTCTTAAATTAAACCAAATAGAATAAATAGCACCAACCGGGAAATAATGCATCGGAATAATTTAATGTACAGGGACAGGAGCAGTGTAAATCACGCCCTAACCGGGGAGCAGCTCCAGGAGAGCAGCACTTTCCGACGGCGTGATTGAACTCCTGCTCCCATTTACTGGTGTTCTCCTGGTAAACCTGCAGCCCCTTCCACATTTTTTTCCCTGTGATTTTTTTGTAATACGTTAAAAAAACACACACTTTGATTTAACAGTAGTATCCTACTATTGACTGCTTTATAAAATGTGAATTAAATTTTAACCAGAGTTAAACAGGCCTGGGTAGTCGGCAGCTCTCAGAGGTAAACATTGTGCATCCGTATTTCAGGAACATTAATGAATTTTCTGTATTTCCCATAATATTTCAGTGCAGAACCTGTTAACTCCAGGACAGAAGCCTGTCTGGGGGGTGCAGTGATGGCCTCAGCCTTGTAAATGCCTGATAAAGGCAAGGAGCCTAACACAGCCCCCAGTCCAGCCTTACTGCTTGCCCCAGGAAAGCTTTCCTTCCCCTGCAGGCCTGCCCAGAGCATTCCCATCCTAACGCCGTGTGAGCAAAGGAAATGGCACTACCGAGAATTGCTTTGTTTGAATTTAAACCTCACAGGTCTGCTTATTAAGGCACTTCATCTCAGGCATATGAAATAATTTCTTTACAGAAAAAAAAAAAAAAAAAAAAAAAAAAAAAAAAAAAAGGAAAATTAATTTCCTTCCCTCTGCTCGAGTTTCGGAGGAAATTCCACGTTATCACTCCAGAGAGCACCCACAGAAGAGGACAGGGAGGAAGCAGAGAGAGCAACCTTTCCCTCCCATCGTGGCCGGGCGATGGGGCTCGGCTCCGCAGGACCCCGGCCAGGAAGGGGGGCTGCAGCCAGGGGGTGCGGGGCTGTGGGGACCTCAGGAATGGCTCTGGTTGCTCAAACTGCTGGCATTTGACCCTGTATAAATCACTTGGCTCGGCCTTGTTTAGCCCCATGGATTTTAGCTCAGTGCTGGCCAGGTTTAGTGCCTCTTCACATCTATTTTTTAGCATTTTGTTGTCACCTCAATGTTTCCCTGGGTTTGCTTGTTGTTGCCAGCCCACTGCAAGCTTTTATAGACCTTTTTATTTATTTTCATGGGTTTATACTCATAAAAGAGGCAAAACAGAAAACAAGTACAGGGAGGAAGAAGCTCCCAATGCTTTTGACCATGAAGTATTTGGTCCTCACGTCTGCGGAGCACAGGGGAGGACGGGCTCAGTGCAACCCCTGCTGCAAGTCAGATGAGAAGCAGGATGCCTGGTGGCATTTCTGAGAGGATTTCAGCGAAGCACAGCCGTAATTCCAGCTAAAGTCCAGCCCTCCCTGACATTCACCCCTCATGGCCTCTTCCAGGAGAGCAGGACCTGGGTGCTGGCATCCAGCATCAAGCTGTGGTGGGAAGAGGTTTTTGGAGATGAAGGAGCTGATACTGGGGGCACCCTGTTATTGACCCTTCAGAGCATCTTTTGCCCAGGCCCTGGTGCCAAGCGGAGGAGCCGGAGCTATTTTTCAGGAGGCAGCTCCTGCAGGAAGGTTCCTGGCGGTGCCCTTGGTGGCAATGGGAGCCTGGTGCCCAGGGCTGGGTCACGTTTCCAGGAGGTTCTCCTGAGGAAGCAAATTGCACATGACAAGTATTCAATTACAGCTTATAGCCAAGAAAAAAAAAAAATACAAAATAAACATCTACTCTGCATGAAGGGCTCTCTTCACGTCTTGGGAACTGCAAATTGGGTAGGATGATTAGCACCGGCTTCCTGGTGCCGCTCACTGTGGCTGAGCCCGGCCGGGTGAGACCCGCTGTGTCCCCCGGTCACCGTGCTGGGGTGCTGTGTGTCCCCTCCGTGCTCCTCGGGAGCAGCTTGGGAGCCAGGGCCCTCGGCGAGGATGGAGGAATCGCTAATCCGCCCTCATCTGGGGACGCCGGCTCGGAGTGTTATATCATTTGTTATTAATAACATCCACGGTCCGCACTGAGAGCGCGTCCCATTTCATGCAGCCGACTGTTTGGGCATCGTGTGCCACAGGCCATATGGGCCTCGTTTGAAAGCCCTCCAAATCGCAGGGGTCCATGTGCAACTGATAAAGGCCAATTTGAGGGGGGGTCGGGGGG
This sequence comes from Oxyura jamaicensis, assembly GCF_011077185.1. Classification (NCBI taxonomy): domain Eukaryota; kingdom Metazoa; phylum Chordata; class Aves; order Anseriformes; family Anatidae; genus Oxyura; species Oxyura jamaicensis. The sequence goes on from NC_048896.1 coordinate 1,798,171, forward strand.
ATGGGGACCACTCTCCAGACAAATCCGAGAAGGACGCCCTATATGTTTTCTAAGTGCTAAACTCAGGGGAAATTACTTCATCAAAACCCGATCCAGACCACAGTAATGAAGACTGTGATGTAGCCAGTGTTCGACCATGTTGACTTTACAGTACTGGAATTAATCCATCTGCATTGCAGCTCGGTGAAATCACTTCCAGCCCGTAGCGGCTCCGGGGCTGACTTCATCCTTGCAGGCCCAGATGCGGAGCCCTCGGAGCCGGGGGAATTACCGGCACGGCCGAAGCGCTGCTCGCGGCGCGGTGACAGCTGTCTGTCTCTGTCGGGGGAGATGCCCCGTTGCTCTTAGAGATGAGTGGCTGCCATCGCCGTGCTTTACCTCCCCGTGTGGCTGGAGGCAGGCGGGTTTGCTGCTTTCCTCTTCCCCAGTGGGATTATTCAATTCCCCCCCCCCCTTAAAAACCTGTGGCAAGCTTACCGTGAATTGTGAATCCATCCCGATGCTATCTGCCGTATCCAGTGCTTCCTCAGCAAGGTGCTTTCCCCTGCTGTGGCAGTCCCCGGGACTGCTTTTAAATAGGGAAATGAGCAAATATTTGTGCTCGGTGGTGCTGCAGAGGACAACACGAGCCCTGTGATGCCCGGCTGCAGCACCCACCCACGCTCGCTGAGCCGCAGCCAGCAGCAGTGGGCTCAGCTCCGCACCCTGCAGCTGCTGCCCAGCCCTTCGGGGTTTCCTTCCCTTCGCCCCCTACCTTCCTATCCACATTTTTCCAGTATGAAAGCAAACGGGCCGCTTTCTTGGTAGTGGCAGCGCAGCACAAATGCTTTTGCTTTCCGTGAAAATGAGGGGCTTCCGCGAAGTGAAAAATGCTTCAGAAACCACAGAAATCCCGATCTTGATAGGGTTTCTGCAGTCAAACGAGGAGGAAACCCTGAGGCCAGACTTTGACTTTGGGGCAGGCGGTTACAAAGCTGGGACCCCGGGGATGCCAGCGCAGGTCTCTGCCGAAGGCACGCAAACCTTCCTGTAAGCACAATGCACTGCTCAATGGGAAGTCTGTACAAAGCAGGGAAATCAAATTCATCGATTCTCAGCTTTCTGAGGAGCTCCCTGTTCAATGTGTCGGCAAAGGCAGCCTTTAAAACATGTTTAAGGGAAATTACCAAAAAAGCCCAGACAGTGCCGTGGACAGAAGGCGCTGGAGGTGATGGGTGCACAAAGAGGGAACACAACCTCTGGAAATTGGCCTAAAGGAGGCAGGTTTTAGGAAAAGTGCAAAATGTGAGAGTATCCAAAAGCATTTATCAACCCTTGTATTCTTGCTGGGCTTTTTACAGTCTTACCTAACCCCTGTCATATAATTTAATTAAGTTTGTTTAATTTATTTTTCAAAAAAATGCATGTGGGACTAGTAAACCTAATTAAAAAGAAACATTGTTAAGCGGCCTGATACAGCTATAATTTGATTTAAAATACTGGATGATACCAACATTATAAATGTAAACTGATATGCTTTTTTTAAAAAAAAAAAAAAAAAATCTAAATAGAATTTAAAAATCCTTCTTCGTTTGGAGCAGGCTTTATGGGCTGGGGTTAATTGCGAAGGCTTTCTTCCTCCCGTTTGGTTGCTGCAGGGCTTTTTGCGAGGGGGGTAAGAAGTATTTCCTACCCAAACAAATCACTGCCGGCTCTGCGCACGAGCCAGGTTTTGATACCTTCGCTCTCCTCATGCAAAATCCCGCCTGCCCAGAAAGCCGGGCCAAAGCCCAGGGGGATTTTAAAGGTCGGGGACACGGCGGATGGTTTAGGTTTGCTTCTGGACTAATCCCCTGGATTCCAGAGGGAACGCTCCTACCTGGCGTGAGGCAAGGAGCAGCTTTCCTCAGGCCCTGTTTGTAACGCTGTCATGAACACGCTACGTGCCACAGTGTGATATAACCCACAGCATTACGTGACATGCCAGAACCTTGGGCTCACCTGCTTTCCTCATGCTCCTGGCTCCCTAAATCCAAACAAGCCCAGCTCAGAGCTCAGCGGCCTCGGAAGCAATGCTGAATTCGGGGGGTTCCTCGCTCAGCTCGTGTGCCGCAGCCCCCAGGGTCTGGGTGTCCTGCCCAAGCCCTAACCCCTGCCCAAACCCTTCCCAAATCTCGCTGCTGGGTCGGATCGGGCAGCAGCCGGAGATTCACACTGGAAGAGAGAAAATAAGGCAGCTTTCCTCCGGCTGCCAAAACCCTCATCCTCAGGGCCGGGCTGGGGTTAGGGCCTGAGCGCAAATGACACCGGCTTTGTACCAGCCACAGGCAAGTGCTGCCCAGGAGCCGAACACAGAACTGTTTTAGAGTTGAATATGAGAGCTAAAAGCCTGTTTGTTTGGTTTTTCCCCCAGCAACTAGGTTATTTTAGTACAAGGTTTTATTTTTATTTTTATTATTATTAATAATAATAATTTATTTATTTTTTTATAAATCTCTTCCCTGAATTACTTGCAGAAATGTTTGAGACACAACGTGATGTGGCTGGCCCAGGAGAACCACGACTTTCTTTCAATTGCCATAGCTCAGGTAAATCCCATCACAGGTAAACCCCATCACTTCATTGTGAAAGCAGTCACTGAAATGGTAACAAGTTGTTGATTCTTGTTACACCAATCCTTCAATTGCGGGAGAAATCAAAGGATGAAAGCCTTTTACAATTGCAGGTGAGGCACAAACTACAAACAGAATGGAAACAACCAAAGACAAATAATTTAACAAATTCTGAGTATCAGGATTATCACTACAGTTCTGTCGCTTGTTTCCCCAAGTTGTTACTCTGAGCACCCCGATGACACCGACTCAGCAGCCTCAAAGGAAAACTTAATTCAAGGCACCTATTTTAATAATTTTAAAAAATCGAACACAGATAAAAATCTTAGTTGAAAAGATTTCAGTTGTAGTAGTTGCCCCTGGATTTATTGTGCCTTTAATAACAAATAACACTAATATTTACTGTTATTTCCCCTCCGTGCTTTTAAACTTCCAGCAAGACGAGGGGAGGCCCTGGGCAACAAACAGAGGAAAACCTGAGAACCCCCCAACCGGAGGGAGAAGGGAAACAAGCTGCAGAAAGAAACAAATACTGTTTTCCATCGACTGCACTTGATTACAGTGATTTGAGCTGCAATTTGTAGGCACGGAGGGCAAGACAGAACGCATTACATGTTTTTAATTTGACTTTCTTCCTTTAAACTGAGAACTTTTCTGTAACTTCATGACTGAGAAGCTGCCCGGGAGCTCCCTGCAGCAGCAGCAGCATCTCCTGCATGTGCGAAACCCCGGCAGGAGGCTTTCCCGGTAGCGCCGTGCAGTTAATATTAGCTGTTGAACCAGGCTTTTCTTTTTGTCTTACAAATTATTCTCAACGTGTTCTTGATTTTTCTGCAGGTAAACAAAGGAAGACAGTTTTCAAACTGGGGTCTGCTCGTGCAGCAGCCCCAGAAGCGCGCAAGCCTTTTTGCCACGCCAGCAGCAGGAGCAGGCAGCGAGCCCTGTGCTCAGCCCCGCAAGCTCAGCCCCAGGTCTCCGACCCACCTTTCTGGCAGTCAGCTATCTCTGCCAGAAACTGAGATTAAATGGCAAGATTTCTCCTATTAGCTTTCTACAAACCTTCCTACTTGTGCTTTATTGATATAAATTACAGAAAAATAAATCACTGTGCTGTCATCTGAGCATTTATTTCTTTCTCTCTAGCTGGCGGAGTACAGATTCACTCCGGATACCATGGCTATGCCCTGCATTCTCACGATCAGGATAACGCATTTTTCAGTCCTCTTACCTCCAGCCTCCAGCTGCACGGACCGGGTAACACAAAATGCACTGGGCTGGCAATGCAGTGCCACAGCACGTGCTGCCGTGGTGCTGGGAAAGTGGTGGTGGAAGCACATTAAATAAAGGACGGAGTTGTTCCCTGCCCTCCAACAGCAAAGCGGAGCTGTAATTGAAGCTTTCCTGACTCCTCCGTGATTCACTGCATTTGCAGTTTCTTGGGGAGGTCCCAAAGATCCCGAGTTAGGAGATGTGCAGAGCGGAAAGCGGGGCCGCGTGTGTTTGTGAGCATGGCTGCTGAGCTTCGCGTTGGTTTTCATTGTGCCGGATTAAGTCCCCTATATGTGGAAGCACTTGAAGTCTGTGGGATACGGGATAATAAAAGCGAGCAGATGCGAGAACATAGGAAGAAATCCAGCTAACATACACAGTCCTTCACCCTGCAGCTTTAAGGAACCCCCATGCCCTTCCACAAGCTGCCTGCGTGGGTCTGCAGGCGCCAGCTGGAAGGTGCCCACACTGAGACCTTGACGCCAGCTCTGCTCCCTGTCTGGTTTAATGCCACACTCACTCCTAGCATACGATTAGTAATGAATTACCAATAATATTTAAATGCAAAATGTCCTCCAAGTCGCCCACAGTGGACTTCTGCACTTGGAGGGGCTCTTTGCTCTGGTAACTAATGGGCACGGACAGGCTTGAGCAGCACTGAAAGGTAATATCAACCCCAAACGCAACCAGATGTGCAAAGAATACACAACTTTTCTGATGTCTAAAACTTGCTGCAGGTCCAAAATCAGGCTCAGCTGCTTATTGCAGGTCTTGAGGGTGAGGAAGAGGCAAATTTTTTGTGCGTGAGCTATAACCGTAACCCAGACCCGTGGCCAAGACTGGCAGGGCAGAGGATGAATAAAGGCAGATGAGATAGATCGAGGGCTGATTTGAGTTCCTGGGGCATGGTGTCCAGAAACACAGCTGTTATGAGGATTTGGGGGCTCTTCTACCTGCAGACGAGTCTTTTCAGGGATATTACATCCTTACTGCTACTTGTTAAATTGCATCTTATCTAAAACCTTAGACCTTAGAGAAGAAAGCACACCTGGCAAGCACTGCTCCACATCCATGTTGGCTATGGCGAACCCCAGGAGCGTGCTCCGAGGCTCAGAGCTGGCACACATGGAGCAGCCCATGGTATTGGGACCGGAGGAGGCTCAGCAGGGTGTCCCAGCGGTGCTCCACGGATCCTGCACCGCCTCCAGCCGCTGCTCCCCCTGCGCCCTTCCCCGTCCCACCTTGTTTTCACATTACCCAAGGCCCGAGCTGGTTTTTCAGAGCAAATCCCCTGATAATGTGGCTGGGATTTGGATTTATGGCTACGGAAGGTGTTGAGCCACTGGGCCAGATGGTTATTTGCTAATTTGGAAGGTTTGGAGTGGTTTTTGGATCTCAGCAGAACTGTCCGCATTTGCGAACAAAAGGAACCCATAAGTTGAACTGCTTCGTCTATTAAATCATTGCATGTTTTTCTTCTTTCCTTATTGAAAAAGATCGTTCGATTGCTTGCTGTATAATTTACAGTCGGCGGTCTGTGACCCAGTGCAGCCAGAAGGAAATTTTGGAAGCGCGGCTAATACCACGGAGACAGATTTTCCTGTTCTCTGATCTGAAATCCCTCGCGAAGCTTGTTGACCAGTTCAGCTAATGCTAGTTTTCTTTTATGACTGCACCACCAGCCTCAGACAGACTTCTCTGGCAGCCCTTGCGTGGCAGCTACCTGTACGCTAACACGCCCGGGCTGCATTTCCTGCTCGTGCACAGCTCAGATGGTGCCGTTGGGTGGCAAGCCAATCTCGCTTATTTATTACTTCAAATAAAAGCAGAAAATAATATCCTTCATCCCTAAGGGGAAACTCGGAAAAAACAGGGTTTCACCCAGCTTCGCACTGAGAGTTCATGAGGTTTTCATTTCAAATACAATGAATATATAGCTTGGTCGGGGGTGACATCACTCTTCTTAGAAGATGGCGTGTGATTCTTTTCCTTTTTTTTTTTTTAAAAAAAAAAAAAAACTGTGCTTTTACACATCTGCTGACAGATATTTGTATTGGCAGGTCTCGTGAAATATTAAGATCCTATCTTTTCTCTTTAATTTCAAAAGTCGCTTTCTAACCAAAGTGCAAGCTAATAATTCAAAAGCCCATCAGTGCTCAGAAGATGAGTGAAAGCTTCCTTGCAAACTTTCTGATTTATTGTCCTCCCGAACGCAATCCCTTTTCCAAGCTTTCATTCCCTTCCCAGTATTGTTTGCATTTGCTGCAGTAATTAGCTGCAATAACCGAGGAGAGAATAGCAAAACAGAGCTGAGGAATGAAAATTCGTCACCGCCACCATGTCTCTGACCTGCCTTCAGTGGGATCGGGGATAAATCATCACATCACGTTTGGGCCCACCTTCACCAAGCCCAGCGAAGGACTGAAGAGCAAAACCTGTTGCAGCCGCCAGGATTTGGTGAGATGGAGCTGCGGTGACCTGCGGTGGCTACACGAACAATTAATAACCGTGAGCATCCCAGCAGGAAGGCTTTTCTAAGCCTACCTCCGGGCTCAGGGCTGTCCCAGAAAGGCTCCGCGTGGGACCCCAGGTGGGGACACTGGGGACAGTCATCCCGGCAGGCCTGGGACTCAGCCGCAGCCCTGAGAAGGATTTTGGCAGCCAGCGCAGGGGCAGGCAGCCCTGGGATGCCTCTGGGGCAGCAACAGTAAGGGAGAGGCAGCTATTGCAGCCTATTAAAGGGGCCTATTTTTAGTAAATCCTATTAAAGGACGTACAAATACTGGCCCTGACAGCAACGAGCACCAATTCAGGTGCCCGATCCCAACTGGGATGTGTGCTGTGGACCCACTCGGTAACAAATCCAGCCGTACTCCCCAGCCCCAAACCTTGGCCGTCACAGGAGCCTTTGGCCAGTTTTGCTTTCAGGCAGCGCGGTGCAGCCCGTCAAAGAGCCTTTCTCCCAAGGCACCCCGTTAGGATTTACAGTGAAGCAAACCAGGATGTAGGCTGTGTTTCATAAAAAAAAAAATAACCTCACTTTCCTCCTTAAAAAGGCTTTTCTCTCTTCAGGTGCCTTTCCGTGGAGGGACTGGCTGCTCGTAAGGCCCCGTCGGGGCCGGCTGGACCCCGGGATGCAAGGGGCAGGAAACACGGCCCCAGCAATCCTCTCCTGCGCGGGGATATAGGATAACCCCAAATCAGCTTCCCCAGCACTATTTTTAATTTCCCTTCTCCGGTGTGGTTCCCCTGGCAGTTAAACGGAGAGCGCTCGCTGGTCCCTGCTGTGCTCAGAGCAGCGTGGGGCGGAGGGGGGGTCCCCCACGTCCCCCAGCCCCGTCCTTTGCCCCAGAACTCCTTCCCATGGTGAAGTGGGACAGGATACATTTTGGTGCCATTCTGGAGGTTTTCCGCTTCGTCCATGTGGTTAATTATGCTCTCTCCAAATCCCCGATTATTACACATTCTTCAAGTATTTTCTTTAAGTATTACGGGAGAAGTTCAAGACGGCAGGAATGTTCCCCTTGCCTTGGCAGGGGGAAGGGGATATTTCTGCGACGTATTTTGGTGCCCTGGAGAACCCCTGGGGAAGACACGGGGCTGGGACAGCCGGGCACAGGGGCAAGGCTGGAGGGGGCTTCCCAGGGGAGATGCTCCTCCTTCTTCCCATGCCTCTCCCACAGGGATGCCCACCATGAGCCCCCATTCCCACCAGGCCTCCCCCAGCCCCATAAATACTCTTGGACGTGTGGCAGGGCTTGGAAGAGGTCACCAACACCAGCCCGAAGGCAGACGCTGGGTAGGGAAGGTGCTGCTACACATGCTCCTCGCAGAAAGGAGCCAAGAAATCTTGCTTTTCCAGAAAATGTGCTGAGTTTGCAGTGGGATGTGGGGCAGAAGCCCCCCCAGTCTGTCCCACCATGGTGGTGGTCTCAGGAAGGTCTCCGGCGGCAGGTGAGGTGGGGAACACCACCCACCCTCCTCTCACCACAAAGTGATCCGAGGCACCTAATTCGGTTTAACTTTCCCCAAATACTGCATACATTATTTTTACTTCACTGAATTGTTTCCTTAGAGCTTAATCCTATTCCCTCTACAACCTTTTATTTTATTCTTATGTATAAAATAACATAACAGAGATTGATTTTACTGTACTTTTAGCTAACGCAGCGCATGTGGCAGGAGGGGAAGGAGAAGGCCATCCTAGGTGGGTGCCACATCCCGATTCCCCAAATGGACGGGGAAATCCCCCAGCCCTGGCCGTGCTCACGGCATGCATCAGCGCCTGGTCGCACCCTGCTGCTCAGCACCGCTCCTCACCCCTGCACCTGGGCTCTGCAACGCCTCGGTTCAGCCCGCACACCTCACCTGGATCCCAGGCCAGGGTTTGTCAGAGTTCATCAGGGGCCAAATCAGAGCGAGAGCGAAATTAAAGCTATGCTGTGGGACCTGACATTCGAGAACTTGAGGGGAAACAATCTCATAAGTGCTGCTCTGAGCTACTACGGGTGTTTCCTGCCGAGATTTACTCCGTCCTTGGGGGCGTCTTTTTCAATGATGGCTTGCTAGGAATATTTGTTAATCTGTTAAGAAGTAATCACTTTATGATTCAAATGAAGTGGCAGTCACACTCAGAAAAATTACTGTTTGGTGCTTGCAAAGGGGAGTGCCACCGAAGTCAGGACGGAAATGCTGCAGCTCAGCTCCACCTCAGCTTGGGTTGCAGCCTGCGGGTCACCAGCACGGTGAGAAGCTGGTCCTGGTCAGCCAGGACACCCAGAAGCTGGTCCTGGTCAGCCAGGACACCCAGAAGCTGGTCCTGGTCAGCCAGGACACCCAGAAGCTGGTCCTGCCACAGCTCTGAAGCTGCCCCATGGCAAACTTCACATCCCCCTCCGCTGATGGCAGCACGCTGCCACTCATAAGGTTTTTTCTTTCAAGAAAATGGCACGGTTTGCTCTCTGGGATATTAGATTTTAGCTTGCATTTCTTCCGTGTCAGGTTTGCCCCATGAGATCAGAGCAAGCGTGCTCGTTTGTATTTACACGACAGGAAAATACACCAGGATCAGAAGACCCAGGCGCAGCAAGCAGGCGCAGCAGGGCTGGTGGAGGCACAGGGCGATGCAGAGCTGTGCCTCCCTGGTTGGAAACCACCTGCAGGGCAGCACCCGCTGCAAAAGGGCTGCCAAAAGATCCCTGACCCCAGGACATGCCGTGCTCGTCTTTAACCACTAAAGGTCTCAGTTAGGAACAGGTAGAGCAGGCAGTTTTGAAGGGGTTGGACACAGATAAAAGATAAAACACTACCGGTTCTGTTTTCATAATCAAAATATTTGTTAACCCATGATTTCAAATCCAGTTTAGAGGTTTTCTATTCTGTCATTCTGCCATTAGCTGAGAGCACCTTTCCTATTAGCATCATAAGGAACGTACCGGTTTGCAAGATCAGAAAAGGGGTTTTTATTTTTCAATATGTAAAAGGAAAGGTTTTCTTGCTCACGGCTCCTGAAGCAGGGAGCAAATTGTCCTTCCCAGTCCTTTGAGTTTTTCTGTTAGACCCGAAGAAGTTCCAGCACCAAATTTATAAACGCAGCTTCACGTAAACCTACGGCATATCAGGTGTGGATACAAAAGATTAAAGCATTAGACATGTAATGCAGAGCACGTGGCTTTTACGTGTCACATACTGCCCCTAAGCCACGAGGCAAGTTTGGTTTGGTGTTTGTTTGTTTGTTTGTTTTGCTTTGTTAAATGCAAAGTAAATCTTGGCAGAACCAAGCGCTGCTTGGACATAATTAAATGTCTCAAAATCTGCCCCAAAACCGACCAGAAAAGTCTGTGTTTGGAACTTACCTGTGTGCTCTACCAGATTAATGGTCAGTATTAAAAGATCACTTTAAAGTTAAGCAAACATTTCTGGGGTATTGTATAACGCTTGCTTTAAAATTAAGTTAGTTAATCTGAACTTTATGCCAAATGATTATTTGCTCGATTTTCTGATGACGGTAATATATTACATACCACCACATAATTTGTTAAAGACAATAAGATTACAAAGCCCAAGAACGGTCTGAGTCAGTCCTTGACGGATTAAAGCTCTCCAAGGCCCCTGAAAACACTTCCCTGACATATTAATTTGACCTAAACCTCCAAAATGTTCCTGATTATATCATCTCGGCCGTGCTTTATTTTTATTTTTTCATTGTAGGAAATTAAAAAAGGGTCGGTTGATCCTCGTCCAAGTTCTTGAAATGTGTTGCAATGCTGAGGAAATAAAAGATTACTTGAAATACTTTTTAATAATATGTCATGTCAGCAGAGATAAAAGTTCACACTCGGTGCCCTCAGCTGGCTTCTATCAGCGCCGCGAGGAGCGCAGCCGGCGTGGCCGTGCTGCGGGCAGGACACGGGACCAGAGCTTCACCTGGCTTTAAACCACGAGACGGTGCCGTTCTCATTACCACAATGTTTATAAAATACTTCATTTCTCTTTGTAGGAAGAAACAAAGATCTGTGTACTTGCAGCCGACCCCGCTGTGGGTCCCAGCCTCCTCCCCACCCTGTCCTCCGCCAGCCTCTACGCCACGGATGGGAACAAGGATGGGGACAGGGACAGGGATGGGGACAGGGACAGGGATGGGCATTAGAAGCAGTGCTGTCCGTTTTCCCAAATGAGCTCAGTGTGAGCTCGGCTGGATCTTTCTGTGCCTCGCTGTCAGACCTGGATGCTCGCTCACTGCTCCCGGGTCGGGCTGCGGAGCTGGGCACTGAGCTCTGGCCTTCAGCCCCAGCAAGAAATAGCTTAGAAGCTATTTAAGAATAAAGAATATTTTAAAAATAAAGCTATTACTCTTTATTCTTAAAAAATAATAATTTGGTGTGTAAATGTGTGTGATAACATAGAGATGGGAATAAACGGGTGTACGTGAGCATCGGTGTGCCAAACCCACCATAAGCAGAGCAACGAGCATCCTTCAGATGGGCATCTGCGGACATGGCATGGGGCTTGGGGCACGCTTTTGGCAAGACCCTCATCAGAGGGTGGCTGTCGGGCACACGGTGCTCCCACCACCCCATCCCAGCCTGCTTCCTGCCCACTTTTCCTCCTCCTCGGTCTCAGGTGAAGGTTCACCTGCCCTGCCCGGTGCTGTGCCAACGCGTCCCGCAGACCTGCCTTCCTTCTGGGGTCGGCTGGCTGCCTCCCAGCCCGGGTAGCAGCCCCGAGGGTGGCACGGAGGGGGGGTCCCGCCTGTTGCCCCCGTCCCCCTGCCCGGGACCGTCCCCCCGAGGGCTTTGGGCGCTGCGGGGCGCGGGGGGGACCGCTAGGGGGGCTCCGGGGGTGGAGAAGCCGGCTTCGTGCCCCTAATGCGGTGCAGCTGCCACCGCTTTGAAGCGGGGCCGTGGAAACATCCCGGGGGTCATGCCAGAGCGGGCCGGGCTGGGGCGGATTTTCTGTCTTTAAAAAACAAACAAGAACTAACCCGACGGCGGGGGGGGCAGCAGCGGAGCGGCCGGGCGGGGGGGGGGGCGGGAGAGCCGAGTCGCGGCCGTCCCTCGCCCGTCTCATTCCCGCCCCCCCCCCTTTTCTTTTTTTGTGCTGGTTCTGGTTAAACGTTATTTGCACTTTTGTTGGAAAAGTGGCCCCTAGTGTGCAATTATGTCAAATTTCTTTGAGTTTTACAATTTAATGGAGAACAGTAACTCTTTTATTGATCCTAGACGGGGCCGGCTCCTCTTCCCCCGCTCTTCCCCTCCGCCGCCCGCTTTCCCCTCCCTCCCTCCCCCCTCCCCCGCCCCAGCCCCACGAAATGCCACTCCGGCTATTCTCCTGCTCCCACCACTTTTCCAAAACAAACAGCGGGAGCCGCAGCCGCCTCTCGCCTCGCTCGGATGCGGGAGGACCCCGCCGCGCCCGCTGCCCCCCGACGGCACGGGCCGGGACCCCGCATGGAGCGGCCGCCGGGAGCCCCGCCGCCCCGCTGAGCCCCGCGGCGGCCCGGGGGGGCCCCGGCCCGGGGGAGGGGGGCATGGCGCTGAGCTCCCGGGCTCACGCCTTCTCGGTGGAAGCCCTGGTGGGGCGCTCGGCCAAGAGGAAGGTGCCCGACGGGCGAGACGACGAGGCCGGGGCCGGCTGCAGGCAGAGCCGCAGAGCCCCGGAGCCGGGTTGGTAGCGGCGGGGCCGTCGGGGGGCCGGGGTGGGGGGGGGGGGTGAGGGGTGGGCAGGCTCGGCAGCCGGCCCGGCGCCCCCTCCGCTTTGTGTTCCCCCTGCAGAGAAGCGGCCCAAGGCCGGCGCCGAGAGCCGGGAGGCGAGGGACGAGGTGCAGGTGGAGCTGCAGGGCTCCGAGCTCTGGAGGAGGTTTCACGAGATCGGCACCGAGATGATCATCACCAAGGCCGGCAGGTAGCGGCGGGGCCGCCCCACGGGGCCCCCCCTGCGCCCTCACCCCTCTCATTCCCTGCTCTGCTTCGCCTTCCTTGGGGCTTTCCCCCTTTTATTCTTGCTCCTTTCGTTCGATATTTTTCGTTCGGTATTTTTCGTTCGATGTATTCCTCCCCCCCGGTCCTCGTTTAATTTTTCACCCCCTTGTCGCCGTTTTAAACGTGTGCCTCCCCCCGTCCACCCCCCCCTCCGGTGACTGCCTCCCCGTCCCCGCAGGAGGATGTTCCCGTCGGTCCGGGTGAAGGTGAAGGGGCTGCAGCCGCTGCAGCAGTACTACATCGCCATCGACGTGGTGCCCGTGGACTCCAAGCGCTACAGGTACGGGCGGGCACCGACGGGGCGGCCACAGGGGGGTGCGCGGCAGGGCTGCGGGGCCTGACGGCGGCCCGGCGGCCCAGGTACGTGTACCACAGCTCGCAGTGGATGGTGGCGGGGAACACGGACCACTCGTGCATCACGCCGCGGCTCTACATCCACCCCGACTCGCCCTGCTCGGGGGAGACGTGGATGAGGCAGATCGTCAGCTTCGACCGGGTGAAGCTCACCAACAACGAGCTGGACGACAAGGGGCACGTAGGTGCGGGGCAGGGCGCGGCGGCCTCATCCTGCCGGGGCCGTCGGGGCTGAGCGCGCCCTCCCTGCCGCACAGATCATCCTGCAGTCCATGCACAAGTACAAGCCCCGCGTGCACGTTATCGCCCAGGACTCCCGCTTCGACCTGGCACAGATCCAGTCGCTGCCGGCCGAGGGGGTGCACACCTTCTCCTTCCAGGAGACCGAGTTCACCACGGTGACGGCTTACCAGAACCAGCAGGTACCGACGGACGCCCCGACGGGCACGGCGTACGGGCCTCTCCCCCACCCCCCCCCCCCCCCCAACACCCCAACGAACGGCTCCTCTCGTTCCCCTTCCCCCGCAGATCACGAAGCTGAAGATCGACAGGAACCCCTTCGCCAAGGGCTTTCGGGACCCCGGCAGGAACAGGTAACGCTCGCCGCCCGCCCCGTCGCGGTCCCGGCCCCGCCGCGGCGCTCAGCCCCGTGTCTACCGCAGGGGAGTTCTGGACGGGCTCCTGGAGCCCTACCCGTGGCGGCCACCCCTCGCCCTGGACTTCAAGGCTTTCGGCGCCGACAGCCACGGTGAGTCCCGGGGCTCCCGACACCCTCCGAAGGCCCCCGACGGCCGCAGGCTCCGGGCGATGCTCAGGGAGCGCCCGTGGGAAGCGGCCGCGGGGAAGGGTGGGGACAAAGAGGGGACTTGGGGGAACTCCGGCAGTCTCT